>NC_041331.1:8431940-8750756 GCF_004354835.1 Perca flavescens
TTTCCCAAACCACCGAGTCTATCAAACAGCCTCAGGGCAATTACCATTCTGGACAATTAATACTCCAAAAGGGAATACACACACACACACAGACTCAGGATCTGTTCGATGAGCCAGACCATACAATGATAGCAATTATATCACATCCATAGAGAAAGAGGACATCTAAGTCCCTCACCGGAGGGGAAAACAACTCTTTGCTCTCCATTGACTTGTTTACGTGAAGGAGCCTCAGTTTGAATTCCATCTGATAGCAAACAAAAAAATGCCTAAAACTGGTGTGTGGTGGGATGCATGAACTACCACAAATGTAAAGAACCTGTAACTCAGTTTTTATAAGCTGCCAAACAAAAAAATTTAGCTTTTATGAAGACAAAAGTGGATAGAGACATGAGGAATCAGCAGGGGGAATGGGAAGACTGTGTGATCCTGACACTAACATTGTGTTACCAAGTCAAATGTCAGTATTAGGCTAACTATATTTGTAGGGGTGGGGGAAAAAATCGATACAGCATAGTATCGCGATATTTCTCGTGGCAATACTGTATCGATACACAGGCGCCAAGTATCGATCTTTTATTATTTAAATTGCACATCAGAATTTAACTTTTTGGTAGTATAATAATAATAAAATCAATTGCTTATTCAGTCCACCAGATGGCGCTGTTTGTTTTCTGGTGAGGTCAGCGGGGTGACTGTCAGCGTGCAGGAGGATGTAGATAAAATAAACATGGCAGCGTCAGAGAAAGAAATCAGAAATGCACCATCTGCGTTTAAATCAAGTGTTTGGACTTTTTTCGGATTTTTTAACAAGGAGGGGACAACTGAGATGGACATGAGACATGGGATTTGCAAGGAGTGTCGTATGCAAATAAAATACTCAGGGAATACCACAAACATGAGGGCTCATCTCACACGCCACCCTCCAGAGTTAGCGTTAGCCGAGGACGGTAAAGCTAATGCTAAACCAGCTCCGCCGAAAAAACCAACCAACACTGGACACACTTAGCTTGACAAAGCTACCTCCCAATTCAGAGCGAGCTAAGAAAATAACTCAAGCCATCGCCTACTTCATGTGCAAAGACTTGCGTCCATACAACGTTGTGGAAAATGAAGGATTTTGTCACTTGCTAAAAACACCGGAACCAAGGTACGTGACTCCGTCGCGCCCTTTTGTACTCATTTTAATTGTAAAAAATACCTGTAGTAGCACAGCAGTGCATACCTGTTGGTATTACAGTCTAGTCCACCTTAATTAAAAATGCAAACAGGTCAGTTTGCCAGGTGTATACAACATTTATAACATATTCATTAAAGTGCTGGTTAGTTAGTTAGCTTGACAGTCACATTTTACAGCAATAAAATTCATGTGAGATGAACAAACAGATGTTGACAAAGTTTTCCTTTGGGGACATAATAATGAAGTTGGGAAAAAAGGTAATAAATTGCAATATATTGCAGAATATCGCAATATGTTTAAAATCGCAATAATATCGTATCGTGACCTAAGTATCGTGATAATATCGTATCGTGGTACCTCTGGTGATTCCCACCCCTATATATTTGTAATATAGTCAAACAATGAGAGTATGCAGCTTGTGTTGTTAGTGGAATGTGGATAAATCAGAAAGCTATGCAGCATTATGTTTGGAAGTGCCTTAGCTTGCTAACACATAGCTAACATTAGCTTACTTACAGCTAACGTGTAGCCTACTCTTTGGTAATCCTTTAACATGCTTTAATCTGATGTCTTTAGCTACCTACAGGCACTTTTTGTTTTCCCCTCCAGTGGGTGTGGCTTTTAGGGTATGCATGAAGCGCTCTGTCTCTATACAGCTGTTAAACAAATATATTTTTTAATGCACTGGTATCGGCCGATACACAAGTTCAGACATCGGTATTGGTATCGGGAAGAAAATTTTTTTATAGGAACATCTGTAGTTTTAATGAGAGCCATGAGTTGCATTGATGTGTGACAGCAGGACAGTGTTTGTGAGCAGCGCTCTGCTTTAAAGGACTAGATTTGGGGAGCAGGCAGGTTTAAATTTGCTGAGGTCAATAAATAAACTGCAGGTCCGAGGATTTAGATAGCAGTAACCATAAAGCATGAGGTCAACAACTAAAGTTGAAAAGAAGATTCAATTTACCAGCTGCATAGTCTCGCATTGCCACCCTTTCTCAACAGTGCTGTGGAAATACTAGAGGTGTGAATCTTCACTGATCGCCCCTCTACTAAAGCCATGTAGGATATTTAATTCATAGCTTTTCAAGCTTCAAAAACAAAACATTCTGCAGTGCTCTAATACTAAATAAATTGGATACATAAAACTACAGCACGGAGCACATGGCACTTCCTGAATGCGCAAAACATAACAGAATATGTAAACAGAAATGTTGTTAGGCCTACATTAAATTGTAAACAGAAATAATCGATTTTGAGCCTGCCGAATATCGATGCAGCATCATCCACGTCCACAATTCAATGCATCAATTATTTGATTAATTTCAACACCTGTGGGAAATACGACTGGAAAATAGTCCTTTTTTATTCAATCGAAAGTCACAAAATGAAAAACGAGCACTGAAAGGTTTAACAACAAACTCAAATGACTGGCTTCTCTCCTGTATAACTGACAATTACACTGTTACTTATTCCATATGTATGTTGGAGAGATAGTCTCTTCACCTAGAGAACAGGTTACAACGTAACCAAGCGTTTTCTGGCGGTAGTTGAGACCGTTGATGTTTTGTACTTGAATTTGTCATTGTACAGTGGACAGAGAAAAATGAGAACGTAATCAATGTGAAACAATAGTAAAATAAGCCTTATTCTAAAGCACAAATAAATTACCATCAAACACTTAACGGATGTTTTTTGTGAATACAGATGCTCTTTTCTCCTCTGCATTTTATTCATTGCAGCAGTAAACAAGAAACTAGGCTACTCTAGTATCAATGTATGACCTTATAGGATGAAGGGAGAACATTTCTCTTTGTTTAATATCATTAAAAGTAAAGTTAGGTTTTGCTGTCCGCTTCCCGACTCATTTTAACAGAGAAAGAGAGTGATTTGCATGAGACAGCGCCACAGTGAACTGCACGCTGTGGACGCATGTGTGTCTCAGCCAAGAGAGAGAGAGAGAGAGAGAGAGAGAGAGAGAGAGAGAGAGAGAGAGAGAGAGAGAGAAAAGGTGGTACTCTCTAACGTTATAACGCTGGGTTTTACAGGCAGCTTTTTTCTTCCGCTATTGCTCTGCAAAAGTTAAAGGGATACGCCACCGTTTGTTGAAATAGGGCTTATCACGGTCTCCCCTAGCTGTAGATAGGTGGGCCTATGCATTTTTTGTGCATGCATTGAGCAACACCGACAGTGCTGCCGCTAGTTAGCTTAGCGTAGTGAATGGAATCCTATGTTGCCGGTTAGCATGTTGTGAGTAACGTGAGCCAACAAAAAATGCGTTGGCCTACATATCTACAGCCAGGGTAGAGGGTGATAAGCCCTATTTCAACAAATGGTGGCGTATTCCTTTAACTCAGAGTCAACTTTGGAGAACGGGCGGGGGATTTTCTATGCCATTTTCAAGGCTGCTGCTCTGCACTTGTGTACTGATATCGTGAAACACTTTTTACCTTGGGGAGATATCTCGTCATGTTTCGTCACACCTCTAACAGATAGTCTAGCTAGCTGTCTGGATTTACCCTGCAGAGATCTGAGGAGCAGTTAACCACAGTCCTCATAAATCCACTGGACTTTAGAACGCCAACACAAAGAAAGCGGAAGGTAACGGACATCCAGCGGAATATCCAGCGGCATCTGAACAATCCCAGAAAGGGAACGTCGTCGATGTAGACTACCGGCAGCACAGTCCCCCTATCAGCAGAACTTTGTTAAAGACAAAAAGGAAAATACCAACCCGGCTCTAATTACGTACCAAACTTTTCTGAGTTTGTTCAAGCATGTCCTGTTATTCAGCAAACACATAATCCAGCAAAGAGCACTCACCAGACACCGCTGTGTTTCTCATTAACGTAAAATGGGCAGAAAGGTAAAGCACTCCGGCGAGAGGGACCTGCTTCATAAAAACCACTTCAACAAAACACAGTGCTTTCTATAGTTAGTGTAGAAAGCAAATCCAACCACAATATGAGGCAAAACAGAAACAGAGAGATGTTGGCAGATAAAGTAACAAGAAATTGAAAATTCTTTTGAAATTGCTGGATACCTGTCTTTCTGTACTTTATCAAATCTTTTTTTTTATTCCAAACATTCCTCAGTGTAAATGCCTTTGTTATACAAAATCCTTTTTGTAATTTAGATAAATAAGCCAAACTCCTAAAATGCACGTACCAGAGCTTTGCCTAAAAGAAATACAATACGAAATTGACAAAATTGGTGCTTCAAGCCACAATGAATTTAGGGATAAATCTGTTGATTATTTCTCCAACTGATCAATTGTTAAGTCGGTAAAATGTCAGAAAATAGGGAAAAATGCCCACGTGTTTATATGTCTTGCTTTGCCCAATCAACAGTCCTCAACTCAAAGATATTCAGTAAAGCATTGAGTGTCAGGCATTTTGTCTGATAAATGACTTGAAAAACTGAATGATTATCCAAATAGTTGTGGATACATTTTTTGTTGATTGACAAATCAATTAAAGGGCAACTATATAGCATTTTCAGGATTATACTTGCATTTTGTGTTTGCAATTTGCTACCATCAGAAATCGCAGATAAAGGCTTCTGGACCAAACACTACCCAATCGGACATGTTTCAGCAGTAATGCGACCCGGAATTTGGGAGAATTTTTTGGGAGAGACATTGGCAGCCCAGATGACATTGTTTACTGCCGTTAGTCATGGAGCAACTTTAGTTAGCAGTAGACACTTATAGAATATAGCAGCAATTTCTACAGTCAAAAGTTGCAAATAAAGGATTTTAAACCCAATACTACTAACAGAAAATGTTTCGGGAGTATTTAACGACACTGGCAGCCAAGGTGACATTGTTTACTGCCGTTAGCATGTAGTTACATGGGACAATGTTAACAGCGCAGTGGCGTAAAAAAACCACTCCAGTCCTGCCTACTTGGAGCAGATGACCAATCATAGAAAGCCGATTTAGAGTTGCGCAAGACTTAGCCGAGACTAGAACAAACTGTTGAAACCGGAGTGTTCAGAATAGTTGGAAATCTTAACGTTTTAGCTCACAGGGATTTGTCTAAAATACATCTACCTCATTATTTGAAAAGACATCTGAAAAGATCCAACATTATGACATTGTAGATATGACAGAAAACACGGAAAATTGACCTTTCATGGAAAATATAGTACATGCAGTACTCAACTGTTTTCTATACATTCTGCAGTTTGATCTGTATATTTTATGGTCCTGAAATCACCGTTGTCCTCTCCAAACACACAGCCCTCATTAGGTAAATTCACTTGTTATGTCTCACATGCTCTTACACCAATTGGATCTGGCGGACGGCCAGCTGGAGGTAATCCTGCAGTGACACAGCATTCCCACATCCCTGGGCATCTGGTCTGAGGTCAACACACCGGACCGTGCTGCCACGCCAGGGGACACAAGAAGGCTGATCACAGATCAGCAGGCTAACTTTGCCCTCCTCTGGCTACAGCAGCAACAGCTGCAGAGTTAAGCATGACTTATTCTTGCTAGGGGCTCATCAGCGGATAGAGAAGCTGCACGTAGCTCTCACTAAATGCTTCCCTCGAACATTTGAGTGGATCATAACATTACAACAAACACAACATGCAGGGGACAATAATTAAAGCAATAGGTTTGTCCCTGGCCTAGAGGGTTTGTACTGCTTTCATAAAAGATAAATTTCTCTTATTTGTCGTGACAGACCCATCTTTTTAAACAAGAGAAAGAAGAGGAATTTTGCTTTGTCTTTTCACAGTGCCCTTCTTTTATCTGACAGGGTTATTTTCTCATCTGTTCATTGTTCATTCTAACAGCACCTCCCAACACTCTGTATGCATCCAAGGTGCTAATAACCAGACAATTCTTTATTTATATTCCCTTTTCATTTGCATTGCCAATGAAGTGGGATAGAGCGTGAGGTAGAGTATGGTTGACATGTTTTCATATGGAGGTCTCAGAAGCTCAGAGAGTCTGTCCTTTACACAAGATTAATTACTTATTGTCACTCTTTCATGATTTGGACAGATCCTTTCGTGTTATTTTCTTATACTTGAATACTTATTTATATCCTATTTGAGGAGGCTAAAAGCAAAAGATGCTATGTGGAATCATTATACCACATTTCTTTTCTAATTATGCTGAATAATAATAACTTCAAGGCAAATCCACACAGACAATAACATGTAATTGCTACAGTACAATTTGTACAATTAGCCTACTTCATTCAATTGTAATTATGTTAATGTATTGCCATGGCAGTTGTCTCAGACCATATTAAAGTGATTATCTGCCTTATTTGAACACTTTGTAATTATCAAGCTCACTAGAAACAAAGTAATGAGAGCAAGATGTTACAGTATATATTTTTTAATTGTACTACTACTACTACTGTCTAATATGGGGTGAGACATATAAAAAAAAATCTATTAAGATACATATATTCAAATTTAACTGAGACTGAGCTTTTCGCTGTACCTGTACTAATAACAGCAACTCGGCACTGGGAGAACATCACGCCAGACTCTATTTAAACATTTATCAATTTACACCTTCTTTGTTTATCCGGAAACAAACATAGCACTCAGACATTCACATTAAGATGTGTTATATATTAACATCGAATTCCAATAAATCGGCAAACGTGTGAACAACCAAGGATCACGTATTTCAATAAAATTGTAACTTTTATTAGGCAAAGTTACTGGTTCACACAATTCCCTGCTGCCGACCGAGAGAAAGCAGGGACACGGAAACAGGGGCACGGATTCTGAAAGTTAACATTTTCAAATACGCGGTACATGGTGTCTGGTGGCTAGATGCCGGATTGCAGAATCATTTTAAAGGAATTGTGAAATGTTAATGCTGTCTCTCGTAGCCTACGTACCTCAGGCCAAATGCCATAACGTTATTGCATTAGCAGATTTTTATATTGGGTTTACCATTTCGCTCTGTCTATGAAAGCGGTAACATTACATAGCCTACCAGGGAATATCTAAACCCTTTCAATGCAATAATGAATCAACAGGCGAGCAACAGAGAAAGTGTCAGCCTGTCTCCTATTTACGACAACAAATGTTAAAATGTCTCCGATGTAGGCTAACATAACATAGGAAGGGCAGTGATGTAGAGCAACGATATGCAAAGTAACCTTTTGTATCACAGAATGAGGAAAGCAAAATGAATGCATTTGGCTAGCTTTACGGAGAAAAACAGGAGCAAAGATGCGATACTGTATGGGAATAAATGCATATAAATACATAACAACCAAGTCGTTTTGACACCTAAATTGGTGGCAAAGCTGTGAAGAATAGCAGTGTTGTGAACGGCGGTTCAGTGGGGGAAGGGGGATGGATGCTGAAGCCAGGCTTCGGCGGCCTGTAGGCGCTTCAGCCCTCTTCAGCCACAGTGTTCCGAAAAGCCAGCTTCTTTTTCTATGTCCAGATAACATAAGTAAACATTCCGTTTCGTCTCCACCAACAAACTGGGATACTGACTTACCGGACGGGTTGACAGCGGCGGGAGTTGCCATGTTTCCTCAATGGAGAAAAATAACAAAACGGCAGCGAGCGATGGAGATGACGCACAATACGGCTAGAGAGCCCCCGTGAGAGACCGTCTAAACTCCGCGGGATTAGCACGCGAGGCTCGGTCCAACCGCCTCACATCCGGAGAAAAACTAATCCTCGTTCAAACGACTAAAACAGCCTGTTTCTGTGCGGTATATATATAGTGTATTTTTAATGGAAATGTTCCCCAAGACCAGATTTAGTGAAATGCAAAATGTCTGAATGGTAGCACCGCGAGATTTTAGGGTTGCTTGAATAAATTAATGTTATACACTGTGACTGCTGCAGTGATGATTGCAATCCAAATACCATGGTAAAGACGTATCATGGTGTGTTGAATGTAATGCTACATTGTGTTACACACAGTTGTTACACAGTTGTTTGTGTGTTAAGATATTTTCACTCTGTGTAGCCTCTATTGTCCACTACACGGAGCTCTCCCAAATGTCAAAAGCTGCAGTTGTCTTTACCACGAGTAGTACGATGCTAGCGCGGCTGCGCAGGTCGGATTGGCTCATTACTCAACATCATGATCGGTGTAAACCACAGTCTATGGTGTAAACCAGCCCAGCAAAAGTCACAAACATGAGTTCATTTGAGAATACCCCAGCCTTTTGGTATAATGTTCTTCAAAGCCATGGTTTAAACTAAAGTATGGCCAATTTACTTTACTTTACTCCACTACAATTCAGAGGGACTTAATGTACTTTTTATTACAATATATTTATTCAATAGATTCAGTTACCAGTCAGATTATTAGTAAAAGTTATTATCAACAAATTCATTATATTATTATAAATTATATAATAATAAAATGAGCTTCAACATTCATTTTTAACAGCTGCAACATTAAAGCAATACATATTAAATATATCAATGATTATAATCCAGTAATATAATATATTTTTTTCTGAAATGGGCCATTTTACATAATGAGTACTTTTACTTTTGGTGCTTTAAGTATATTTTTTCATCATAACATTACTTATTTCAGTGCTGGACAATAATCTACATATCTTTTGATAGTTTTCCTGCTGGGTGACACAATTGTTGTACATTGAAAATGTCAACAAAGATATTGATAGGGCAAATGAATCATTATGCAGAATGGCCCTTGTTTTTTATTTCACTGCTGTCGGCTAATTTTTTAATTTTCGGCGGTTTAATCCATAACTGTGTGGATCGTGTGTTTTGAATGTAAAACCCTAATATGAACAGTAACTCACAACTAGCTGTTAGGGTCAAGTTAATGCTGGCATACTGGGTTAATCTTCAGGGGCATTGTGATATTCATCCTGCTAAGAGCATTTTAACAGCCTGCTGGGAACACAACGAGTCACATTTCATGAATTTTGGATGGATTGATGATGCTAAAGCAGCAAGCATTGGTTTAGGTCAACTATACCATTCAGTTTCAATCTTCTCCATTCCTCCCTGGTTACTCCCGACGCCAAGTGTAGACCTCAATATACATCAGGAATTAAGGAAAGAATCAAAACTTCCAGTATGGCGCATAGTCCAGAATTATTTTAAGAATCATTGCTCAGACCCAGTTTTTGTTTTTACAGATGGCTCCAAAGATCCAGACAAAGGGTGTGCAGGTGCAGCAGTATATATCCCGTTGAGTGATTCATCAATTAAAAAAAAGGGTATCAGACCATTTATCAGTATACACCACAGAGTTGTTGGCAGTGTTATTGGCATTACAGTAGATAGAGGAGAAGGAAATACACAATACTTTTTTATTTAACCTTTATTTAACCAGGAGAAATCCCATTGAGATTCAGAATCTCTTTTTCAAGGCAGTCCTGGCCAAGACAGCAGTACATAAGTTCCATATTTAAAATATACAACAAAAACATACAACAGAGAACAGAAAAAGAAAACAGTCGGCAAATTAACATCATCTCCACATAATCACCAGCAGCGCTCAGTAACAGCACATGTGCATTTAGTAGTCAAAAAGTCCTTTATCCTAATTTTAAACTGTATCAATGTTGGTAGGCAGACTAATTTAAGATGCTTCTGCAGTTTATACCAGGATGAGGGTGCAAAAAATGTAAAAGCACTTTCACCGAAAACAGTTCGTGTTCGGGGAATGTCATACATGATTTGCCCATATGATCGAAGATTACATTTCCCAGTGGTGACTAGAAGTCAGGAGAGAACATAGGTAAGGAGGCAGTTTACACAATATGGCCTTAAAAAGAAAAATGTACCAATGCTCCAACCTGCGATTGTGCAAAGAAGGCCAACTAACACTCTCATACAAGCTACAGTGATGAGTACGAAAACTAGAATTAGTTACAAATCTTAGTGCTGCATGGTATACAGAGTCCAGCATTTTCAGAGAAGATTGATTTGCATGCATGTATAAAATATCACCATAATCCAGCATTGACAGAAATGTTGCTTGTATAAGTGTTTTTCTCACACTAAAAGAGAAACAACCTTTGTTTCTATAATAGAAACCCAACTTCACTCTTAGTTTTTTTGTTAGACACTCTAAATGATGCTTGAAGGACAAATTTTCTTCTAAGAAGAAGCCAAGATATGACAGTTTTTCAGCACTATCCAGCAGTAGATAGCAAGTAGATCATAGATAGATAGATAGGTAGATAGCAGGTAGATCATTAAGAACAGATATTATCAACAAAACATAATGTACAGATTGCAAATTAAGGGCATATTCACAAGTTGCATCTGGGTTCCTGCTCATGTTGGTGTGGAGGGAAATGAGCAGGTGGATATTCTGGCCAAACAAGCACTCAAGATTACACAGATTTCACTAAGCAAAGCTGAAGTCAAAACATCCATCAGGACACATGTACAAACGACATGGCGTATTGTGGCATTAGTAAAACGTGAAGGCATCATAATACACAAAGACATGTTGGTGATGGGAGGAAGGTGGGCTTCAAATGTAGGGAAGAAAATACCATCACTCGTCTCAGAATTTGTCATACAGGTCTCACTTATTTATTACATAAAATACTGGAAAATGTACACACTGTAAGATGTGGACTTGAGACTTGATGACTTGGATATATATATATATATATATATATATATCATCAGCCAGAACACATACTATACATTGCAAGGAATATCTTTTCTGCATTTGTTTCACGTTTATACTCCAGTCCAGTTGGTGGCGATAATGCATCTATAAGTTGGTTTGCCAACCACCAATAAACCACAAAGAGGAAGAAGAAGAAGACAAAGCTATAGTTCCCTCCTGATTTCATAGTTCATTGGTAAAGGAGAAGCTAAGGCGATGCTCAAGTAAGAAATAATGAAGAAATGGCAGGACAGATGGGACAGGGATAACAGTAGAAGAAAATATTAAAGCATGCAGAAAACCAGTAATACACAGGGTGTGTTTAGAGGAAACAGAAGGGAGGAGACAGTTTTAACTAGACTACAGTTCAACCATACGGGATTAAATAAAACGTTGTTTTGGTCAGGGAAAAGTTTATCAGATGAATGCTCTGAATGTAAAATTACAGAGAATGCGGAACATATGCCCACGCACTGTGGAAAGTATAGGGAAGGGAGGACGAGATTAGCTCAAAAGATTGGTAAAGCAGGAAGAGAATGGAACCTTGTGGGTATTCTATGAACAACAGGAGGTGGGGTATAGGACACACTCAGTGCGTTTACATGCAGTTTAAAAAACGGATTATATTCAGGTTAAGGCCATCCCCCGACCTTACCCCGGAGTTCTCATAACCTGCTTAACAGACCTAGAGAACTACTTCAGTAACCGGGGTATTCCTGCATGTATACACATTAACCGGAGTGTAATCGGGTTTAGCGTATGTGCATGCTCCAACTCTGCTAGAGTGGTTCTATTTTGTATGTGCTCCGCCCTATAACGGGCTTCGCTATTGGTTTACCCTCTCGAGGCTCTGCCTCGGCACCCTGAAAAAGATTTCTGCACTCACCGCCCAATCAGGGGGTAGCACCCTTAGGCACCCGGCACTTCAGTACATGCATAGCTCGTCTCACTTTTTTACTCAGCCACATTGAGTTATATCTGCGATTATTTTATGTCACCGTTGGGTGTCGCATAGTTATGGCTTCGTCTAAGAATTGTGTTTCTTGCTCTTCTGCTCTGATTTCGCTCGACCTCCACAAGGATTGTTTTTTATGCCTCGGGCAGCGGCATCAACTGGAGGCAGATGCCTGTCCCTCTTGCGATGGAGCAATTTTGCCAGGACCGTCCGTCCCCCCCGAGCTAGCGAAGGAGGACAAAGTGGCTCGGCCCAAGGCCTGGGCGGATTACGATGAGGAGGACAGGCGTTGTTACTGTAGGATTATTTTGTTAAGAGTATAGTGTAAGGCCTCAGATTTCATGACCTGACATTCTCTCTCTCTCTCTGTTCTTCTGGGCCATGAGGAAGCCATCTGGTCTTGGGAAGTGATAAGACATTATTAAAATTGAAGATGCAGCAGTTGCTCGAAAAAGATAATTAAAACTTGAACCAAAAGGAGGATTCCTTTCCCAGATGAACAGGGTGAAAGAACAATGGGACTGTGTTCACAAGCGCTGAGAAAATGTGGTGAAGTCGTAAATGTCCTTGGCTTTTTTACTCCCGGCAGAGAAAAATACACAGGCTCCCAGTTGGGTGAGAACATCGTAAAATCTGTAACCAATGTATACATTTGAAAAATGGAATGCATCACAAAGTACCTTAATGTTAACAAGCTGTGCAAATGACCGTGGATTGAAGAAGCCAAGGGGTTTTCTGACACTTGTTGCAAAAGGTCGAAGAGGACTGGACAGGAGAGTAGCAGATCTGGATTCCATCCAACTGATAATAGCACCACGGATGAAGCAGAGAAAGTGGATAAAAAGTGGGGGTTCTGGGTTAGCTGGAATTAGATGCTGGGAGACACTCTGTCTGTTTGCTAGGTTTTAGCGATAGGCTGTTTTGTCTTGAAGTAATCTGATCCTTGTGCACAAGTTATTGTATTTTGCTATTATCATTCACTAAAACTTATTATACTTATAACTGAACAAATCCTGAGTTTTATTGATCTACCAGATAACAAACACTTTAAGGCGTGGGTTATTGTGACCTAAAATTTTGAGTCAGATAGTTTTTCTGGCAATTTGGGCCAGACCAGAATTTGGTCTTCGGTCACTTTTACTCCTTCGTTACAAGGAGATCAACCCAACCACCCTCTTTCTGGAAGATATTGTTCCGTCGGACCACCGCTACCCCCTCGATGACATTCCTAGTCTTTTTCCTTGGCCACCAAGAGGATGCAGATGTTCTATGCCCCCACAACCCCCATCCAAGGATCCAATGAGGGATTTCATTTCATATATATATATATATATATATATATATATGTTCATGTGGTTTACAGTTTGTCTATTTTGTTGTTATTTTATTGTATTGTCTTGAATAGTGTGGTTAATATGCATCTCTTTTCAATTTTCGTTCAGTGGGGAGGGGAATGTTCATGTTGTAAATTGTAAGTTTTGTATGCTGTTTAAAAAAAAAAAAATTGTATGTGGCTTTGTCATTCAGAGAAGGAGCTGAAGAAGAGGTGGGATTCTCTGAGAACCCAGTACACCCGCTACAAGCGCCTTGCTCCATCAGGGTGTGCATGAGCCCGAAAGACTGGCAGGCAGCGCTGGATCCTGAAACGGCTGCAGTTTTTGGAGCCCCATACCAAAAAGAAAGAGACGACCTCGAATTATATCAACAAAGTAAATTAAATTTATTTATCATTGGGTAAAAATAAAACATTGTTCCTTGCTTCTTTCAATCCCTTTTTGAAAGTTGTTTTGGGTAAAAGCATCTACTACATGACACAAATTTAAATCTGGATTTGCAAGAAGCTTGCCTCTGCCTCTCTCCCTGTGTTCCACAATCTGCCTTTTTACATTTGAATACAGCCATAGCCTTATAATCAAAATGTGTCTACATGGTGATGGAAGATTGGGCATTTCACACCTGTCCACACCCTGGCCAAAACTGTCGGGGTGTTCTTTAAACTAACAATAACATTCCCCTGTTCTTGTTATGAATGATTGGTGCAGTTTTACGATTCCATGGTACTTAATTCCCCTCATTGTGCTTTTTCTTTTTTTAAACAAAGGAACCTTCAACGACTGATTTATGATTCATTCTCTGATGGCAGCGACAGTTATACCGGGACCACCCCTCTGGAGGAACCCAGTTTCTTGGAGGCTACGGCAACTGGATGCAAACCCCTGGCAGAGTCCACAATCTGTGGTGAGGACTCCCAAAACAACTCCAGCCAAGTGAGCACTGCAGGGCCTTTGGTGAAAAGAAGCAGGAGGATGGTGGATATGTCTGCGAGTGAGGATTTAACCAACCTCATGTGCACCCTCACAAAGACCCTGGAGAGTATAGCCTCACAACCCACAGACGATGTAATAACCAATTACTGTAAAAACATAGAAACCCGCACGCGGAAGTTGTTACCATATCAGCTGCCATATATATGAACGAGATGGAAAACTGCCTGTTTAAACATTCAGTGCAGGACCAGAGTATATAAGAATGCTATTCTTTTATTGTATATATTGTACTTTGTAGGTTTGTTGTTACGTTTTTACTGCTTTGATTTTATATTGACAATAAAAAGAAAAAATATAACTTATTGAATTTTTTCCTTTATAAGATGCTGCATGGTTTAGCTCCCCCTTAAACTATTCTAACAGCTCATGGTGACACAAGACAAACAAGATATTCAATGAGGGGATGCTTAAATTCTGCAAATAAAGTATGCAGTTTCAAAAATGGCCTCTGCCTTTGAAGAAGAAATTATTAGAAGAAGAAACAATTGTTAAGAGGAATTACCTCCCCAAACTGGCAGTTAGCTTAACTGTCCAGTTGACACCAAGCTAAGAGGAGGAATAGAGCCAAATACTCAAGTGAGTGACATCAGAGAGACATTGTAACCTGAAAAAGGATTTATAATTTGTTTCACTGAAATAAATTGCCTTCCCCAACTGCAAAGTGTTCATGTCAACCCTGCTACCAAGGAAAGACATCCATCCTGACACCATCCACAGGATCAACAGCAGCATGTCCAGAGACTGTATCCTGAGGCCCAATGTCCATCTGGCCCACCACCCCACCCGATATCAACTGTCTATACGACCATATCCATCTGTTTAAAAACGTAGTGCCCATTTTCACCCGGACACTAAAACATCTTTATTACCAAACAGAGATTCAGGAGTTTGTCTCATTTTAACTGAATCATGTGAAAAAATTAGGACACCCATGCTAAAGTTGACTAAAAAGAGGAATAAAAAAATCCTCTCCACCCCTATGTTAAATTCCCATAGAAGCAGGCAGATTTTTATTTTTAAAGGCCAGTTATTTCATGGAGCCAGGATACTATGCATCCTGATAAAGTTCCCTTGGCCTTTGGAATTAAAATAGCCCCACATCATCACATACCGTTCACCATACCTAGAGATTGGCATGGGGTACTTTCTATAAAATCATCTCTCGATGCAAATCAAACCAGCTATTAGGCTAACTGAAATAAAACTCTGAGGACTATGGTTAACCTTTTTTCTGCAAGGTTAATCCAGACAGCTAGCTAGACTATCTGCCCAATCTGAGTTTTCTGTTGCAAGACTAAAACAACTTTTAAACGTACACATGTTCCACCAAAACAAGTTCCTTCTGAGCCTATTTTGCAGCAGCACCGCAGCTTTTCTCCGGTGCTTAGCACCGCCAAGACGATTCTGATTGGTTTAAAGAAATAGCAATAAACCAGTGCACATTTTCCTCCCATCCCGAATACTAGTCAGACTCATTGACATATATATAATGGACCAATAGACCCCGTTGCTCTGGACGGAGACCAGGGAAGGCTATTAGAAGCACTTTTCCGGTGATCTATTGCTTTACTGCGCAGCCTCCAACTGAGAGAGACAACGTAAATGTGATGTGAGCAACGTGTCTGAAAGTTGTAAGTCTTCTGGTAGCTGTGCCAAGAGAAATCTCAATCATTCCCAATCTTACAGAGACGGAGAGTGTAGGTATATGTAGGGAGATAACATAAGCACAGGCTAATTATTGCTAACTAACATGCTAGTTAACATTAGTAATTAAACCTAAACTGCTAATGTAAGTCGAAACTGCCTGCGAGCTTCTCCTGTACTATACGGTAATTCCTCTACTGTGCGACAGTAAGTCACTTGGTTATGAGACAATCTTTAGCCTATTTTTACAAAAACGTCTGCTACAGAGCTGTAACGTGAGGTAATGGAGCCTTTTACACATTGTCATGTTTCTTTAGAAATAAACAATGGACAAATAGAGTCTTTAAACACTTAAGATGTAAAGTTATTCGCTGTCAAAGTGGTGCCAAAATGTATGCTAGTCAGTGAAATGCTAACGGGAGGTGATCTCTTTGTAGCGTCAAAATGGCGCCATAGGAGGTTCGAGTTCTGAAGCGAAGCTTATGGTGCGTTCTTTTTGTCTTGTAATCGCGACTAGTAACTCGAGTGTGACGTCACATCCATGTCGGAAAACGAATAACCGCGGGTTGTTGCGCTCTTTTTGTCACACAATACTACGAGTCGGAGAAACAATGGATTTTTTTTACATTTTTAGTAACATTTAGGATTCTATTCACCCAGTTATTGACATATTAAACAAATATATTTCACAGTTTGATACATGAAAATTACGTTTTGATTAACGTTAACGTTAGGCTACTGCTCTGCTTTCTGCTCAAGACTCGGCTTAAAGCCGTTGTTGTCATATAGCAACCGAGCATCTCTAGCCAATTTCAGCTGCACAAGCTACAAAATAACTAATCAGGCGGTATTTAACTCCTAATAAGACTTTAGCGACATGCCTATAGGTAGCAGTATACAGCGCTATGTGTACGACTTCTTCATTTGGTTACAACAAAGACAAAAGTGCTTAAAATTGTAGAAAACCACAATGTTTACTACGTGTGATGCACGACGTAGCCATCTTTGAAAGTGATCTCGGGGTCCTCTGAGTTCAGACGACTTGACTAGTCGTATATACGACCTCGGGGGCGTTCCTTTTTGCAACTTCCGGTTCGGAACTCCGAAAAACGACTCGTAAATCGACTTCGGTGGACACAAAGAACGCACAATTACCCCCTTGGCCAGCCTCTCCTCCAGCGCGCTTTGGAGGAGGGTCTGGCAAAGCGAGACTAGGTAACTACACACACAGCTCTCCTCTTGGCAACAGCACAGTAGATTATAGTATTACAGACAACTGAGAGCGATCACAGTTAGCCCCCTAACGCCACGTTGAAGATAGCCTGTGTCGGCTGACCCACGGTCTGGCATAAACCTAGGTCCTTTCATTCATATTGAATGGGGGCCAAGCGGAGGTTGCCGCAGGGGGGACACTAAAAAAAACGACTCAACACTAAACTTTTGGAGGAACGCTACCCCACGTCACGCTGCGGTGAACAAATCATGTAAGCGGAGATCAGACTTGTCGGTGTGTTTTAAGCTATGGTTTGAGACAATGTGACATCTGAGTTGAAATCATTAACCTTACCAACATTACACCAATCTTGTTGATCATCTTAAACTTCACTCAATTATAATGGCAGTAAATGTCAAAACAGGAGAATCAAGAGTAACAATCAGAAATATGACAACTATACAATAATGCTGCCATGCTTATGAAACATCCACATCTGAGTTGAAATCATTGATCTTGTCAGCAATACACTTAATACTTGTATTTGTACAGTTCCCATTTCACATACTGCTTTCAATGCTTTACCCTCATTTAAAAAAAGGTTGCAATGGCAGCAAATGTCACAAAGGGAGAATTAAGTGTAACAAACACTATACAAGAATGCTGCCATGAAAACATCCATATCTGAGATGAAAAAAGAGACTGGGACAGAGCCCTTGTGTAAAGTCATATGTGCTACATTAAACAGATGCCTACCAGTCAATGTGATCCCTGGCCCTGCTTTTCTTTGGCTGAGCTCCATAATCTGGGGTTCGTATTTAGTCACTTTAAATTGCTGAGCACGCTCTTCATATGTGAGAATATCTGCTCACAGAGATATGTTGATCTGAAGACTGTCAGCAAAGCCAATGCAATGTTCCTGAGACAGCAAAACTTCTCGCAGTAAGGGCTGCTCACGGGGATACTCAGGACGAATGACAGCAGTTTGGCATACTGAGGGAACGCAGACCTGCTCTTCATCGCTTGGGCCCAAAGCTCACCTACAGGGTGACTGTCTGTCACCAGATTTGGCAAGACATCTTTCAGAGCCCAATTCTTGTTGTAATCCATATTGAGATCCTCATCCATCTGAAGGGCAGATACAGCTGTGGTCAATTGCCGGTAGCTGATGTCTTGTGTTTTTCCTTGAGGTTGAAACACTGGATGTTGAACAGGTGCCCAGTTTCGGAGAAGCTGAACCATTTCTCAAGGTATTGCTCCGCGGTATCATAGAAGCTGATGAATTCTCCACAGAGCCTGTCAACCCTCAGAGTAACAGAGGAGGCGAAGACACGGTCAACTTTTGCTCCGAAGAAAGCATCTTTTTTGCCCTGCGAGTTGGGTTCGGAGGCCGTTCATCAGCACATGCACTTCAACTGAGGTGAAACTGTCACTCTCAAGACTCAGCACAGCACCAGAGAAAATCTTTATAATATTTTGCAAGAAGAAAAGAGTGTATTTTGTTATGTGTATTTGAGGGTAAATGCAAACACTTTTTGAATATGATTATTTTGATAGGTAAAATGTTTATTTTTAAAGCTAAAACTATATCAAATTTATGTATAAAACACTTTAAGAATAGAGTTTATCATCAGCATATGCTGGAAACAATTATAGAAACAATTATAGCAACAAATAACAACATAATAACTGAGCATGAAAAGAAATGGAATGTTTGTTTACTTGAATTAGAGGATTGATTTATGTTAATTCTTTTTTTCTTTGTTATTAATTTTTTTTGCTTTGTGCTTCTTTTTGTTTATAGTTTGTTTTCTTGTTAAAACACTATGAATGTGGAGTCGGCTGCCTGTTCAAAGAAATCCAGAACCCTGTTTTGGATGCCTTGCTCTGGGGTCCAGAATCTTACAGAGATGGGGAATGTTTTCACATTGCTTTTGTTAGAGGCATCAGTTGCAATGGAAAAATACATGTCTTTTGACTCAAGGCTCTGGGAGAAGTCAGACGCGAGAGGTCCCATTATGTTTGTGACAAGTGCTTTTGCTTTTGTGCGACCGCAGCAGATGTGTTTAGCTGTTTACAGTGTTATATAAGGTCCTCTTCATCACTAATATTTTTCCGCATTAGTACACTGTAGCTCATTATGTTACGGGTAAATAAAATGAGGCACAAGTTTTGAATCTTTATTGGAAAATATTAACAATCTGTTTTGTGAAGGTTGCAGCTGGTGTTGATTGGAGGCCAGCCCTGTCAAGAGAAACACATGTACTCAGTTTGCTAGTTTGGTTACCTAAACGTGCAGTATGGTATAGTCTTTGCCTGATTAATTGAATGCAGGTTAACAGTTGCAGTTTGTACAATAGTAAAGTTTGTGTTCAAGTAACTCACCTCTGTTGTGTCTCCTCTCGAGAGTGTTCAGGCTAAATGAGTCCCCGGCGTATTGAGCCCCATTTTAATGCCATGTTTCATGTAGCGAAGGGGTGTTTGAGTACTTTAATTGACTGTACTTGCTAAACTAACGATGTTTGATTGTATTAGGTAACATAATGCAAGTAAATTGAGATAACAGTAGATTATACATGGAGTCATCCTCCCGCTTAAAGAACGATGAGACCAAAGTGTTGGTCTGTACAGTTGTGCTGTTAGTTGTATGTAGTTTGCTGCTAGCATGCAGCCTAATGTTGGATTCCGTTGAAAATGTGCGCCTTTAATCAATGCAACTAACGTTATGTGTAAAGATGCACTATAACAGGGATCCTGCGGGGTCTTAAGTCTTAAAAAAAGTCTTGAATTCAATATTCTAAAAATAAGGCCTTAAAAGTCTTGAATAATGTTCACAAAGTTGTACATTTTGTTTACAAAGGTCTTAAATTATGTATTTTCTTTGTCCTATAGTAGGATGAAATAATTACCGTAATGTCCTAAATGTTTTTGTTTGTGTTTGTGTGTTACTTTACAATTTACTCTGTGTGACTGGGATGTAATACGACAGTACAGGTACTATTTACATCAGTGTTTTTTTATGTTAACATAAAATAATAATAATAATAATAATAATAATACAATCATGCAATAGACTATTGTCATTAGGGTCAATCGTGTTTGTGCTCCTTATAGCCTATTTTTTGGTTTTACTTTTAACGACAGTAGGTTATGACTGTATGTTGACAAAAAAGTAATCATGCAATTAAAATAGTCAACTTATAACTTTGCTATAAAATATTATTAGTTTATAGCAAAAAACCCGGAACCAGTTTCCTTGCATATTAGTGTCATGATTTGTGTACGTCTATAATGGTAACCACTATTTGGCAAGGCCACTAGCCATCATGGATGCGTTGTTGCTAACGGAAGGCACAGACGTGTCTGAGATAGATAAAACAGTGTTTATTTATTATTGTTAATAATAATAAAAAAAAAGCTTTCACTGAAAAGTTATATATGTTTCATTATTAGTAGCCCTTGAATAAAAACAGTGAAGTCTTGCAAACTTGATTTTATAGATTTGACTTGGTGTTGAATTGCATATTAACACTAAAAAAAATCTCCCTTTAAACACTTTTGGCCTGAAGTAATTAAATAGAGTGTAAGGTAAAGCCTTTCTACAATATGATTGCTGCAGTAGAAAAGAACAGCAATGGTTACTCGTGGGATGGTACTGAAATATTGTTTTGTTCATCAGGAAAAGAGAAAACTCCCCAACAATACTCCCTTTGCTTTGCCGTTTGCATCTTGTCGTACATTAAAAAACCAGTAGGGCGCGATTGCCAAAGGGGGGCTATCTGTATAGGTAGATGTGAACAGCTTATGACTTGGTTCAGTCAAAAGATTTTTTTTCACTTTAATCCCTGACTGAAGGCTGTGTTTATAAGAATACACTAAAGACTAATTGGTATGTTTGTTTGTTTTCTTTTTCTCTAAGGCATGTGATTGGAGAATCCTACATGAGCCAAGGGCAAAGCAGCAGTACTCGGAGCGCACCGGCGTCGTTTTATGCAAGAGAGGGGACTGGCGACTGGCGACTGCATGATTGAGGTGAAGTGTCCAGGGTCAGCCAGAACAAGACTATTCTGCAATGCAGCAGAGAGTAGGGACTTTTTCCGAGAAGGTCCAGCTCCACTTCCCTCGTAAGGCGCAAGTTCAGAGTGAAAGATCATGGTAGTGATCAGACACAAACCATGAAACGTTAAGGCAAAAGTGTTTTCTTCTTCCTAAAGAAAGTAAGAAAACAGTAACTAACAAACTGAAATTTGAGCAACAAGTTTTCATAGCCATGTCTCTCCGACATGAACGTTAGCTTACGTATGCTAAGGGACTTTTGTGAGTCCGAAGTGGAACTGTGTCCACACTCTAACGTTCTATCAAAGTATCTGTTCTAATACGAATATAAATGATCTTGTTATGTTGTTAGTTCATTTAATGGTGTAATACTAAAGTGTAACTTCTTACCTTTCTAACGGTATATCGTTTTAACTATTTACTTTAGCTTTTACTTAAAAGAGCTGGCTAAAGTACGCAAACGTGTATTAGCCATGTGCTATCCTTAGCCATAACTGGATACCCCTATCTCCTCGCTGTAAACACGGGGCGCTGCTGGTTTTTCAGGGGTTTTAAGTTAAGTTTATTTATCAATAGCAAGAGCCACTATACTGGCTTTCAACACAATATTCCCTTTCTCTAGATTGTTAGATGGGTATACATCAATTCTACTTACATTTGGTGATGAACGGAAACGGAAAGTACAGCAAAAAGACCGGAAAGTGTGTGAGGGAGTGATGCCGGGCGCCTACCCTCTCTTTCTTAAAGGGAAAGCGCCAGCTGAGGTCTTTTAAGTCCAGCTTCCCCTCATGGGATTTGGCTTTGGTGCTTGAGGCTCTTTGAAGACCTCCATTTGAGCCTACTGAGTCTACAGATATGAAATTTCTTTCGTACAAAACTGCCTTGCTTCTCGCTTTGACCTCTGCAAAGCGCTAGGCGACCTTCATGCTTTATCTGTGCATCCCTCTTGTACCCAGTTCACTTTGGATGGTTACAAAGTTACATTAGGACCGAATGTGGCATATTTGCATAAAGTTATCCCTAATTGTTTGTCTGTTTTGCTAATCTGGCCAGGGGGAGAGCCCTGTCTAAAACAGCAGCTTTCTAACTCACAACAGCAGTGATCTTTAGTTGCCTCACAGTGTGAGGGCACATTCGACCAGCAGTATAGCAACGTCATGGGCTTTGTTTAAAGGGGTATCTTTGAGTGACATCTGTGCTGCAGCTAGTTGGTCATCACTGCACACTTTTGTTCGGTTTTATCTTTTGGATGTGACAGCCCCTTTGGTGGCTCACTCTGTTCTTTCTGCTGGGTCTACGATGCACTAAATTGCTGGAGGTTTGACTCCGGTTTGATGGCTGCTCTGCATGGCGTGAATACATGTCCCATACTATATGTGTTGCACAAGTGAATTGACTGAAAGTTAACAAAATGTTATGACTATAACTTCTGTTCCCTGAAGCAGAGGAACGAAGAACAAAATTAAAGGGAAACTTCACCGATTAGCATTAAGCTTTGTTTCAGTAGAAACCTGGTAGTATTTTTGAATGACCATGCTTCCCTCCCTCATGTCCCCCTGAGAGGGGAGATCTCTGTATTGTGGGTCTGGAAAAAAACCTCAGATGAAGCAAAATGACGATTTTTGCGTCATCTGAGACTTTTTTGCCCAGAGGCAAAAGACTACAGCCTGTATTAGGAGCCACTTCCGCATAGCCCAAAGGGGGTTGGACTGTCGTCTTTTTCCGGAGATTGCCGAGGAAAAAACGAGTGTCAGCCATCTTGAATCCTCGCTTAGCTTCTCAGCAGGAGCAGAAACATCCCGACGGAAATTTTAGAACAATTATGTGCATTCAAACTACCACACACGTGTACCACCGGGATACATTGGTACACATCGGAGAGTATGCAGGACACTTTATTACGGACGCAATACTCAACACACTACGCGAGCTTCGCCTGCACGGAGACCAGCGGTGGTGCCTCGATGCCTCTGGCCGGTAAAGTGACCTCATCAGCAGGGAGCGTTGAACGAGTGTGCCGGTGGAAAGCTAACGCTAGCCGGCCACCTGTTCACCAATCCTGCTTGCAAGTGTCCGCTCATTAAACAAACTGGACTACATCCAACTTCAATGAAACTCCCAACGTGAGTTCAGAGACTGCTGTGCTGTGTTTTTGTTGCTGTGGAAATATTGCTGTGGACAATCCAGCCTGCTGTCACCGGGTAAGACTACTAGTGGAGGTGGGCTGTGTCACCCTGGACTGCCTGTTGCAGAAATGGGGTGATTTGTATCCAACTAACTGCTAACTGCTGGTGGAGTCTGTGACTGTAAAATGCCGACAATTCTAGCTACATCACACGCAAATGTACGGCTGTGTTTAAACTCAATGTTTATACCACAGCCCACCAAGAGCTAATGCTAGTAGCTATGTGTTAGCCTTCTTTTATTACATGGCTTGGTTGAATTCTAAAGTAGAATGCAGTCTGTTATTTCTTGATAACAGACCGCTGCTAAGGATAACACACCGTTGCCATGCATAGCAGAAAGTTGCCATGGACACAGTTCTGTTTACTCTGGAGCTATCAATCAATCCGCTGAAAGAAGTGCGGATAATGTATCAGCTGTGGCAAAAAAAAAGCATGTTTTAAATGTGTAACACCACTTGAGCCACGGTGAAACATTTTTTCGTGTATATGGTTGAAATGACAATAAAACACACTTGTTGAGTTGATCGTCTCACTGTCTGTCTGTAAAGGGTAGGCGTGGCTTGGGAGTGGCCTCATACAGCAGCAAAGCAAGTGCATTCTGGGATTTGGTGTCTTTCATCCATATGAGCCAAAAACACATTTTCTGGCTTATCTCGGCCTAGAAGGCACCAATTTAAATTTTCTTTTCACATTTCTACTACATAAGTGACCCAATTTAAAGATATATTCAGCTTTCCAGTGGTGAAATTTCCCTTTAAGTTGCCACGCTGCACAAATGGGCTCGGTGAAGATCAGCCATCGAAATGAACGATGACTGTGGTGACGGTGTTTATATGTGCAGGCGGGGACAGGTCATCTGCCTTAGAGGCGTGAATAGAGGTGTCTTCAGTCAGGTCACGCAGGGGCGTGATATCCCATACTGTATGTGTTGAACCTTGTTATTCTCCTTCAGGGAAACAGAAGTTATATATAGTCATAAAATTCTTTTTTTTATTCTATATAATGCACTGTATTCTGTTGTACACAGTGTACTGAATTATTCCACTATTGTACTGAACTGCACAAAAAAAGATTATGGCAACTGTTTTTAAATAAAACTACGCTATCCTCAGTAGTAGCTTACCTTATTTTAGTTGGGTAAAATGTTTACAGTTATTGTGTAGCTAATTTGGAAGCTTGTTATTATGTTCAGAAGAAATAATTACAAGCTTAAACATCAGATACACAATAAATGTAAACATTTTAGCCTACCATACAAAAATATCAAGGTTAGGCTGTAGGCTTCTGTAAACACAAGTGACGGCTGTTAAGCCAACTGTAAAATCAAAATAGCTTATGTTGAAAATGAACAGGGGTGCCCGGGTGGCCCGTGTGTAGGGGCTTGGTTGTGACGCATTGGTTGCGGGCAGGGGCGCAACTACCCAGTGTCAGAGGGGTATGCAGCAACAATTTTGGCGCCCACCCCCCACAAAAAACATATAAATAAATAAATAAGTGTGCACCCATTCTGATATGTTTACTATGTCCCCGCTGTCAGACATAGGCTAATTGTTATATTTTCCATCTCTGTCTGCACTATTTTTTCCCCAAAAAGGACACAGTGAATAGGTTGGTCAACAGAACTTCAAACCATACTGGACCTTTAGTTTTGTGTGGTCTAACTAATAGAACTCCACTGGTCTCATCTCTACGTGATGCCATCGCCGACCTCATGTCTGTCTCATTCACTCCTTGCCTGTGTTCTTCTCCACTAAGACATATTGTCAAACAAATATTATGTAATAGATTTTCCATATTAGTTTTTCCATAATATTAAGAAATTAATGTGTTGGTATCAAGTGGCTCACCGTCCTCACACCTGAATGAAATGAACTCACTGTTAAATGTAGCAGCCTCAATTCAATTCTTAAATCAGCTTAGTGATGGCATCAGATAAGACAAATATTTTGCAGTAAGGTTGTACTGCTGTTTTTTGGGATTTTAAAAAGTACAAATATGGAGAGCCACTTAGCACAGAGACCTTTAAATAAGAGAGAGAGAGAGAGAGAGAGAGAGAGAGAGAGAGAGAGAGAGCTATGTGACCCTGTAATTACAGCTTCCATGTCACCCAACAGATGTAACTATAGGCATAGCCTGTATGTCTGACAGCTAATGGTAACACAAAATCTATTAATGATTCCATGGTACCAAAGTTATAGCATTAGTTGTTTTCCAGATTCTTGTCATTTATTGTACATGCTACCTTATATTTTCCAGTTTTCAGCTCAGCAACCTCAGTTCTGCATATTCTAAGCTAGCTGTAAACTCCCATTTGGCTGCTACATTCCCAGTGTTAGCTAATGCTAGCTAGTCTGTTAACATGAATATTTGGCTTCTACATTCCCACTGTTAGCAAACTCTAGCTAGTCTGTTGACATGAATATTTGCAAGCCTCCAAGCACAGACGTCACACTTTAAATCCTACCTGTTGCCTTTCACCATCCACGTATTTAACTGCTGTTGCATCCCTTGACATGCTATCTCCTTTTCCCTCTTTCTTTTTTATTTTTAGCCCCCAACAGCTTTTTTGCTTTATCCATCTTTTTCCACAGACAACAATTCACTACTGTACCTGTTCGCTCAGCGCTCACGGCGCCCCCACTCGCGATATTACGAATCCTACTATGGCCACTCCAAGACCGGACCCGCCCTTCAACAGCCCGGGTCTTGACGTGGCCATAGTAGGGAGCGCCCATTGACCTAGCTATATAAACGGGAGCGCCCACCGCTCCCTTTTCTCATCTATGATGGAGACAGGGCGCCTACTCAAGCCTGTTTGTCCTCTGCAATGTTATATAATAAGGGGAAATGCATTGAGGAAATGCAGAAATGATTTAGAAACGCACAAAAGCAGCTACATATAGAAAACACCAAAACAAATATTTTTAACTTTTTTTTTTTTTTTTTCTACCATCGCTTTGGCGCCCCCACGGTGCTGCGCCCCTATGCCCCGCATTTAGCGCATACTCACTTTTTGCGCCACTGGTTGCGGGTACGGGTCCGACCCTTTGCTGCATGTTGTTACCCTTCTCTCTCCTCTAATATATCTAAGCTGTCCTATCTAATAAAGTCCTAAAATGCCACAAAATAAATTCTGAATCAACAGAATCAAACTAAACCTAGTTAGAACATGCATCTTTAAACAGGCTGTTATGCATAAAGCAGGGCTCGACATTAAGGCTTGTCCGCTTATCCGGGACAAGTGGATTTTTTGTAGGACAAGTGGAAGAGAAATTTACTTGCCCCACTGGACAAGTTAAAACTCAAACAAATCAAAATGCCACTCATTTCGTCAATGTTACAGAATTGAAAAACATACATATTTTACCCCACAATCCCGGGCAGCGGGAAAACAGAAGTCACTTGTGGCGATAGCAATGTGCTTTGTGTGGATGAAGCATTACATACGTTATTATGTGCCACTCATTCCGTTTATGTTACAGATTTTACTTTACCGATTTGAAACAAATACATTAACTAACGTTAGACCCAGCAGCAGCGGGAGAGCGGACCGCTGACGTTAGACCCAGCCCACTGTTCAGCTCCTTCTCTGTAAGCGATACATCATGAAAGCACCGCGGAACCAGCAAGCCAGGCAGCCGGTGTTAGTTAGCTAACGTTAGCATGCTAACTACGCTTTAACGTTACCCCGTCCCCACATCGTTCACAGAAAACGAGCCGAATAAAGCGGTCACTCGTGGTGATAGAAGTGTGCTTTGTGCGGATGAAGCATGAAGTTAATTTGACTCTTGACGTTTGGCTCTCTGCCTCGTAACGTTACTAGCTGCTCCGCTACTTGTTTGTAGCGGATTAAATATCAAGTAATAATCAACTGTAAAGTAGCTACACCTTTTTAAAGGACCCCTTGGTAAGTGAAATTGTAGAAAGAACGCGCTGACACCAACATTTAGTGGCAAAATCCATTGTTATGTCTACAAAATTATTTTAGATATAGTATAAGTTCAAGTCACCACTACCTCTGGTCAAAATATTGAATTAGTATCTCAATATATTGACTCAGTATCTCAGAATATAAACAAAGAATATCAAAGTAATGAGAAACTATAAAATATTGACTTAATCTCAATATATTGGCTTAGTATCGTAATATATTGACTTAGTAACTCAACATATTTGTTCAGTATCTCAATATATTGACTTAGTAACTCAGAATATCTCAATATATTGACATAGTAACTTAGAATATTGACTAGGAATCTGAAAGTAATGAGAAACTTTAAAATATTCACTTAGAATCTCAATATATTAACTTCTGCACAACGGCGGGCAAAGTATAACTTTGTATATGAGTCTGGAGATCCTTTTTTCTTGTTGAAGGGGAAATCTATTCTTGGGACACATTTGTTTCTACTGTTTAAACTGAATTGTATTAATGTTGATAGTGTTTGGATGCTTTCAATGGTTTCTTCAAATTCTGCATTAGCAAAACACAAAAAAAATTATAAAATGATGAATCTTTACCCGGACAAGTGACTTTTGTTCATGGACAAGTGAAACGTAAATGTACTTGTCCGAAGGACAAGTGCCTCAAAAAGTTAATGTCAAGCCCTGCATAAAGCATTCAATAAATTAACTTTATACAAAAATAAAAACTACCAACTACAGTCGAGTGTATTCTATGGAGCACCAGAAGGATCACTAATAGAAAAAAAAATTATATCGAGGCCACAAAATGCTATTGTGTGGCCACAAGATACTACTTAATTAAATAGGCCTACATGATACACAAATTGGTAAATAATCTAAATGTAACTCTTCTTGGAAAGAGCATTGGCACTGGGCCCACATACAGTATGAGTTACCAGTAACATGTAATGTTTACGTAATGTATGGGAAACCGTCTAATTGCACAGTGCTTTTGTCATAAAACATTAACTTTACATTAGCGTAGCGGAGTGTGAAGACATAGTTTATTAAGTCTTGATGTCTTTCGAAAAAAAAGGGAAAATGAAACACAATTGGCAGTTTTGAATGTAAGAGAAGATTGTATCCATGCTAACTAGTTCAATTAAATTACATTTTATTTATAGTATCAAATCATAAGAGTTATCTCAAGACACTTTACAGATATAGTAGGTCTCTATAATTTACAGAGACCCAACAATTTTCCCACGAGCAAGCATTTAGTGCAACAGTGGCAAGGAAACATTTCCTTTTATGGAGAAATATGATTAATAATTATAGTGGTTGGAATGATGAACAGTGGCATAATGAAAATAAAGATATTTGAACTACGACTAGAAATAATAGTTGTAGCAGTTCAGGGCGGGGCATAGCAAGGTTTAGCAAGCATAGCAAGCAACCATGATTTAGGTGCCACCCTAATCCAAGGAAAACTGCAAGGGGAGAAAACACAATGACTCCGTGGAATAAGCTCCCTGGAGATAAGATAGTAAGAGGGTAACTATGTGCTGGAATCATTAGCCATTAACGTTCGCATAAACAAATAAATAAAAACGTAACGTCTATCATTAACGGTTATTTAGCATCAGTAAAGACTGAGTGTTAACCATAATACATTACAGCCACGGGTGCAAGCTATATGATTAATTGTTTGTTAATGCTTCCTAAGGAGAAAGAGTACACCGCTGGATACATTATTAACCACCTTAGGCATAATAACATATGCACGAGTTACACTTGTACTCATGCTACTTAAAATCTACAATAACCTACAATTAACTTAAAATAATGATATTTGCTCTATAAATAAGTTAAACATGTAACATTGTTTGTCAGGATTACACATAGGCTAGAACATTCAAACAGACAGGGCCAGGAACCGATCACAGGTCTCCGTTCATCAGTCAATTAATATTTTATTTTGAACATGTAAATACAATACAACATCCAAAGAAAATAGTAATGTAAAAAGAAACAGTTAAAAAAAATAAAACTCCATAATTTCCAACTTAAAGACCTCTATTTACACATTCAAAAAGGAGTAGGAAGAAGTAAAACTTATGTACTCCTACCCCTTTATACCCTTTATTTCCTATTAAATGTGTTTGCTACAAAATAATAAGTCAACAGAGATAAAAAAATGTGTAATCAATGGAAATTCATATATTTACCTATAAACAATAATTATACACATACTAAACATGTTCAATGTAAGTTTTTAATTAATTTATTAATTAATTGCGCTGTATTTATCTGTACCTCTGGAATATAGTTTCTTTGAACATCTTTTTAAATTGGAATATGTTTGGACATTGCTTTAATTCATTACTTAGTGTATTCCACAATTTAGTGCCGCTGACAGATAGACAGAAACTTTTCCTTGTAGTGCGAAAACTGGGAGTCTTAAAATTTGAATTTTCCCTTAAGTTGTAGCCCCCCTCTCTTTCAGAAAATATTTTCTGTATGTTGCCAGGCAATACATTGTTTCTCGCTTTGAACAGGATTACAGCTTTTTGAAATTCAACTAGGTCAAGGGTGGCTACTTTGAAGAATCTAAAATATAAGACATGTGTTCAGTTATTTCACACTTTTTTGTTAAGTACATAATTCCATGTGTTCATTCATAGTTTTGATGCCTTCAGTGAAAATCTACAATGTACATAGTCATGAAAATAAAGAAACACATTGAATGAGAAGGTGTGTCCAAACTTTTGGCCTGTACAGTGCATATCTACATATATATCTACATATATAAACTTAAAACAAAAAGTAAGGACATTTGTGTTTGGTGGATTATTTTTCTGTGGTAACAATGCTTTTTGGCAATAAATCTTATACCGTTGGAAAGCCTGTTTAGTTCCCTTTCAAATGGTGCCCCATTTGCAAGGAACATACATTTGTGGGATGACAAACAGAACTGAGTATGTGGGTTGCGCCCATGAAAAATTTGCCGAATCTTCTCTGCCATTGCCAAAGAGCTTATTCTGCCATTGACTCGTTTGGTGTGTGGTGGATTGGATGATTGAAGTTTGAAGAAACAAGACATATTGGCAATTTAACAATTTATTCATTTAACAAACAGGAGCCTCAGTAGCGTGTGGAAGAACCACACACAGCCACAACAGTCTGGCATCTCCTCCTCATGCTGGTCACCAGCCTGGTTACACACTGCTGTGGGACAGCCAACGTGGTTGTGGCTGACTTGCAACAAATGGTGGTTGGTCACTCTGGCACGAACAGCACGCCCAAGCTGTTCCCACAAAGGAACATGCATTTGTGGGATGAGCAGCAGAGCTCAGTATGTGGGTTGCGCCCATGAAGAATATGCCAAATCGTTTCTGACAATGCCAAACAGCTTTTCTTTGCTGTTGCTATTGACTCTTGTTTTGAGCTTCTGGTACCCCCAGGTGCTAACAATCATGTGCCTGATTCTGCAACCAGTGGCCAACCCACATCTCCACAGTCTGGAACCAAACTCTATCCTCCAAGATGACAATGCTCGTCCCCACAGAGCGGGGTTTATCAGAGACTACTTCCAAAATGTGGAAGTGGAGAGGATGGAATGGCCTGCCAGCAGTACTGACCTCAACCCCATTGAACACTTGTGGGAACAGCTTGGGCGTGCTGTTCGTGCCAGAGTGACCAACCACCATTTGTTGCAAGTCAGCCACAACCACGTTGGCTGACTTGCAACAAATGCTGGTTGAACAATGAGATGCCATCCCACAGCAGTGTGGCTGGTGACCAGCATGAGGAGGAGATGCCAGACTGTTGTGGCTGTGTGTGGTTCTTCCACACGCTACTGAGGCTCCTGTTTGTTAAATTAATAAATTGTTAAATTGCCAATATGTCTTGTTTCTTCAAACTTCAATCATCCAATCCACCAAACACCAAATGAGTCAATGACAGAATATGGCAATAATTTGGCAATGGCAAAGAAGATTTGGCAAATTTTTCATGGGCGCAACCCACATACTCAGCTCTGTTTGTCATCCCACAAATGTATGTTCCTTACAAATGGGGCACCATTTGAAAGGGAACTAAACAGGCTTTCCAATGGTATAAGATTTATTGCCAAAAAGCATTGTTAACACAGAGAAATAATCTACCAAACACAAATTTCCTTACTTTTTGTTTTAAGTTTATACACAATAGCATTTTGCGGCTTCAATATAATTTTTTATATATTTTTTTCTATCAGTGATCCTTCCGGGCCTCCGTAGTATTCTCTTTTTTGCCATGGCACTTGATTATAAGTGGAATTGTTCACAACAGGAGCGTGCATGTGGAGGTTCTGAGGAACTGGGTGGTATTCTTGATAAGGAGGGAACACTGGGGCTTTTCTTTTGAGCATACATTTGTTTGTGTAAAATGCAAATGACGCATGTTCTGAATGCGCTGTATGCACTGTAAAACCTGAATACCGGCATATCATGTCTTAATTGGAAAATGTTAAATTTGGAAAAAAGCCTTTTGCAGAAAATCCAAACGGAATAAGCTGTTTACATGGCCCTTATTAAATTCGGAAAATTGTCATATTCTGATAATAGTGGAATATTGGTGTGCATGTCAACATAGTCTTTGAAGAGACACTGATAACTGCTAGTTGCAAGCCCACTAACATGCAATGCTGGGAAGCATTAAAAAATGCCAATATGGACAAGTACAATAATGTAAGGTAGTTCCGACTGTTTGCTGTCCTGGCTCCTAAATGGTGGAATGAGCTCCCCATTGACATCAGGCTGGGCCGAAAGCCTACGCATCTTTTGCCAAAGCTAGCGGCTTCTAAAAACCAGTGAGGAAAAGGCTCCTCTTGGAAGAGGAACAAAAGCAGCTAACAGCAGCCATTAGCTTAGAGCCTGCGCAAACGGGGGGGCTAAGTATATAGGCTACTGAAGAAGCAGAGAACCCCACCGATTACCAGGATGATTTTCAGTTAGGGACCGTTCGGTATTTATGGAATGGACCACCGGAGGAAAATAGTCATAGAGTCAAGTCTTGTATTCTTTGTTGAGGGGAGGGTCATCCAAAATGTTTTTGTCTAGAGGGAGGGGAGGAGGGGGGGGTTTACCCAACTTTTGTATTCATAGAAACAGCAAAATTTCAAAGTGGCTTGTTTGGTGCATATTTTCCCATGTAGTGCTTAGTCTCGGCTCTCTTTCGCTACCAGATGGGTCTGACCTATGAGTTTGGCTGTGGGGCACGGGGAGCACTGTCCCTCTGGTGGCTGAAACGGATAATTCCATTGTTTAAAAAATGAGTGGAATAATTACGTCTGGCATGATATATTTTATAAATATCTCGGCTAAATACTGTAACACAAAACAACTAAATGGTGGTAGGTAATACATCTGATTTCATTTACTGCTTTAGTAAAAAAAATATTTCCTGGCTGACAATGCGAGCAGCAGGACATAAAAAACGAAAATGAATGTTGCTAGTCTGGACATCTTACCGTGCCAAGGTTGCAATAAAGGTTTCCTAATGCCACATTTGATGTCAGCTTACTAATTGATTGCGGGTTTTGTGTAGATTTGGACTTACGTTTATTCCACTTTGTTTAAACGGCGAAGTGGAGGAAGCCTAGTGACGAGTCCATAGCAACCAGTTTGTGTGTTGAATGTTACCCAGAGTACTTTGCTGAATTGTCTCAATGTTTTATTTTATGTGAATACTAGTTTACTAGAGAAGTAACTTAGTATTTGAATGAATGCAGTAATGCAGGAAGTGTGCATTTAGTTTCCATGCTTATTGTATTTCCACAACAACGTTAGTAAGTAAATCTACTGAAATGGCCACCACACCATAACAGAGGAGTGTGATGCGTCAGATGAGAATGCAGAGGTTAAATCACATATGTCATTGCTGTAAAAAAAACAATGGTAATCTGTATATTTTTGTTAATCACAAACCAGTGCAGAAGGTATCGATAAATTGTTGGGGGAGAGTCATGCCTTTTTTTCAAAATTGATTTAGAAGGTCTTAGAAAAATTATTACTAATGAGGGGAGGGTCATGTCTATTTTGACTAAAGGTCCCAAAACTGCTGCCTGCTATTCGGTATGTATACACTTATGTAGTGCCCAAAGGGGTATGTCATTTAATAAATATGATTGATAAATAAATAATACACATAAATAAGATTCTGTCACATAAATTCTACTGTCTTCTACTGTTACCCAGGATGAATGAAAACAAAGATGCCTGACCCAGAGTTTAGTAGAATTACACTTTACAAATCATGAAGTTAGGCAGTAAGCACACAACAAGTAAGGCACACAGCAAAAACACTGGCCAACAAATTGCATGCTTTATTGCTGTTTATAAAACATTGCATTCTTATTACACAGTCAGATAATAAGATACAATAAAGTATATCTAGCTACTTCAAATCTTTTTAAATAATGGCTGTATTTATACTTTTGCATTCACTGTCTCAACCCTGGATTCATCAAACAACAGTCTGAAATCCTTCAGTGGATGAGACATATTGTAAACCATTTCTGGTACTGCTGTAAAAAGGCTACAACAGAGGACACATTCCAGGTATGATTTTGTGAAACAGCTACTAATATTGAATTATTACTTATTTATCATTTATTTATATAAAAATGAAATGCCATATTCCCTATTGTCACAGGAACAAAAGACAATTCAATAATTAAAACATGGAGTGTCTACACAGTGAAGACCACCAAAGACTACAGCTAGTACATCCCTGAACTGCAGAAACGTATTGTCTGGAAGCGGTCAAGGTCATCGACGGGACTCCCAAGAAGAAGAACCCAAAGGCCAGCTGACCCAAGGAGACTAGGGGTACGTTCCAAAGCCCTTAAATTGCCTCCTCCAAGCCTCCACTTGCCTCCGCTTGCCTCCCTCCTGAGGCAATGGGCAAATGTTTTTTTAGAGGGATGGGACGTCCTTTTCTCTGAAGCATCACATGAATTTGACAGATAAAGACATGTAATTTGCTATGTTATACAATAGTATTGTATTTTATATTAACTACAACATGATAACGACATTAGCGCTGTCAGTGAATATTTTAAATTTGAATATTTTAATAGTAAAAGAAATAGAGATTTGAGTACGACAATATTCGGCACTACCGCAGCTTTCTGCCTCACGCGATCGTTGCTTGCGGTCTTACACCTGTTGGTGACGGCACACTACATGATTGGCTGTACGTTGGAGTGATGTCGTAGCAGATTGTAAAAGGCTGTATGTCGTGTTTGTGAATGACTGTACGTCAAGTTTAAGGCGGGCGTAGTCTTCGCAGATCTTCGGATTGGGTCAAATATAACCAAGAAGAAGAACTATGGAGAACTTTTACAAATAATTAGAGCACTATGTATTAAAATGGTACTTACCACAGCCTGACAACAAACCGAAAGGCCACGATTAGAAAAGCGCCAAAGAACTACACGATTAAAAGTAAGTCACAGTGTGAATTAACGTTACAATGCTAATGTCAGCTGCCGATCAAATCAAGCTAACGTGTGTGTGTGTGTGTGTGTGTGTGTGTGTGTGTGTGTTGCCCACCACTATGTTGCATCCATGTCTTTTAAGGAAGATGTAATTTTAGATTGATATTTGTTCTAATAAATAATAGTCCCAGACTGCAGCAAGATATTTATGCACAACATAAATAAAGATAAGGGCTTTATTAGCATGGGATAGAGAAGTTTATATGGCCAAAGCAAATGTAAATAGAGACCCTGAGCACATCAGGGGCCTATACCATGAAGTTGGTTTAGGTGGCTAGCCAGCTATGTTTCAGTTTAGTTTCCACCAACCCTGGGTTTTAGGTACTATGAAAGTAGCTAGGCTTTAATCGGTGTTCGTTGCCATGGTATCTTACGCTGCACGGCTAACCTGCTCCGGGGCAGGTTATGTTCTGGATTCGAGATCTCAGTCTGAAGTTTAACCAATCAGCGGTGAGCAAAGAAACATATAGGTGACGTAATTAATTCCCAGCTTCTGTTCTCTGTTGCAATCATCTGTGGACATCTCAGCGCAAATTGTTTGACGAGCACTTCGTAGAGAAAGAGTTTTTAGGGACAGACAAAATCCCCTTGACTTTCCTGATACTTACTTGTATGAAAGATACAGATTTTCCGCGGAAGGAATAACTTATCTTTGCGATCTTCTTGAGCCACACATAACAAATGTGATTCGTCAAAGCCATGCACTTACTGTACCGTAAATGGTATGTATTGCGTTTTACTTGTATGCGGTCGGTGATGCGGAGAACCATTCGCAAGGTGGTCCTCGCACTGCAGGGGTACATAAATAGCTTCATTGTGTTCCCTGGACATTTATCGACCATGTCCATAAAAGACGGATTTTATAAAATTGCCGGTAAGATATATTGATAGGGTGACATGAACAAATTTTTTCTCCTTCAAAAAGCAGCTTGCACTTAGAGCACTTAAGTATTATACAATAGTCTACAGTAGCTACATGTTAAGAATGGTTTTTAATATATATGCATATATATATATATACATACACATATATATGAATACACACATTTTCAATTTATTTAATACATTTTTTAGCCTATATTCATAATTTTACATTAATGGCCTATAGAACGTATTTCTTTAACTTACGCATTAACGCAATCAGCAATCTTCCTCCAAGATTGTTCTCTTGCTTTGGCAGCAGAGACAGTATTACTGCGTGCTTTAAAGACATTTTTATATTCTTCATATTTCTAAAGAATAATTTCTTGCAAAATATATTGCTCTCGCTCTATCCATATCGAACGTGATTGGTTGTTCAGTGCCGACGTCACTCTTTTATGTGCACGCGCGCGCGGAGTAATCAGAGTTTAAGGATCAAATCCTGGGTTTACAGAGAAAGTTGATGAGCTGCGTCATGGTACCAATAAAGCCTGATTGCATCGGTTTGGTTTTGTCAACTCTAAACCAATCCTGCAACCCTGAGTTTGTTCAACTACCATCATGGTACAGGCCCCTGATACCTACATCTGTAATCAGACGCAATGTAGTTGGAATGAGTGGTGTTGCCATACTGTGTCACCGACTGGCGCAGTACCCCGAGCAGTTCTAGCAACCGTATCTAAGAAAGCTGTGAAGGGTGTAGTTTTCGGAGAAATCAAAGCAAAATCGGTCATATACATTGATGCCATCAACCCCAGCCAGGTAAGTTGTAGCAGTCCAGTCGAAAAGAAAAGCCAGGACTAATGGTCTTACTAACCCTACTTTCCTTTTACGTCTTTGTAGCTTCCTTTTCGCGGTCAATTTACTAATGATGGGCTTAGCGTCTCTGCTAACTTCCGGCAGAACAGGAAACGCACTATAAAAATTACAATACAAACTTTACATAGAAAAATACTGTGTAACGGGGTCATTTACAAAAGTTGTTGATATATTAGGAATTGATGGTTAGTTTTCCAATTTTTTATTATTATCACTTTTATTAATGTATACATTCCAAATAGCCTCTAATATTTCATATAATTCAACAATACAAAATAAACACACACACCAAACGGTCTGCATCAAATCAGCAGGCGTTTTGAGGACTGAAATACGTACTATAACTTTTGTTCTGCACCAGAAATAAAAAATGTTCTCCCCGTGGGGGCAAACCCTGGACCCCCTCTGGATGACTTTCCTGGCCTGGGCTGAGCCCCCAATGTTTCAAAATCCTAACAATGCCTCTGCTGTGAGCTCACAACATTTAAAGGAAACAAGTTTGTACAAGAGTCACAGGCAAGGTTAAGAAAAAAGGAAGTAACACACACACACACTAGGACTGCACAATATGAGGAAAATATGTGATAATGTTGATATTGTTGATGTTGACGATATTACTTAACATAAATGAACATATATTGAAGTGTACTCAGTTCTGCATTTCTGCTGCTTTCAGTATTCTGCTAAAATATAAAAAACTGCTTGTTGAATTTAAAAACAAATGAAAGGAAATAATTTCCAACAATTTTTTATTGAACCATTTGAACATTAGATTGAATATGAAATGCACCGTTAAAAAAAAGAATGACTACATTTTAAAGTCCAGTTTTCTATATGCTGTATGGAAAAAAGGGGATAAAGTGTGGGATTGAAGAGATGAAAAAGAGCAAAGGTGGTTAACAGTGTTATTGCTGCAGATGTTTTGTTTTTTTTACTCATCTGGTTTCCTGTAAATGGGGAGGGGAGGAGCAACAAAGGTAATCCAGGTACATGACATAGGAGTTCAGTCAGTTCAGACTCCATTTTAAGCCGACAGAACCAGACCAGGAGGATGAAAACTGAAGGCTGAAGCAGGGTGAGTTTTAATCCAACATTTTATTTTATTGTCTCGGTTACACACTGACACGGCGCTCCTGCTGCTAGCCTTGTCTGTACACATGTATGTTTCCCATTGATAAAATGAAATACCATGTTAAACATAAATATATACAGTTTCGTTTTGACGTCTGCAGTATTGACGGCAGTATTTATTTATTTTTAATTACATTTATATCTGCATTTATATCAAAACCTAGAGACTTTCAAACATCAACATGTCATTTATTAAATGTATTCGTGTCTAAACGACATATAAACATCGTATTCTATTTTGCCTGGAAACGCTTCCAACACCTTGTGTCATGTGAAAAATAGGCATCGGTTCTATTTCTTGCATCCACACGTTTTAGGCGTGCGCCTGAGACACGTGTCACGCAGGCAGTGTGTAAGCTCTGACCTGTTAACATGGAAGCCGAAATATAAACGGACACGCCATGCAGCTGACACGCTCGCACGACGCATCCAGTGTGTAACTGGCCTAAATCAGTTTTCTTCCTGTGCACTTCAGAGAAAAGTCATCTCAACATTTTGGTTCATCTGGACACAAAGTGGTTATTTGCTGAATAATACACATTAAATGTACTGTAACCTAAGAAAACACAGGTTTATGTAATGACAACTGACCAGCTGGAGTGCTGGCTGGTGTGTGTGTGTGTGTGTGTGTGTGTGTGTGTGTGTGTGTGTGTGTGTGTGTGTGTGTGTGTTACTTCCTTTTTTCTTAATCTTGCATGTGACTCTTGTACAAACTTGTTTCCTTTAAATGTTGTGAGCTCACAGTGAGTGTCCCTGTTTTACCTGTCAGACTGACTTTAGATCAGAAGATGAGTGATTTGGAGGAAGAGGAGGATGGAGCAGAGTCTGTAGTATCTGACTGTCTGTCAATGATGTCAAATACGAACCTCCATCCTTCAGTAATGAACCTGGACCCTCAGACACAAAGTAAGAGACTTTTTTACTGTAAACTGACCTGATGAAGATGAGGCATTGAGGATGATGACAAAATGTTCCGCTAAAAGATTTATAGTCATCATGATGCAGCAGTATTAGTGCAGATATGGTTTCAAACTAAGATGGATCATTTCTGGGTTTTATAGGCACAAACTACTCATTGTATTTCTGCAGCAAAACATCTAAGAACCTCCCTTTCAGAATTCACTCTTCAAGAAAATGTTCATATTGTTGCCCAAACGAAATCACTGTAAAGATTTGCAACTATTAAAAATCTGAAAGAATATGTTGTATTACTACTATGCTTATAACTTAAGGCATTGGGGGCACCCTGGTGGCGCACCTGGTTGAGTGTGCGCCCGATGTAGGCTTAGTCCTTCCTGCCCCTCGGGGGTCATTCACCCTCTCTCTCCTTTTTCCTTTTTTCAGCTCCCATCTCAAGTGGGTTCCTAAAGTGTCAAAAAAATTATCTTAACCCTCATGCCTTCCTCAAATTTACAAACATTGGACACATTGGTGGCAAAAATGTACACAGCACACAAACACTGCTATTAAATCATCATATATCAATATCTTTTTCTGTTTTTTTTTCATAAATCTCTTAAACAACTTGTAACTTGCTCAAAACTACCAAACGTTCAATCATTTTCTGAATTTTAACCCTTTAAATGCCAGTTTATTTATTGGAAGTATTTCATTATTTATTACAAAAAACACAAAAAAATATTTTTTTTCCCCATAATGAATAATATGGAGGTGGGGATTAGAGTCTTGGATATGTCAAAGATTAGCAACTAAATTAATTTGATTGCATTAGTATTTTTTACGTTACAAATTACCTATCTGGAAAATTACTCAAGTAATAAGTAGTTCATTTAAAATGTACTATAAGTAAAAGTTACTTAGTTACATAAAAAAAATCTCTCCCATGTAGTGAAAATAGGACAAGAGTTCATAAATCCCAAACTATTTTTTTTTTAATTAAAGAAAAATCTATAGAAATGTATAAACATCTATACAAATGTTGTACACGTTATAACAACATAACACATGTCACACATGACATTTCATGCTACAATCCTCTCCAAAAACACTGAGCTCTCCCTTTACCATTCACACTGCTGATACATTTGATGTGACTGTAAATTCAAAGGCTCGTTTACATTCAGGTGCCATGTCATTTCTCTGACGCTCCATTGTTCAGACCTCTCAATAATCCGAAAAATTCCCTGATCCTACAGCCCCCTAGTCCGACGTCCCTTTGTTTAAAAAAATAAACCCTCTGGTTCGATATCCCATTGTTTTCCGACCATATAAGCTTTTGTGGATCACCTCCCATAAGGTAACGTAACCCCATTCGTACAGAATCCTATCCCCTGACCAATCGGCTATCCTAACCTTAACCACTTGAGGTCAGATGCCTAACCCCAACCCAGTGGCAATCGGGAGAGTCGTGACTTTTCCCGGTGGGCCAGTAGTGTTTTGAGGCCGCGAGGGCCGGTCTGATAATAGTTATACATTGCAAGTTCTTAGCAACACCATCCGGTGGCCTGGTGTGTGGCTGCTGTTATGGGAGGTGATCCACAAAAGAATATCCGAGCAGAGAGTTTATTTTTTCGAAACAAAGGGACGTCGGACTGGTGGGCTGTAGGACAAAAGGCAATTTTTCGTGTTATTGAGAGGTCGGAACAATGGAGCATCAGAGAACTGGGCAGTCCCATTAAATTCAAATCGGTGACAATTTCGGTGGGGCACAGCATTTGTTCAACCGAGACTAATGTTCACAGCCCAGACTAGCAGCTAGCTTCTACACCCCTAAGTAGCCCGTATGAGCTAATTAGACGTAAGTGAATTCATTTAACCAGTGTCCTGCGGGTTGCTAGCGCTAGATAAAAATTAGCAATGCCACGAAACATGTTGTTTTGCTAATTGGCAATTTGCTATTAGTCTAGTACCAATGCCCAAATACCAACACATTCTTCCGCAGATTAGATGTGGAGTTATTGAATGTTGCCAGTTCACTCACCTTTGGCAGGCACATCTGGCATTTCATGATGATACTATTGTCCCTCTTGAATTTAAATGAAAAACTGTCTTTCGAATTACTTCCAAGGATTTTTGTTGTTTTGGGCAGCAGAATTTGATGTTTCAACTAGCATTTCTACTGAAACAGTCTCTGAACCGTTGTCGCACGCCTGATCCACCTCCATCTCGTTCTCAATCTCTTACAGAAAGACTTGGCACCTGGTAAGCAGCGTAGATGCTGATCATTCGTCACTGTAGTGGTTCCGGCAACAATTTTCTTTCTTCCTTTCGGTCTTCGTTAGTCAACGTTTTTTTTTTTTTTTTTTTTTTTTTTAACTCAGTAACGGATAGGATTTGTAATGTAGCGAAATACAATACTTCAAAATACGCCACAAAACTACAAAATACAGTAACGTGAGTAAATGTATTTTGTTACATTCCACATCTGGGGGATGGAACCTGGTCAGCCCTCAAGAACGCAATGTGAGGGTGCGCCTCATTCAGTTAAAGATTATGCATCGCTTCTATTGGACTTCCCCAGATTGTTTAGACTTGGTTTGAACAGGGTACCCCCAGGATTCTTCAAGTTAAGACTTTTTTAATACCACCTTGGATGAAATTTAATGCCAATTTCACGGCCATATAATAGAAAATCTGTGTGGATTTTTTAGGCCCAAGAAAAGAATTATTTTCCATGTAACGTTACCTGAATCTAATAAAACATTTTATTATAATACTCTACAATCATATTTATAACAGTAGCTTTGTAAGGTGGTGTGTTTGCACTCCAATAACATAAGGTGATAAAATGTGTTTATGCTATGAAACAAAAAATACAAAATAAACAGGATAATAAAAAATAAAACATGTGCATTATGAGGTGTCACAATTAGTTCGACCTTGGCTAGATAAGATAATATATAATGTAATATAATATGCCAATGTAAATGCCAATTGCTTCAGTGATTGTTTCATCCCGTTCTGCTTTTTGCATCTGAAGGTTGCTTGAAAGCAGCGGGGATAAAGACCTGGCTCCGGTTTGTTTTTCTCACCCCGGTGATCGGCACGTCAGGGTGATGCCGTTAAATGTGCGTTAGCATGTTGGATGTGTTTCCAACATACCCTACAAAGGTGGAGCAACGCCGGCACACTGACACTTGCCTCGTCCTATACACAGCCCTTTCTCCGTCGCTGTATCAGATCAAGAACCTGCAGGCGGGTCTTCCAGCTCCGCTAGACTGACACGCAAGCCAATCCGCTTGTTATGCTAACCCAAAGGTGGAGCAACGCCGGCACACTGACACTGTCCTCCATTTTTTTAGCCGCGTTTTTAGTCGCTTTCTGTGGCAAAGACCCGCCTTACTTTGCATCTGATTGGCTAGAACTTGTTTCATTGGTAAGTGGAAGTACGATGATTGGTTAAACCCAGCGCATCAAAAACAAATCCCGTCTGGATATATAATAATATATATATAATTTCTTTGTAAAATAGTCATACGCCGGAAATCTGGCACCAGGCCGGAGTACTTTAAGCCGTGAATCTCTTAATACAACATGTGCATAATCAGTTACATTTAATTGGGGAGACTTTTACTGTGAAGGAGCTGCAAAAAGTTTGTGTTGATAAACAAACTACAAGCAGATCATTGAATGTTTAATAAGACAGCATAAGAAAAGCAGTACTTAGTGTTTATGAAAGCTGTTACTGTTCTCTGTGAAGACCTGAGCTTTGAGACAGTTTGGGTCAATTGTGGATATTTTTCAACAAAAATCAACAAATAAATTTAGTCATAAAGAAATGTCTTCACAGAGAGCGTAAGATGAGTGATGTTTCTGTGGAGGAGCAGCGGTCCAGATCTAGAACAAGAGCTGAACTGCAGACAGCCGGTCAGACCAGCACCGTACAAAGTAAGTCTGTCAATATGTCTGCTGATGTCTTAATGTCTGAAAACACGACTTGTTGTTTTAATACATTGACATTTGTTGTGTCATACAGACACAATGTTTGAGATCATTATAAATATCGTTACGTTTTAAGTCCACCTGAAATTTAACTGCATGTTTTTTCTGCTCCAACGTACATATCTGCGCTGTATCATTTCTCCTGTGTTCTTTGAAGAAGAACTACATATATTTATATTTAATACATTTTTGTTTTTAATGAGACACAAGACACTAACATATTCTGCATTATTTTATGGTGGATAAGTTGCTGAGGCTCTGTCTTCTCTGCTGTCAATCAAACATTTACACCAACACACAGTGAGAGGCTGAGAGGCAAAGGAGCATTTCTGAGGTTTCTCTTTAAATATATATATATATATATATATATAAAACACTATTAACAATAAATGTAAAAATCACACTGACATTATAATTTACTTCAAGATGAGATAAATACTTTATATCCTTTACTTCTTTATATGTTATTATATTGATCGTTTTCATATTGGTAATAAAAGTAATCACATGACACATTTTTCAACTTTCCTTTTTCTTGTTTTGTCTCTCACCTTTGTCCTTTTTCTAGTGAGATGTGGTTGGCAGGACCAGCATGAACATAAGATCTGTCTGAAGAGGACATGTGAGCGTGCAACGGAAGGAGCTCATAAAACAGGTAGTGAAACTCCCCTCAACAGGATCTACAATGAGCTCTACATCACAAAGGGACGGAGTGAAGAGGTTAATACCCAGCATGAGGTGAGGCAGCTTGAGGCGGCTTCAAAGATCCACCATGACACTCCAATCAAGTGCAGCGTTATCTTTAAAGCCTTATCTGGCCAACAGAAACACATCAGAGTTGTTCTGACGATTGGCGTTGCTGGTGTTGGAAAAACCTTTTCCGTGCAGAAGTTCTCTCTGGACTCCGCTTTCATTCAGGGAGCTGAACTTGATCAAAGATGAGCAGTACAGTCTTCTGGAGCTGCTCCATGTTTTCCATCCAGCATTACAGACGGCCACAGCAGAGCAGCTTGCTGGCCGGAAAGTTTTGTTCATCTTTGACGGCCTGGATGAAAGCAGACTTTCACTGGATTTCAACAACAATGAGGTTGTGTCTGATGTGACGCAGAAGTCAATCGGTCAACTTGCTGTTGACAAACCTCATCAAGGGGAAGCTGCTTCCCTCGGCTCTCGTCTGGATAACTTCCCGACCTGCAGCAGCCAATCAGATCGTTCCCGCATTTATTGACAGGGTAACAGAAGTACGAGGCTTCACTGACGCCCAGAAGGGGGAGTACTTCAGGAGAAGAGTCAGTGATGAAGAGTTGTCCAGCAGAATCATTTCCCACATCAAGACATCCAGGACCCTCCACATAATGTGTCAGATCCCAGTCTTCTGCTGGATCACTGCTACAGTTCTTGACCACATGTTGACTACAGACCAGAGAGGAGAGCTGCCCAAGACCCTGACTGACATGTACTCACACTTCTTGCTGGTTCAGACAAAGAGGAAGAAGCACAAGTATTCCGAGGGACATGAGATGAGTCCACAGGAGCTTTCAGAGTCTGACAGGGAAGTTCTTCTGAAGCTGGGGAGGCTGGCATTTGAACAGCTGGAGAAAGGAAACATCATGTTCTACCAGGAAGACCTGGAGCGTTGTGGTCTTGATGTCTCAGAGGCCTCGGTGTACTCAGGAGTTTGTACACAGATCTTCAAAAGAGAGAATGTGATCTTCCAGAACAGTCTACTGCTTCGTTCATCTGAGTGTTCAGGAGTTTCTGGCTGCAGTCTACCTGTTCCACGGTTACACCAACAGGAACGCAAAGGTAATCAAGGACTTCCTGGGGAAAGACTGGAAATCAAAGAACAGTGACTTATCTATGGATGTCTTCTTGATGAAAGCCATGGATAAATCCCTGAGAAGTAAAAATGGCCACGTGGACCTCTTTGTCCGCTTCCTTCATGGCCTCTCTCTGGAGTCCAACCAGAGCCTCTTAGGAGGCCTGCTGAGACAGACAGACAACAGTACAGAAATCATCCAGAGAGCCATCACCAACCTGAAGAAAAAGAGAACCAAAACCTCTCCTGACAGAAGCATCAACATCTTCCACTGTCTGATGGAGATGAACGACCACTCAGTCCATCAGGAGATCCAAGAGTTCCTCAAGTCAGAGAACAGATCAGAGAAGAAACTCTCTATGATCCACTGCTCAGCTCTGGCCTACATGATGCAGATGTCAGAGGAGGTTCTGGATGAGTTGGCCCTGCTGAAGTACAACACAACAGCTGAGGGACGACTGAGACTGATTCCAGCTGTGAGGAACTGCAGAAAGGCTGTGTAAGTCCTAATTTGATAAACATATTAAATTAATGTTAATCTGAAGCCATCAGTATTACAGTGAACACACTTTACATAATATCAAAGTTGCACACTATAAAAGTTTTCTAAAACATCCCATCCTCATTAATTAAACGTACAATATGTAACTTTCTGCCGCTAGGGGTCTCTCAACAAAAACAATGGATTGTAAACACGGACTTTTGATTACTTTGGGAAGTTGCGTGGAAGTGTTAAGTTAAGCTAAGTTAAACAAGTGTTAAATTAAACACGAGACGAGTGTACCCATTCAAGTTTATTCACGTTACGTTTAGTAACATTTATTCATGTCATTCTAATAAAATAGCTGCATTTTCCCCAACATAATTAAGTTTTTCTTGATTCAATGTATGATATTGGTAGCTGACCAGTTAGCTAGTGAGCCAGCAAGCTAACATTAGCCAGCTGCTAAAACCACACTATCAGAATATATTTCACAATGTCACCTTGTGGATGGTTTCAACACCGGGCGGACGGGGTTTATTGTAACCATAGACAAACGCTATGTTGTAACGCTAGCTAGCTACTCAACGAGGCTGAGAGACGGGTGCGGGTGGGGATTGCCGGGGGAATCTCCGGGACGCCGAGGACGTTCAATGGCCATTGTGCAGCATCAGAACATCTCCAAGCTGCGCGGAATGATCTCCCCCTTCACTTTTCTGTAATCTTAACTATTTGTTTTGGTGCTTAACCCACCTTTTGTCGGGTTAATTTAGCTAAACAGCTAAACGACGTCCCTTTGTTTAAAAAAAATACACCTTCTGCTCCAACATCCCATTGTTCCGACCATGTAGGGTTAGGGTAAAGGTTAAGGTTAGGGTTAGAGTTAGGGACAATTATTCATAATATTTATTTAGATTTTTGCCTTGTTTAACATGTCAGGAATGGAGAGGGTTTATTTCTTTTTAAACAAAGGGACGTCGGCACGAGTGGGCTGTAGGACCAAAGGGAGTTTTTCTGGTTATTGGAGGTCGGAACAATGGAGTGTCGGAGAAATGAATTGGCATTAGATTAGTCGTCTATCTATAGGCTAACCTTAACGTTACTGGTGAACTAATTCGTGGGTTAGCCCAGTGCTGCTTTTATCCGTGGTCAAAACAATCATACTACTAATAACTTTATGAGCGTGTTGAACGATGTTGTAACCCTATAATGTTATCCACCAAGCATTAGCATTAACGTTAGCAAATTTTCAACCAGCACATTGTAGTAACCTTAAGCTGGATCAATATTGATATGTATGAAAAAAAAACAAGATCTCTGCTGTATTACTGTGTTGCAAAGTGGCATGTAATTAATCACAAAATGATGCCTTGTGGCAGAAAAAGCTGTATTACGGTTACGAGTATTTTTTTCTGTGACATTGTATGATTTACAATTACTCTTGAACGTATCATCTGGGTGCCAGTGTTTTGACGGAAGTTACGAGTAACTAGAGGGTGAAAGGTTATATGACACCACTGACTAAAGGAAACCTCCCATGTCAGAAATTAAATAATTCTCTGGGTTTGACATTTGGCGGAAACATTTGGGATACTCAAAAAAATATATAACATAGGTATGGTCATTTTTAGACATTTTAATGCAGAAATGTTACATGTTGTACCTTTAAATAAAATTTGCAACTTTACATTGTTTAATTCCCAACAATGAACATATTTTCATATTTTTGCTACATTAGAAAATAGTTTGATTTATAAACAGTAAGGAAGCTCTTTGTCTTTCCCTCTGTCTCTTATAGTATTTGAAACTAGGGCTTTGACAATAACCGCATCACCAAATCAAAAAATGGGGCTATTCTGCACCTTTAGGAAGCTAGTGTTTAAAGCCATGCTACAGGATTTTGATGAACAATATGTTCTTAACCGATCAAAAGTACTTTTCTCTAAAAGTGATCCCTGAAACGTATCTGACAGTGAAGGATAGAATAATACAGGAATTGAAAGACGTTGATAATTTCTCAGTGACAATGGATATGTGGTCAAGCGTAAACAGTAAACTGGGAACTAAAATCAAAGTGCCTGGAGACCACACGGGTGACAACTTGGCGGAAGCCCTCAGGTCCTCCTTGCAAGAGGTGTCCCCGGACAAGAGGAAACTGGCCTGTATTACCACAGACAATGGGGCAAATATTAGTCCTAGAATCCGTTAATGCAGCCCTGAAGAAAGATACAGGGACCTCAAGCCTGCGCTCCTGGAGGAGATGCTGGCAGTGCCCGAAGGGCGGTGTGATGACAGGGATGGAGATGGTGCCATGTGTACCTCGACTTCTATTGAAGGTTGCCAGAAAATATATAACTATACAGAACAGGCCAAAAGTTTGGACACACCTTCTCATTCAATGCATTCTCTTTATTTTCATGAAAAAAAAAACCTGACTTAAGTGAGGGGTTCCCTGATATTTGATAAGGATTTTGCACTTTTGCTATTTACATCTACCCATGCAGGTAAGATTGGGTAAGAGTATATCTGCACCCTTTTTAGTGACTAATGGGGTCCGACAAGGTGGCCACTCCATACAGCTGCTTGTGCTGAAGCTATAGTAAGGCAAAAATGACTTAACCACTTAACTTATTCAAAAAAATTATTATAATGGCTTTAACTGACCCTACACAGAGTGACACAAGGTACACGTTTTGCTTTTGGAAACATTGGAACAAATGTCCGTATGTGTTTTTAATCACTTATATAACTTTTTTGTTGTGTTTTACATATTTTTATATTTATATGGACCTGTGTCTGAAGTAAAGTTGAATTGCATTTATTTTGTTTTATAGCAAAAAAAGAGAACACAACTCACAACATGAACTCATTCATCCCTGCAATCTGACATAGGCTATCATGTATCCCAGTCCAAAATTCCTGGACCGTATCACAGGACCATAGGATATGAAGTAATTGGTTGTCCTCTGTCTAACATTTCCAACAATTTGGTGTTTCAATCCAAGTCTAAACAATCTGGAGGGCATCCAATAAAAGTAATGCATCATTTCGAACTGAATGAGGTTCACCCTCACATCAGGGTTACATAGTTTTAATATTCATACAAATTCTGTCCCACTCCTCATCATCCAATGTAATATTCAGATCCATTTTGAGGGCTTACCAGGTTCCATCCCTCAGGTTCTGAATAAGCATAGAATAATACCCAGAAGCCTCATAACCTTTTCCATATTTCCTCAACACCTTATCCAAACATTCCAGTGCCTTCAGGGCTAAAAAGCTGCATCCAAAAATCCACACTAATAGATGCAAAGTTGCAAATATCAGAAAAAATTGAGAGCTAGGGATTCCAAATTGCTGTAACAAATCCTCAAAGGATTTCAATATGTCTCCAAGATAAAAATCCCCCAGTGTAATAATTCCATTTCCCTGCCAGTCCTTCCAAAAAAGGGGGAGATCTACATAACATGGATTTCGCCAAATACTTGGTAAAGCATTTAGATATGGATTCAGTTCAAACGGCTGGGCCACTATGGTCCAAACGACTTTTAAGTGAGAAATTATTTGATGTGATTTTGCCTCACCATTCAGTTTGACCGACATGCAGGGCCCCCATTACCTCTTTAATTTCCTGTAGTCAAATCCGCATCAAGGAGTTCTCTTTGCTCCTCCTTGTTTGTTTCTTCGTTATTAGAGGTAGATAATGACCTATAGAGATATTGTTCTGAATAAATTTAATTCAACCTTCTAAGATAGAATATTATTGTATTGGTATTGTAAATGAGTCCGTTTTTTCAGGCCATTCTGCAACATTCTTTGCTCAATCTTGGTTTCAGCGTGTTTGATTTTCTTTTCTTATTCTAACAGTGCTTTAGTACTATTCCTCTTACGAAATGAAGCATTTTGTATAATAAGTTACCTGATCACAGCCTTTAAGGCCTCCTATGCCTCCCTTGAAGACAACACTAAGGACTAATTGATTGCAAATTAATCTTTCAGCTCAGACCTGAGCCATTCTATATTTTCTGGCTCCTGTAAAAAGAAAAAGTTAAGGTAAAAGCACCTTCTGTCACTTTGAGGCAAGAGGTCTAGGCAAGGTTACAATATTTTTTATCACACATCCTATAGCAATATGAGAGGGAGCAGGTCTTTTTTAGGTCTTTTTTGAACATAAAACAGAATATGTCTTGTTCGCTGATGAAAGAAATGTATACTCTCTGCCAGATGGGTTCACATTTCTCCAAATATCCACCAGGCCCAGGATTTGCCAGGGTTGTAGCATTATGTTATTATTTTTGCCAAGTCAGCTTGCCCTATTTTTTTGCAGCACCAGGTCCCTGTCCAATGCTAAAAAAACTCGACAGTATGCATCTGGACCTCTCTCTGGTGGCCCGTCAGTCGGTGTTTGCGTTCGATCCCACACATTCCCTCTACCAAATCCCGAATCAGATTCTCCTCCTTCTTTGCCCTCAGGAATACCCACAAAACAAACACTATTGCATCAGATATATTTCCATATCTTAATTTTTTCCCCTGAGCAGATCCACCTCTCTCTTGCTAGCCAGTGTATTAGCTTGTCTCTCTTTCTCGGCTGCTTCCAGATATTCTATCCGTTTCTCATCTATTTCCACCTCATCTATTCTGGCGATTAAGGTGGAAAGTTTTCTATCTATCGAAACGATAAAGCGCTGCGTTTCTTTCAAGTCATCCAAGTCAGCTGAGATCTTTATTTGTGCTGCAGAAATGTTACCAATGTCCGCCATCATGTTTATAACGTTACCTCTGCTTCTTGGCCCTGCACAGCTTCAGGTCCATTCGAGTGTAGACATTTTTTAATATCCCCACAGGCCGTGGACTTCTTGTCTTTCGACATTGTTGGCTTCTGCGATGTTTCTCCTCCAAGCCAAGCACAAATATCCCTGGTTATGTATCTTTAAAAGGATAAATACAGCAGTGCAATGCAGAGCTGCCTTCTCAGCTGCCTACTCTCAGTCCCTACAGTGAATGAATTCAAGCAGAAATATTGTCTTCTAAAGTTACATTTATTCTTTTTTCAGATTGAGTTATTGCAGTTTGTCAGAAATCAGCTGTGCTCCCCTGGCCTCAGCTCTGAAGTCCAACCCCACCCATCTGAGCGAGCTGAAGCTGAATTACAACAAGCTGCAGGATTCAGGAGTGAAGCTGCTGTGTGGTTTTCTGGAGAGTTCACACTGTAGACTGGCGACTCTGAGGTCACACACCATTTTTTCTTCTGTGCTGAGATTATGATGTAAATGTTTTGGTGACACTAAACTGCAGACAGAAGGCTGATATTATACTGATCTACAGTACAGGCCAAAGGTTTGGACACACCTTCTCATTCAAATGCGTTCTCTTTATTTTCATGACTATTCACAATGTAGATTCTCACTGAAGGCATCAAAACTATGAATGAACACATATGGAATTATGTACTTAACAAAAAAGTGCGAAATAACTGAAAACATGTCTTATATTTTAGATTCCTCAAAGTAGCCACCCTTTGCTTTTTTTGATAACTCTGCAAACCCTTGGTGTTCTCTCAATGAGCTTCATGAGGTAGTCACCTGAAATGGTTTTCACTGCACAGGTGTGCTTTGTCAGGGTTAATTAGTGGAATGTTTTCCCTTATTAATAAAAAAAGCAAAGGGTGGCTACTTTGAGGAATCTAAAATATAAGACGTTTTCAGTTATTTCACACTTTTTTGTTAAGTACATAATTCCACATGTGTTCATTCATAGTTTTGATGCCTTCAGTGAGAATCTACAATGTAAATAGTCATGAAAATAAAAAGGAAACGCATTTGAATGAGAAGGTGTGTCCAAACTTTTGGCCTGTACTGTACACTATCTTAATATTTCATCTTCAGTGGGTTAGTCCATTGACTGTGGCAGAGCAATGCTTAGTTACATATTTAAAACCTTAATATAACAAGAAAAACCCTACATTGGATAATTCACTCTGAACCTTTTAAACTCTTGATTTTTCATCTTATATTCCATCATGTTTTTTAAATAATTGGTAATCAAAAGTACAATAAATAAATGAATAATTTCTATTTCAACAATCAGACAATAACAAATATATTCTGTATTTTCTTTTTCCAATGTTATAAAGATTTATGATGCCAATACTGAGAGTTTAAACTGAAGATGCTTTGATTTTATGATTCATCCTGACTTATTTCTCTCTGGAATCTTGAGTAGAATCTTAAATCAGTTTCTGTGAGTTTGTATATATATTTACGATTGCACAACATAAGTTTGTAAAGATGTAGCTACTCTTTATTGAAGTAGCAGCATTTTTGATATTTGTATTTTACAGTTTTTAACCTGCATCCTGTTGGGTTCAGGTGTTTGGAGTTTCCATTTTCTTTTTTTTTAAAGATTATTTTTGGGGCTTTTCCACCTTTCATTTTTTGACAGGACAGCTAGGTAAGAAAGGGGAGAGAAAGGGGGAAGACATTCATGAAATTGTCACAGGGTGGATTCAAACCCTGGACCTCTGCGTTGAGCCAACCTGGCCATGAGTTTCCATTTTCGAAACTTCTCCATTCTTAACCTTCTTTGGCTTTGAACAGATTGTTAAACATTAATAGATTTCAAGCAGGAACATTGTCTCCTTCATTTATTATTTTTTTTCAGATTGAGTCAGTGCAGTTTGTCGAAGATCAGCTTTGCTGCCCTGGCGTCAGCTCTGAATGTCAACCCCTCCTATCTGAGAGTGCTGGAGCTGAGTTACAACAAGTTGCAGGATTCAGGAGTGAAGCTGCTATGTGGTTTTCTGGAGAGACAACACTGTAGACTGGAGACTCTGAGGTCAGTTCACTGTGTTCACTGTTCACTGTTCACTGTGACTAGTGTTATAGATCTTATATGTTTAATTTCCATGTACAAACATAACTTACCTTCTCCAAATCTACAAAACACATGTAGACCGGTTGGGCATACTCCCAGGCTCCCTCCAGGATCCTTGCGAGAGTGAAGAGCTGGTCCGTTGTTCCACGACCAGGACGGAATCCGCATTGTTCCTCCTCAACCCGAGGTTCGACTATCGGCCGAACCCTCCTTTCCAGCACCTTGGAGTAGACTTTACCAGGGAGGCTGAGAAGTGTGATACCCCTATAATTGGCACACACCCTCTGGTCCCCCTTTTTAAAAAGGGGAACCACCACCCCAGTCTGCCACTCCTTTGGCACCGTCCCAGACTTCCACGCAATGTTGAAAAGGCGTGTCAACCAGGACAGCCCCTCCACACCCAGAGCCTTGAGCATTTCTGGACGGATCTCATCAATCCCCGGGGCTTTGCCACTGTGTAGTTGTTTGACTACATCAGTGACTTCCGCCTGGGAAATCGACGACAATCCCCCATTATCCTCCAGCTCTGCCTCTAAGATAGAGGGCGTATTAGTCGGATTCAGGAGTTCCTCAAAGTGCTCCTTCCACCGCCCTATTACCTCCTCAGTTGAGGTCAACAGTGTCCCATCCTTACTGTACACAGCTTGGATGGTTCCCCGCTTCCCCCTCCTGAGGTGGCGAACAGTTTTCCAGAAGCACTTTGGTGCTGACCGAAAGTCCTTCTCCATGTCTTCTCCAAACTTCTCCCACACCCGCTGCTTTGCCTCTTTCACGGCAGAGGCTGCAGCCCTTCGGCCCTTCGGTACCCTGCAACTGCCTCCGGAGTCCTCCGGGATAACATATCCCGGAAAGACTCCTTCTTGAGTCGGACGGCTTCCCTGACCACCGGTGTCCACCACGGTGTTCGTGGGTTACCGCCCCTTGAGGCACCTAAGACCCTAAGACCACAGCTCCTCGCCGCAGCTTCAGCAATGGAAACTTTGAACATTGTCCACTCGGGTTCAATGCCCCCAGCCTCCACAGGGATGCACGAAAAGCTCCGCCGGAGGTGTGAGTTGAAAGTCTGTTGGACAGGGGCCTCCTCCAGACGTTCCCAATTTACCCGCACTACACGTTTGGGCTTACCAGGTCTGTCCAGAGTCTTCCCCCACCCTCTGACCCAACTCACCACCAGATGGTGATCGGTTGACAGCTCTGCCCCTCTCTTCACCCGAGTGTCTTAAACATACGGCCTCAGATCAGATGAAACGATTATAAAATCGATCATTGACCTTCGGCCTAGGGTGCTCTGGTACCAGGTACACTTATGAGCATCCCTATGTTCGAACATGGTGTTTGTTATAGACAATCCATGACTAGCACAGAAGTCCAACAACAAACAACCACTCTGGTTTAGATCAGGGAGGCCGTTCCTCCCAATCACGCCTCTCAGGTGTCTCCATCATTGCCCACGTGTGCGTTGAAGTCCCCCAGCAGAACAATGGAGTCCCCCACTGGAGCCCCATGCAGGACTCCAGTCAAGGTCTCCAAGAAGGCCGAATACTCCGAACTCCTGTTTGGTGCATATGCACAAACAACAGTCAGAGTTTTCCCCCCCACAACCCGCAGGCGTAGGGAGGCGACCCTCTCGTCCACCGGGGTAAACTCCAACACAGCGGCGCTCAGCCGGGGGCTTGTGAGTATCCCCACACCCGCCCGGCGCCTCACACCCTGGGCAACTCCGGAGAAGAAAAGAGTCCAACCCCTATCCAGGAGGATGGTTCCAGAACCAAGACCCCACCAGATCTAACCGGTAGCGCTCTACCTCCCGCACCAGTTCCGGCTCCTTCCCCCACAGAGAGGTGACGTTCCACGTCCCCAGAGCCAGCGTCTGCCGCCCGGGTCTGGTCCGTCGAGGCCCCTGACCTTCACTGCCACCCATGTGGCATCGCACCCGACCCCAACGGTTCCTCCCACAGGTGGTGGGCCCATGGGATGGAGAGGGAGTTGCCACGTAGCTTGTCCGGCTGCTGGTGTTCCGGCCACCAGGCGCTCGCCGACAGTAGAAGTTGTTTAGGTTTAATTACTAATGTTAACTAGCATGTTAGTTAGCAATAATTAGCGTGTGCTTATGTTATCTCCTTACATATACCTACACTCTCCGTCTCTGTAAGATTGGAAATGACTGAGATTTCTCTTGGCACAGCTACCAGAAGACTTACAACTTCCAGACACGTTGCTCACTTCACATTTACGTTGTCTCTGTCAGTTGGAGGCTGCGCAGTAAAGCAAGAGATCACCGGAAAAGTGCTTCTAAAGCCTTCACTGGTCTCCGTTCAGAGCAACGGGGTCTATTGGTCCATTATATATATGTCAATGGTCCTGTCACTGTTCCAGTTGAGGGGAGAGAGAGAGGATGACAGTTCGCTTGAGTTCAGTAGAGCACACAGCTCTGTAGCGTCGTGTAATTATGACTTTATATACTACATGTACATAGCGGAAACCCTGTTGTGCGTCTGCCCTATTTCTGATACTGTGGCGGCAGAAATCAACATAGAGGAAACACTGGGTAGCTTTAGCGCTTATTATCATTATTATTATTATTATAGCTACATGTTGAATCGGCTGCAGGGCTACTCTGACAGTTTTATATTTTTTATAAAGATACTCATTTTATAATAGGCCTACCCATAATACTTTTATAACAATACCCATAATAATTTTATATAATATGTTTAGTTTTTTCTTTCCTTTTATTTTTACCGCACAACCTCCCGGCCCCCATTGTGAAAACCTTTGGCCTTGGTTATTTCATTATATTTTATCCAGACAATGCATAGTATTGATTATTGAACACACACACACACACACAAAGAAATGCTGAATTCAATTTTTTTATTTGTACGAATTTATGTGTCATTTATCAGATCAGACCCACGTCCCCACCCAAGACCTTGCCGCCACAATCTCACTCTGTTCAAAACTTGAAAGCCCTGAAGCTAGGTGGGTGCAGCTTCAACAGCCAGGCTTCTTTCAGCCCGCTTTAGCTTCACTCTGCTTTACCTCTTTGCCCATTTTTGGATTTGCTGACGTCAGGCACTGTTCAAGATGGCGACGGCCGGAGCATTTAATTTATAATTTTTTTTGGATCCTTGAAGTGCTTAACATTTTAAAAAGACTGGACTGCAGTAGCTATAATACAGATGACTTTGAATTACAAAAATGTTAAACGTACCTGTCTTTTGTGTGCTTTATAATTAATCATAAATGGAACTGAAAGCTAATCTCACATTAGTTTGGACATATAATTGGGTCACACCAAGAGCCTGATGAAATTTAATTTAGCATTTATCCATTGGGAACCGTCTGCCAGCCCAAAGGTCTTTTTCATCAACTTCTGTCTCACACAATAGGCTCAATGGTACAAAGATTTAAATCTGTCATTGTGTTTAGAGTCAAGGGCATATTCTGCACATTCAACCATCCACACGGCGTCGAAGGTCAGGTTCAAGGGACATACAGTATATTATGATAAGGAGGTTGACTCTACATTGTGAGAATGTAAAACAGTGATTTAATTTGCCTTGGCAGTTAAATTGTGTCCTGTTTCTCTCTGTCTTTAACCTTGGTTCTGTGCTTGCAGCCTCATGTCTGCTTCAGCCCTGTTTCTATAAAAAGGTTAGCTGCCTCTCATGTTGAGCATGTTTATAGGGGCATAGGGCACCATTGACAGCATTCAGTATTCATCTGGGTATGTGAGTTCCTCCTGCTTACACTGCTCTGTGCAGTTTCCCCTTATTACTGCCAGTATAATAAGACATTCATTATTCACATTTATGGAGATAGCCATGAAGAGAGCCATAGGGAACTGAACTATTGCCATACATAGAGAAACACACAGTTAATTAATACTATGAATAACTAACTTATGGAGTTCATCCATATAGTGCTTTTGGAATTGGAATTATAGTATATAAACTATATGACCAAAAGTAAAATGTAGTAACATCACAACAATCTCAAAAACTCAGCTCAATGTGTAATGTTATTTCATCTTATCTCTTTTCATTATAAAAAAGTTTATTTCAGGTGAGGCCCTCTAACAAAATGTTTTCCGGGATATGATAATTGAAGGTAAACATGGTACTACACTTCTAAACACGTCTTAATATATAACATGTTTTGGATCTCCTCTGACACTAAAGCTATGTTTTAACTGTTTTAAGTTTTTTTTCTTACAGTTTTGACATCCATCAAAATACTTCATATATCTCACAATGAGTTAAAATCTTCTGTTAAAATTGTATGCGTAATGTGTGATAATAATTTCCAAAACAAATGCAATGTGTAACTATCTTTACTGATGCTCATTGCAAGTTACATTTACTCCAAAACATTTTTGAAAATAAAAAAAGCCTTTTCATGTCAAGCTCTGTATGCATTATTCTGCACAGTGAAGTGCAAACATCCCACAGAGGAGAGAACAAAACACTTTCTGTCGGCATTTACCAAAAGCTACATATGACGTGGAGAAGAAAAAGAACAGACACAGCACAGGTTGGTGAGGCTGGGGAAGATGAGTGAAGGCAAGAATGGAAAGGCATGGAGAAAATATAGGTAAGAGGTAGAGATGTGAGATGAGAACACAGATGGAAGCAAACAGAATGATGAGCACATTTAAAATATACAGTACAAACTCTTCATATGAAAAGGTGGAGACATGTCACTAAAAGGATTGTCCTGTCATATTTACAACTTATTTTATTTTTGAAAATGCACATCCTGTTGAGGCTACAGTCTAGTATGGGGACCAACTGGGACCTAATGTACAGTTTTTTTCGATTGCTAAACAATATACCAATTTTTACGTAAGGTAAACAAGAAGGAATGAAAATCAGCAGTTTTCTTATATATAGTATTTTGTCTCTGGTAATTTATGGAATTACTGGGGAAAAAACTAAAGGTACCTACGTAACAGTAACAAAGAATAGTGTGACTAATCCTGCCTCTCTCCAGCATCACGTGGCAAGTTTTATTCATCACATTGGATGTCTGCATCATTTCTAAATACAAATGAATGTGATGTTTCCATTGCTTTCACCTCCATTACTTTCTGAAAAACAGTAAGAACGCAGTTTTATTATTGTAAAGATATAGTGTTTTTTTATAGCTGTGTATATAACCTCGGACATCTTACCTGGACATGTTGGTATCTTTGCTCTTTTACCTGTTTCTCTCAAACAGTACAGTGTATAATTGTTTCATTCTTATTTGATGTTTGTATAAAAAAAAGGCTTTCTGAGCTTTCTCTGTATAAATACCATATATGTTCACTAACTAGTCTAAAAGAAGACACCTGCTTAGGCTTTCAGCTAAAATTCCAATCAGCAGTGTTTGATAGGCACCAGACTGAAATCTATTCTGTGTTGAATGTGTGGTTAACAATTTTGACAGCAGTGTGTTAGCATTTGAACAAAGTGCTATAAATCTACAGCGTTGTGCACATTGTGGTTAAAGTCATGGGATAAGTGTGTAGAGTTTTGAAAACTGTGTTCAAGCAATGAAAAACGAACTAGAGTTTTGTGCACATGAACTGCTGCTGTGCAGACTGTAGTTAGACTTTTGCACATGTGACTCCAGTTGTGCCCACTGTTGTTTAGCAATCGAAAAAAAACTGTGTACAAAGAAAACTAGAAAATGTCCCCATCTTGGATTGTACTGTAGAGTCTAGGGACGGTATGATGCTACATTATTTTTAAGGTTGACACTGAGATCTAGCAAAGCTTCATGGAAAACACGACAAGCAGGGAGAGTAAAATTATCAATAAATGATTTCATTGGCAGTGGTTATAACATTCTTGTTGACACATATATTCCCAAAACATACAGGAAACTGAGTGAGAGTGCTGGAGTACGGGAGGAAGGGAGGGGTGAAGTCCAAAATCCCTGTGGGTCTTGAAGTGCTTGACTAATTACACTGAGATGGGTTCTCCAAAGCTCCAAAACAGCCAGGAACATGACTGGGTGGTTGGGTGGGGGTGGAATGGATCATGTGGTTGGAGGGGATTCAGGCAGAGGTGGAAAGAGGACCAAAATATTCTACTCAGGTATGTTGCCTTGCTGACATTTTACTAAAATACAGGCTGAAGGGGTAAAAATCTACTTTTAAGTCTTTGAGAATTTGGAAAATAGAAAAAAAAATTGGTTTAGATCAATATTGATTTCCTCTCTGTGCGTGCAATACTGAGATACTGTAGGTCCAGTACATATTAAGCATAGCTTAGCACAAAGACAGGAAGGAAGGGGGAAACAATCAAAAGTGAGAAAATACATCATCATCCTTGGACAGATGAGGGTTACCATATTCTATCTTTTTTCTCAGACTTTGTCAAATTACACGCCATGGTACACTTAACCTTTGTACTTCTTCTAATACCTGTTTATACCTGCACACACGGCAATTTACATTAAGTATTTATTTTACCCTGTCCATATAACAGTTTATTCATTATGTCACTTCTGTACACCAGCCTACAGCAGTATTCCATTTTATTTATATTAACTTTATATTATATATATATATATATATATATAGCAACACAAATTTTACTGCTCTTTAAAGGTCCAATATGTAATATAATCCAGTAATACAGTGGTTCTCAACCGGTGGGGCCCGCCCCCTTGGGGGGGCGCGGACACTCTCCCGGGGGGCGCGAGTAGGCTACAGGATGGGAGAAAAAAAAAAAAGAATTCAGAAAAAAACATTCTCCCATGTTGAAATGCAAGTGGTTGGACTATAACACACAAACAAATCATCCTACTGGTGACTTTTTTTTGTCAAAAACTAATCTAGCGACTTTTACTGGTGTTATTGGAGACTTTTGTGGTGTTTGGAGACTCGAAAGCACGTATCACTCTGCAGCTACTGTGCTCAACGAGCAGCGGGTGCTGCCGTGGGCCCCTCCCCCGTCCAAAAGCACTCACAGGCGGTCAGTCTCTCAGTAGCCTCGCGCAGCAGTCCCAGCCTGCAGTCAGAGCAGAGAGGAGACACACACCACTCCTCATATAAACTCTGATTTTGCTCCTTGCAGACAGAGTGGACGCCTTCACACAAAAAACTTGACCTCTTGCATGGCCGCATCAGTCGAGGGAACTGCGACATGTTCTCCAGCCTCGCAGACTTTATCACTGATGCACGTCACACGACTTCTCCTCTCTATTTCAATCAGCGTCTGAGCACCTGTCAGCAATGAGAGAAAAGCCACTGACCAAGCGGGAGTGAGAACGGGTCAAATTCATTTCCTTGTTTCTGTTATGAAGATGATCGTGTGTGTGACTCGAACATCTCACATTTACCATCAAAACGTACTGCGAAAGACCGCGCAAAACATTTCAGACTGTACTGCCAACGTGTGTACATTTTAACATCAATGTACGCTGTAACGTTTTTTCGTTATTCACTGAAGCGGGTGCTGTTTCAGTACTGTCTGCTCTCTGCAGCGGGCGGGGCTGACGCGCGGACGCACACGCACACACACACACACACACACACACACAATCACACACGGTGGATGCAGGAAAAAACGCAGATGAGACGACACAATAACCTAAATTGAGGACAGCTATGCTCGTTATTGTAAGTGCAATGATAAGTTAAAGTCCAATAAGTCCTTTATCAAACCGTATGAATGCGTGTGTGTGTGTGGCCAGGATAGGACATTAACTAACAATGTAGCTAAAGACCAACCAGCCACTGACAGTGACAGATATGTTCATATTTGATTCATTCAATACATTATTATTTTTTGTCTTAAATCCACCAGCCATTTTCATATTATACCAACATTTGCAGCATCCAGAGCCGTTTTGGTAAGGTTCCTAGGAAATCTCAGCCCAGAGTAATGAATTAATAGTACTAATTATTATTCTTCCCAAAACAAGTTTCCTTTTTATTTATAAAGAACTATAAAAAAAAATTGTCTTCTGCAACTTCATTGCAACACACATACAAAAGAGGGCGCCCAGATAGCTCAGTTGGTAGAGAGGGTGGCCATGTGTAGAGGTTTACACCTCGACGCAGCAGACCTGGGTTTGATTCCGACCTGCAGCCCTTTGCTGCATGTCATTCCCCCTCTCTCTCCCCTTTCACTTCTTCAGCTGTCCTATCATTAAAGGCGTAAAATGGCCAAAAAAATAATCTTTAAAAAAAAAATAAACACACATACGAAAGACACCACAACTTTTTTAACAAAAGCTCCCGTGAAATCAGGCATTTTGGGCCGCAACAATCTCAAAAAAAGGCAGTGAAATCCTGGAGGGACTGCCCTATTGTGTTTGACACCAATGCCTCATCAGATATTAAGGAAACATGTTAAACTGAAATACTATCTTTTCTGACAACAATGCTAAGTCAGTATTTTTTCTTTTTGAAATTTACATTCCGTGACGGAATTTATGTTTATGTTTTGATCTGTGTGTTGTTATCAACGGCCCAGTTTGACAGCCAGGCCGGGTTGCCAGATATACCTGTAAAAACGTAAACCCAGCGCGCTACAGCTGTAACGGTAGTACAGCCATGAAAGCAGCACACAAACGAACAGAATCAACGGAGATAGATTCTACCTGACTTAAAAAAAAAAAAAAAGCATGTTCCTAACAGTTGCTTGACCAGAGACGTAACAACCCCCTGGTAAATATTGGAGATGTATTTGAAAGATGGAGACAGCTTAGATCCCAAAAGGACGCAGAGTTGGCTTATTTGCTCCTGAACAGGTAAGCATTAGCTTCAGGCTAATTTATCACAGCTACATTTTATGTCATTTCAACATTTGTGTACTCACATTGAATTATATAGCTAGTACCCGAGTTGGTTACTCGCAAAAAACATAGCCAGTAAAGTGATCCCGACTGGTCCTGGCTAACGCCGCCATGCTAACCCTGCTAACTGCTAACGTTACCCGGAGGACCAGGCAAGCGGGCCATGGTTGTTTACAACGTGTAGTTCAGCGGCTGGAGCCGACAACGGTGAGTTATTTTAAACCATGAGAGGGGGGCTGTAAATCGGAAAGAGAGGACTGTGAGTTTGCAGTGTGTTTAGCGATTGTTGCCGTAATTCTAAGTCAATGAACAGTGTTCCGTCGGCAAGGTAGTGGTATTTTTAGCGTTTTGTATTGTAATTCTAAGCCAAGGAAGTGTGCCTGACTGGCGTGTGGAGAGGACAGTGAGGTTGTTGTGTTTTTAGCGGTTCATACTGTAATTTTAAGCCGAAAAAGTGTGTCTGTCAGTTGGTTACAGAGCTCAGCGTGAGCATGGGCTTTTATGACTGTCAATATAGCCAGCATCTACCGTTAGCTACTCTGCTGTGCTGTGGAGTAACGTCTGGCTATGTGAAACTAGCATCTACCGTTAGCTACTCCGCTGTGCTTTGGAGTAATGTCTGGCTATGTGAGACTAGCATCTAACGTTAGCTACTCCGCTGTGCTGTGGAGTAATGTCTGGCTATGTGAGAAAAGCGTCTAGCAACATTGTTGTGAATACTGCGGTCTCAGCCTGGCAACCCCCGTGAACTTCGAGTCTGGGCAGGAGGGGGCGGGGTAGACGACTCTCCAGTATTTTGAATTGGTAGTGCAGTAACTATTTACTGTATTTACCTGTACTTTTACTCAAGTATTGCTTTCAAGTACTTACTACAAGACTGATCAGCAGACCATGGTGTACAGACAACAGCAGATCATACAGTGACAAAATATAATAACAGAAACAAGAAAAATGTGCACAAAGTTTCATCAGAAGCTTTTTATAGCCTGATCTATCAAAAATAACCGAACAGAAAGCTCCAATTTATAAGTGCAAACCCCGTTTGAAATAAAGGCTTTGTTTAGTTTCACAGATTGCCAGCCTGGGTGCAGAATCAACTGCTTCCACTGGTTAATAATCTGCCAGCTGCTTTCCAGGGAGTGGTTCATTTTCCATCCCAGAGCCTCGACTAATCAGGCCAAGAGCACAACCTTCCGTTTCCATTGTCGATCATTTATCGGGGGCGGTAGCTCAGTCTGTGGGGATTTAGGAAGCTTGTGTTGGCCGGAAAAGGGCTTGTGCTGCTTGTGGCTATATTCTTATCTTTAACATTTCAATTCTGTTTTCTCCTGTGCTTGAGATTGTGAAAAAAAAGAATAAATGATCCAGAACACGTGTCAAACTCAAGGCCCAAATCCGGCCCCTCGCAAAAAATTTTAATCCGGCCCGCATATCAATTTAGGTTCACAATCAATTTTGGCCCACCTAGTTTTAGTCTTAGTTTTTTTTTATTATTTTTATTTTTTTTTATTTCTGTGGGTCACCATAATCCGGTTCCAGGAAATACATCAAACAAGGCGAAACAACAAATAAAAAAATAGAAAATAAATCAATAAAGACAGATTTCAAAATTTCTTCAAAAACAGTTTCGTCAAAATTTCATCTCTATTTTTTATATACTATGCTTCCCTCAATCCTTATTGATTTTATCGACCCACCCCCACCCAGATCACCCACCCCCACACACACACACACACACACATGTAAAATAAAATAATATAATAACGGGGGTTCTAAAGACAGGTTCTAGAGGGCATCATAAATTTGGCTCCATTGGCTATCAAATTGTTTCTTTTTATTTTTGTCCTCTGACATTGATCTTTCAATACATAGATAATACTTCATTAGGGCCTTCCAATTCTCTATTGAAGGTGCTTCCTTATTTTTCCAGTTTTGCAATATCAATTTTTTAAAGATAAGAGAGGAAAAAAGTATCTGCCAACTAATTGGATATCTTATTCCCTTTATATCTTGAAAAATACACATTTTTGGAGAGAATAAGTACCAAAAGGCATGCATAAGGGAGTCACCATATAGATTACATTTTAGGCATATATCTGATGATGTGTTATCAAACTTGTTTATTTTATCTCCAGTGTAATATATTCTTGTCATTATCTTAAACTGTATTAGACGCAGATTTTCGTTAGAAGTTAATTTGTATGTTAGTGACAAGCTTTCTTTCCATTTTTCTTTAACGTCAACCCCTAGGTCTTCTGTCCATTTATTGTATGTACTTTGTAATAGTGCATCACTGTTTTCCATGCTTATGACTAAATTGTAGATAGAGCCAATCAGCCTCCATTTTTTTGTTAATTTGGCTTAAAATGTTAGTCATTTCAGGGCTGATATTATTTTCCAGGTCAAAATTGCAGGTAATCCAGTTTTTCGGTTGCATATACCTAAATAATTCTGTATCTTTTAAATTATATTTGCTTTTTAATTCACTGAATGGTGCAACAATGTCATGGTTTGTTTCCCAGTAAAGTTGCGTGCTCTGTATATTTATTGATGGATTTCTCCAAATAGGCCTGGGAAGCCCTATTTCTTGATGGAGAGTTTATTTTATTTTATTCCAGGCCTTTAATGTACTATTAATAACAAAATGTGTTGATTTGATGTTGCCCTTAGAAAAAAGTGCTAACAGTAAACTGTTTTTCAACTTGCAATTACGTGACACTCAAAGCAGAATTTGGCAAATTTGCCGACTTTGAGACTCAGAAATTCCCACAGAACCAGAGAGTTTGCGTAGTCAGGCTGTGAAAGAACTTGTTGTAAGTCAGCTGTGTGGTAGCCTATTTAGAAAATTGTTTTGCTTGATTTGCTAAATTCTAGGATGGCTTTGGAACTTTTTTGCTCACTTTTTCAGGCCTTTATGTTGACCAAACTGTAAGTGAGAAGACTATATGAGACATGTAATAATTGAGTCAAAGATATTTTACTTTTTCAATAAAATAAAAGCATGTCAATAAACTATACATGTCTGGCCCTTGATGTGATTCTCTTTCTCCAGTGTGGCCCTTAGCGAAATTGAGTTTGACACCCCTGATCTAGAAGATGGCGGAGTGTGTCTGTGTGTTGTGAGTGTAGAGTGCATAATGTTTTCATTGGGAGGAAATGAGAAGAGAGGGCAGAAAGAAAGATGCTTTTTTGGTCAATCAACAGATTGGTATCTAGAAGGGATATGCGAAGAGATACATTTCAACTGCCTTGTATAAAATTGCCTTGTGTTGTGTTGCAAGTTTGCTTGGTTTTTACTGGGAATGATTGTAAAGATAACATTTTTTTTTCAAACAGACAGTAATAAAATACTATTTTTATATATTTATGATTGTGTCCTATCTGTGCTGGTGTGGCTGGGAATCCAAATCTTAAATAACTTAAAATGTACAGACTTCCAATCTGTTACATTAGTGGCGCTGTCGGCAGTATTCCCTTTCCACACCACATATGCAGAATGGCAGACGGAAATGAAGGCCAACCTGAAGGTCCAGGGTGTAGTGTATCACAAGGAACTGGGGCCAGGCTAGAAAATGTTCCACATAGGCAGCCTGTGATAAATGCAATGATGATGCCTTGGCTTATGGGGGTCCCACGGACCCCAAAGTTTAATGGTGACTCAGGTAAGTCACCATTAATAATAATGAGTTTTTCTGAATGGAGCGGGCAAGTACAGGCTATGCTAAGGGCAAAAGGGTTAAATGAGGAACAGAGAACTGACTTTATATATGGGGCACTTGAGGGTAAAGCAAAAAAGAGTGGTGCGGCTACTGAATCCAAGAGTACACCTCTTCTCTTCCCTCTGTGTTGCTGCTGGGTGGATCTCCTGTACCCTGGTGGAGCCAACTCCCATCAGTGTCAACGCTCACAAACTCCGACTAAAGGGAAGCGGTCCTTTTCCTCCACACTGATGTGTGTTTTTAGCATTGAGAGTTTTTAGTTGTTGTAGTCTAGTCTTGCTTTGCCAAACCTTCCTCCACAGCGCTGCGGAGGAAGGTCCGGCTAGTCCACACAGCATTCCTGGATGGAGAAAAAAGTGCTCCACACTTTTTAGATCATTGTCTCCTTTTAAGAAGAGGGGATTGTCACGCTCATTTCAAACAGAAAGTAATAAAATACTATTTTTACATATTTATACTTCTGTCCTTCTCTCTGTGCTGGTGTGGCTGGGAATCCAAATCCAAAATAACTTAAAATTAACAGACTTCCAATCTGTTACAGCTACACCACAGATACATTCTGTGATAAAAGAAATTATATTTTAAAGGGAGTACATTATTGGAAAAAGGTTTAAGAACCACTGCTCTAGTGAGAATTTGTGGCAGCATGATGGTGAATGTGGAATTGAATCAAAATAAACTACAGTGTATGTGTTCATGGTAATGAAGGAAAACATTACTCACTGAACAATGGAGCTCTATGGCATAGAGGATTATGATATATCAGGCTTTGGATACACACACAATACTTGTTAGCATCTGCACAGGATTTTTTTTTAATAAGAAAATGGAAATTAGAATATTACCAGGCTTATACGCTAAATTATAACAAATATGTCACAAAATGAGTAAGTCATTTCAGAAAGAAATTCTGAATGCAGCTGTGATTAGACCACAGCCATCTGACGGGCCCAGGGAGTCGACAGAAAAACAAAAGACAGACACTGAGATTAAAAATGGATGACTTTCATTATAAATCAGGAGCCAACACATATAAAACATCAATAACACTGATCCTGGTATAGCAGTAACACTGTGACTGGATGTGGGAGCATCCCTCAGCTGGATGATACTGCAGAAGACTTGTGTGAGGTGTGTGTGTGCGCGTGTGTGTGTGTGTGTGTGTGTGTGTGTGTGTGTGTGTGTGTGTGTGTGTGTGTGTGTGTGTGTGTGTGTGTGTGTGTGTGTGTGCTGCATGCCACTGGTCCATGAGTTTGCATATGTATTGTACTGCATCCATAATATTTGTGTCCCTGTACCATTTTCCTCATGTGGACATAAATAAATGGTTAAAATGTGGGTGAGATACTGTAGGCGTGTACGTTTGCGTCTTCGAGTATTTATGCTCCACAAAAGGATTCCCACCTAAATAACAGTAAGCGTGTTTCAGTGCTGCAGGGCAGGGAGAATGGTTCCCATGCAGGTTCCAAAGCCCACCCTGTATCCATCTCCTTGACAGTAACCTAGACAGAGGAAAAGATGGGACATTACCAATTATATGTATATAATTATGGACATCATAATTAGCATGATCATATTATGTATAAGCCCATCTGAAATCACAGAAGCCATGTCTTTTTGCAGTCAAACATCTCAGTGAGCGATTTCACGCTTTCACAGCTTTTACTTTACACTCCCGAGTCTTTATCACACACAAAATCGCATAAAAAACAATTTTCACGATATGGGACCTTCAGGTTTAAATTTATTTCTAATACTTGAACGTTATAGAGGAACAACTTCCTGTAGGTCGCAGTCAAAACAAGAAGAATTGCGTGTCTTGGTAACAAAACTCAGCTCAGTAGTTCCCCATGCTCCACTGAGGCTGTGTGCCAAACTTAAAAACCAAGCAGCACTGGCGCTTATCCAAGTGTTGCATTACATTTTTTCAAATGTCTCATATATTTACAACTAAATAATGTAAACATTATGCTTCCACATCTCATCTTTAAACTATTTTCATCTAGATCATAAACCACATTATTTAGCTACTTTAACCAAACAATTTACAACATGTGCTGAAGGTTAGGGTTAGGGTTAGGGTTAGGGTTAGTCTAACCTGTGATGGTGACTTCATCTCCATCCTTCAGGAAGGTTCTGGTTTCTCCTCCTCCCAGATCGATGTTCTTAGATCCCCTCCATGACAGCTCCAGCATGGAGCCAAAACTCTCTGGATCCTGTTGGGATACAGTACACACAGCATAAGCACTGTACACTTCAAATGTACTGTACATGTAAAACCAAAGAGAGGTAGGCATTGGGTATCACCTGTGACACAGCCAATAAAACAGAGACACAGCCACCAAACGATAAAAAAAACATAACACAAAGCCTGTTGCACACCGTTTCACACCGTTCCGAGTAAAACATGTCGTTCAACCAGGAAACCCTAGCGAAACGGTGCACACCGTTTTGGAATTGAACGTGCCCCTAGCAATGCGAAAATGAGATCTCCACTTATGAGCAAAATTGAAATTTTGACCATATCAAACACTTCATTTTTCTTCATTCTGGTGAATTTTTTTGCAACAGTTTGTGCCTTTTCTGCATCAATTTATGGTGCAAATATATTTATTTATGTAAAGGAAATTATAATACGTTTTTGGGGTGGGTTGCACTGGCCAGTTTTGATTATTGCGGGGGTTGTAACCCAATCCCAAACACAGATACTGAGCATACTGTACTGTACATGCAGACACTCACAGGTCCACTGATGGTACCAGAAGCCAGCAGGTCTCCTGGTCTGACGTTGCAACCGTTGACTGTGTGATGGGCAAGCTGCTGCTTCATGGTCCAGTACATGTACTAGAGAGACAGAGAGAGAGAGTTAAACATGGTAGAATACAGTGGTGGATCGTAACTTAGCAAATTTATTCAAGTACTGTACTTAAGTTCAAATGTTGAGGTACTTGCACTTTACTAGAGTCTTTTCTTTTCATGCCACTTTCTACTTCTACCCCACAACATTTCAGAGAGAAATATTGTACTTTTTACTCCACTACATTCATCTGACAGCTTTAGTTACTAGTTACTTTACATATTAAGATTTTTGCACATTATGTCATTATAACTGAGATAAAAATGGAATATCTGGGTTGGAAGGTGAATAAAACCACTTGGTGCTTTGAAGAAGTTGTCATGGACATTTTTAAGAATATCATAGACTAAACAATTAATCCATTAATTGAAACAAGTAAACAACTGATTATTTGATGTTGAACATAATCCTTAGTTGCAACCCTGTTGTCTGTGCAGCACAGATTTACAGTTCCACCTTTGCTTAGGGCCAACAAAACACTGTGCTGCCTCATCTAAATTGAATAATAATGCTATTCTTTATTCTTAATTTTGACATGTATATATTTTGCATGTATTGTTTCGGAGTGAGGTACGATGATGCTTATTTATTCGAAATAATTAGCTACATTTTTGCAACTGTCTGCTTTATTTCCCTTTTTTTTTTTTTTTTTTTAAACATTTTTGTGTGGAATGAACGGGTACTATCAATCCAGGAGTGGGCTTGTAAGATGGCTAGGGTGGCAGCGTTTGAAAAGATGTCATATAAACGGTTTGCCAGATTTGATGTCTACACTAGAAAATGTGGAAAGTACCTGAACTTTCTGGGGGGGCTCCTAGAAGCTTTGTGCTGGGCAGACGTGTATGATGGTATTATGGTGTTGTCATTTACACATATGTTTATTTGTTTTTTAATGTGTCTACGTTGTTGTATGGTCTTAAATATTGTAGTTACTGTGTACTCTTTTCTTGATTTTTGTCTGGGTGGGTGGTGACGACGAAGGGGTGTGGATATGTTAATGTTGCAAATTGTATGTTTTGTGTGTTGTTTTTGTTAATAACAACAACAAAAAAGATCTTTTTTTTGCCTTTAATTGATTGGACAGCTGTAGACAGGATAGGGGGAAGAGGGAGTGGGGACGACATGCAGCAAAGGGCCGGGTTGTATATTGGGCGCCTGCTCAAGCAGGTGAGCTACCAGATCGCCCCAAATAAGGTAAATTTTTCATCATTAAAAAATGAACAGAGTTAACTACTTACAGAAACTTGAAGACCATTATTACAAAGTTCAAATCAGATGATGTCACAATACTAAACAATATGTGACTGACCTGTATAATACCAAAAACACCCTATGTGCTGTGTTATTTACTACAGACATAATTTATCACTGCGTGTTATTGTGAGTGTGGTTGTTACCTTAAAGTTGGACTTGCTGATGGTTGCTGCCTCTGCCATGTCCTGTCCTTAAAGAGCAAAAAGTCAATTTATATTGAAACAGACATTCACTTCATAACATATGACAGTACCCCTAGTCTGGATCAACAGAAGTACATTTCCAGGATAACTGCCGGAGGTGAGGGACATCTGGATGTTCCTCACCTTCCGCTCTTTTTGTGTTGCCGTTCTCAAACTCCATTCTCTCAACAAACTTCGAGCTAGCAAGCTACACACTGAAAATGGCAGGTTTTAAAGAACATTTGGATGTAGCAACAAAGCAGGCCTGCTTGGTTTCCTCAGGGAATGATTGTAGATTTAAAAACTATGTTTACAGCATTTAACTAACTGTCACTTTGGGACTGAAATTATGTTTAACCATGTATCCAGCTAATTTAACTAGCTCACATTACTGCTGGAGCTGCTCCCCCCGCGACCCGACACCGGATAAGCGGACGAAGATGGATGAATGGACATTACTGTATTGTGTAAACAGTTAACTTCATTTAATATTGTATGCAACGTTTTTCTTTTGCAGGGTGCAAATGTTCCACCAAAACAAGTTCCTTCCTGAGACTATATGCAGAGCCACCGTCACTGCGTCCGGAGATTAACACCGCCCCAGACGATAGTGATTGGTTTAAAGAAATGCAAACAACCCAGAGTGTTTTTTTTTCTATGCTGGAATGTATCTGTTGTGTAGCCAGACCTTACTCCACAGTTGGTCCCCAATAGAAAACTTTGTCAACATATGTTTTATTTTATTATTTTTAGCTTACTTTAAATTTTTTATTATTTTAGTTCCAAAAAGTTTACCTGATGAAGGTCTGAGACCGAAACGTTGTATTTTTCTTCTAAATAAATTATTGCTTGCGTAATGGTCAGTGTGCAGGATTTTCTCTAAAAAGTTCAAAAAAGTTGAATTCTCGTGCAATTTATATAATAAATGATCTATACTTGCTGTGCGTGTATCGATTCCCCCACCACCCCTAATAAATACACAGCAAAATCAATTCAAGTTGATTGGATAATAGTCACTTTGTGTAAACTACAGTACCTTTGAGTGACACAAACAGGTTAATGTTGAAAGTGAAAGCATCAGGGTGTTGCAGGTAGGGAAGGGGCTCTGGATCCTGCAGAAAGGAGAGACAGAAATAAAATGAACAGGAAAAAGATGGACAGGAGGCTCTAATATCCACACACACACAAACTAAAATGGAAGGAGACAAAACTATTCTTAAATCCTTAAAGGGTAAATTCACGGGAACGCTGTAACCAGAAGCCACAAACCGGGCAGCAATGTAACCCTATAGGACACGTGCTCACCGTCAAAGAGCGTCCACTAAAAGTGCTGTTTTTATCGCCAAAAGGCTCCGATTATTATTCTAAGTGTCTGACATTATGGAAAGGATCCCTAAAGAGATAGACCTTTTTGTTAAAGAGTAAAATCCTTTGCCAAATAAAATTGCCAAATAACATACATGTACATTGTAGCTTGTTTCGCGTCTTGCTTAATACTGGACCAATGTCAAAGATTGTTGTTTCCATCACCGTCACTTACACACAAAACACGGGAAAATAGGGTCCAGTTTGAAAACCCCTGAAGTTATTAGTGAGACAAAAAAGGAAATATTTGTCCTATAGGTGGCACCAGAGTAAGTGGGATGTATTAGCTAATGCAAAGGTCTCAAATGTAAAAGTATTTTAGCTAGTTCTGAAAACACAAAGTGAGGGCCTACAAAAGGTTTGGCAGGCAGCTACACAAAGTGGATCTACATCATGGTCTGGTGACTCAATATAGAATTTTACTCAGTGACTTGGAATTGGGGTGACTATTGGACACTTTTCTTTCCTAGTGTGAACTGTGACCCCTGTGTTAACCTGGATGGAGTTGGGCTCTGCAAAGGGTAAGAGTGCTTCCATTGGGATGACCCAGGGTGAGATGGTTGTCCCGAAGTTCTTCCCCAGGAAAGGACCAAGAGGAACATACTCCCACGCCTGGATGTCCCTGGCTGAGAATAAACACACATATTACTGAAGAAGTAGGCAGGTTATGGTTCTGTGATGGTAATGACTTGACTTGAACGGTGACTTGAACCATTCGGCTAAACACGATAAACAAAGAACATTACATTATAATGTGTAAGCTCTGACTCGTGTTTTCCATTACGTTGAAGATACAAAGGATAGAATGGAAAGACATATAAACATGTAAACCTGCTTTAATAAATGAGCTATATGTTTTCAGCCTCCTTTTGAAGCTGAATTCCACACTTTATGTCATCATAGCACTTGGTAACAAAGAACAGGATACAACGAAACGTAACGGAATGTAACGATGCATCGTGACTCGATTATAAATCGATATATAAATGTTATAAAGATTACAACCAAATCTTTTAAACGGCCTAGGGCGTAATCTACCTTTGATTTCACTTGTTTGACTTCAGAAGTCACTAGGTCCTCTTAGTTTATTTATTTAAAGAGATTTTTTTTCTATTTATTCAGTTATCTTGATGTGGGATTAGTATTAAACATACCTTTTTTATTTTTATTTTGTTATTTAAGAGAAAATAAAATTTCAGTTGCACTTTTGATAAGAGGATCTGTTGTTTTGCCCAGTTTATATAAATAAAGGAATATTCTTCAGTTTTCATTTGTCTGCAGCTCATTCTGTTAATGAAATCCTGAGAAAAAAGTATAATCTATCTATCTATCTATAAATTGCAGGAACGTATGTCTGTCGGTGTGTGTGTGTGTGTCTGTGTGTGTGTGTGGGGGGGGGGGGGGGGGGGGGCGTTTTGCGCATATCTCTTGAACCGTTAGTCCGATGGATTTCAAACTTGACAGTTGTCTTCCTACGGGCACGAGTAAGTGCAGTGCCAAGTTTGACGTTGTTTGGATTAGAAAAGCAAAATATATCGTTAAATATATAGGTCAAAGAAGCACACATTAACCAGAGGAGGCAGCTAAAATGTGACATACACCTCAGACCCACAAAAGTGTTCAAAGTTGCACTAGGCCTACTTTAAGGACGTTTCAGAATCCCACACATGCAAAGCACAACCACAGACAACAAGTGGCAGCGAGACCTATGTGTGTCCGTGTTGGGAAGGTAACCTGCACATCACATGCAGACGCCACATGAACAACGCTTTACAACACAGCACTGTGCAATACAAGAAAATCTCAGAGTTGAACCGGGCAGACACATCAGTTTTCATCAGACTCACCCTGGGTCGGGCTAATTAAGTCTACTGCTAACTTACAACACTAATAACATTACCTTCGCCAAAATACCCCTGCAAATCAAATCCGTACTTCACCATTAACAGGCAAGCCACTAAACCTGTATGGAAATGAACACCTCTGCTGAAATGTTAAATTCGTTAACGATCATACAACACAAGACAACTCTCTCTCTCTCTCACACTCACACTCACACTCACACACTCACACACTCACACACTCACACACTCACACACACACACACACACACACACACACACACAGACACACACACACACACACACGGCCCAGTTCTGGTGGTTGATTAACGCAGATATGTGCTGATTAGCTCTCCTAACGGGCCAGGTGGATAGCGTACTGCCATGACTCCATGAGGCTGATGTCTGATTACTCCACATTGTCATTGGGATATTTTGTGATTACATTCTGAATCTGTCAGGTAAATATAGTAGTACAATGTCTTCCTCTGATGTAGACGTAGCCTACACTGTCAGTAGTAGGCTATACAGTGGAGTTGCACATTAATTTGGTTTCGAAGAATTCTACAAGCAGCAATACCACAAGCCAAGCAATCGTCTGTTCCAAACAGGCACATTTTCAACAGGCACTGCACTAGTGAACTTAAAATTGTGAATCGTATTGAATCGTGAGTTGAGCGTATCGTGACATCCCTATTCCTAGGAATTTTCCATTTCACATAATCTCAGGTTTGCCAGGAAGTGTCGGGTAGCCATAACCATCTAGAAGCACACAAGCATGATGTTGGTGTAATGTATTGTGCTCTTACCACTCCAGTCATTCATGAGTACCATGCCAAAGATGTGTTCATGGGCTTTCTTGATGGGAATAGGCTCCCCGAGCTGATTCCCTCCTCCAACAAAGAAGGCCTAATCAGAGTAGAGAAGAAATATACAGTAACAGCAGTGAACTTCTGATATTGTGCAATATTGAAAATCACACAGATTGACAAAAGGCAACAGAGAAAGGCAACTCTGGACTTTTACCCAGGCAACTCAGATTTTTTTAAATAAAGTAATTTCAACATCTATTCAAACATTACAAACACACAGGTGATTAAATTAAGTAAACACTGTAATCACCATCTCCAGCTCGATGTCCAACTGTTTAGACGGTCCAAACACTGGTGGTTTTGCTAGGAGAAAGGAGAAGGCAAACATGGTTATCATCAACTGTAGGCAGCTGTGTGGCTCCAGATGGAGCTGCATGATATCTGATAAACTGCCTCAAGTGATGTCACCAGAGGTGGCAATGGTTGGAGCCAAAGACAAAAAGTCAGTTTGAAAATTTAAGGAATCTGGTTTTGTGGAGAAACAAAGTGAGCTTACAAGACGTCTGTAACTCTCTCCTTGTCTCTGCTTCAGGCTATATACATTAGCCACTACTAATTTAACCCTCCTGTTGTCTTTAATTAAATTAAATCAGAAATGTTGGCGTCTTTTAAGCAAATTGTCAAAAAATAACATGGATTGTTCCATCCAACGCTTGTCGCAAGTAAAATTAAGGATCAGATCACTACTTTCAGAAAATATTGGGTGTTTTATTACATTTTATAAAATTTGAAAAAACAATGAAATGGTTTCTAAACAGTATCCTGACTAAACTTTAACAGTCTGCGATTATCCATAATTTCACCTTCTTTAACTCAAAAATTAAGTATACTTTCATATAAATGAGGTTTATTGACCATGAATTCCAAAAAGAATTGTAAAACTAGTGGTAATAAATTGATGTCCAATTTTTACCCGGGAGTACAACAAGTTCCATGGTCAACGGGAAGACAACACAACACACAACCATCTCCATCTGAACTGTTTGCAGTCGACTTGCATTGTGGATAATGTAGGCGACAGAATTTTGAAAGGGAAGAAAAATGCGTGGAACAAAAAAACCCCAATATCTCTGGTTCTGTTTTTGATCCTTTTGTTTTTGTAAGTCTGACAATGTTACAGGAATGCAATGTGGTGATACTCTTTTAGTGTTAGCAAGGATGTAATCAATAGTCTTAATCAATAATCAAAGTGTTGTCACTAGAGCTGGGTATCACCAATGATTTCCCAAATCAATTTGACTCCTATACAAGATCCTGGTTCAATTACAATTACGATTCAATATATACTGTATTAGGTTAGGGAAATTACAGTTACTATACCAATTTAGCTTGGATATAAAAAAGATTCTCAGAGAACTTATGCAGCCCTCATATTTTTTATAATGCACCAGGTTAATGTTTAAAAAAATTGGTTAAACGTTTGTTTGAAGTACTTTTTACTTAACAGGACAAACATTATACAAACATATTAACATATTAAATGATTCATTTTGGGATTTATTAATCAATATTAGATCACTCAAATAAAGATGGATTTTAACGATGACAGAACAGCATGAAGACCAAGGCAATCTTGTTGCAGAACATTTTAAAAGGTAAAACACGCACCAACACGTTGCGGCACACAGGGCTTCTTCAGGGTGACTCAAAGATGAATTTTAATTGGAGAATTTTTCAACCCAACCCTAGTTGTACCAACCTTCCTCATACATAAATGATATGAATAACACAGGTCAACACTGGTGAATGTAAGGATCTTACTCTGGTCAGGTCTCATCTGGCCTGAGGGGCGACGGATGGGGGTCCCAGAAACAACCACTGATGATGCTCTACCATGGTATCCCACTGGAAGCCTCAACCTGCAGAACACAAAACTGAATGTTAAAAACAACAGGGACCACAGAAGGAAAATAAAGTTCAGTTTGTGCATGTGCCCCTGTGCCTAGATCATTGTCGGTCTACAATTGTGTTGCTTAATTAGGGGATTTCACTGAACAGCGATATTTTTCTGTTTAACACATTTTATTGATTTTTGCCAGTAAAAAGACAATTCTGAACAAAAAGCAGTTCAAATCTTGGCCGTACAAAACTGCAGTGCAAGTGGTACAGAACAGCAATAATCAAAACACCCACCCCACGCTCATCCAATCCGTTCATCCCAACCCCAACCCATCCACAGCGATATTTTTCTTGCAACAGTATTAATGTTATGATTAGAGCACACAGGCATGCATATGGGATGTAGGGTAATTTGTAAACTCGAGTTGCACTTAAGTCGCACAAACAGCTGACTTCAGACTTAACTTGCGACTCGACCCAAAAGACTTCAGACTTGACTCGGACTCAAGTTTCGTACTTGCCAACAACCTGTTTTCATGCAATTATTGCTTTTTAAATCTAAATGTATTCATGTATTTCTATTTTCTTTTATTGCCGCATATAAGTTGGGGAAACGTATGTCGAGCTGCATGTCCCCTGCCCTTTGCCATAATGTGCAACGTAACGCATGCGCTATCCCCTATGTGCGCGCACTCACATATAAAAAAATGCAGTGACGATGGCGACACCAAGTCACCAAGAGTTGTGCCTTTTGTCATTAGTTTTGCTTTCAATAACTTCGTAAACAGTGGCAGTAAGCAAACAGCTACGTGCACCAAGATAAAAAAAAAAAAAAAACTTCTGCCAGATGTCCCTCATTTTACCCGGCTTTCCGTTATCTTCCGCTTTCTTTATCTTAGCATTTTAAACTCCGGTGGATTTATGAGGACTAGGGTTAACTGCTCCTCAGATCTCTGCAGGGTAAATCCAGACAGCTATCTAGACTATCTGTCCAATCAGAGTTTTCTGTTGCACGACTAAAACAACTTTTGAACTTACACATGTTCCACCAAAACAAGTTTCTTCCTGAGGCTATTTTGCAGCAGCACTGGGGCTCTCCATCCGGCACTTAGTGCTGCCCATTACGTTTGTGATTGGTTTAAAGAAATGCCAATGAACCAAAACATGTTTTTTTCACATTCCAGAATGCTGTGTGGATTAGCCAGACCCTCCTCCGCAGCACTGTGGCTGGCAAGATCTGGCAATGCGAGACTTGAGGGGCACTAAGCTCCGGACTCAGCGACAGTGGCTCTGCTAAATAGTCTCGGGAAGGAACTTTTTCTGGTGGAATGCCACATACCACATGCCACATAATATTAAAGGAAGTTAAGTATTCACACAATACAGTAACGTGAGTGGTCCTAATGTTAGATGCACACTGATGTTCTGGGGCCCAAATCAATTAGAGAGACCTTGTAGTGACCCTCTACATTTCACTGTTTGCAGAGAGACTTGAACAATTTGTTGTTACAAGCTGTCTCTCAATATCGGCCCCGACATGTTCCAACATCTGTTAGTATTCTGCTGGTTTAATTGATAGTGTACCAGTTTGGCATCAGAGCATTCTCCTTCCCCCGGAACATGATGCCAACGTTGGTAGCATGATCTTTGGACGAGTAGAAGTCGGTGTAATCGCCTGTGAAAAACAGATAAGACAGTTTGTAAGAGGAGCAAGCTGAAATATTCACATCTATTGCCTGTACCCTTCTTTTATTAGTGAAGTCTAGAAAGGAATAATGTTGTTAACACCCTGGTGCTGATGTGCCTTAAATCCATGTAGCCTACTGTATATATGTGAATGCTATTTCCTGCATTTACAGTATACTGTATCTACTTATCAAGTAAGCAAATTATCATAAAACTTTGTGCCTTCTATTATGACTATTATTGACATAACCCTTATAAAAAATTGCAATTGTTTAAAAAAAAAAAACACTCAAAATATCCACCATTCACCACCCACGCTGTTTGATTAAGCTGTTTTCAATAACCTTTCAGCGTTAAGGTCTTAAGATTCTACAGAATTGTTTTACGTCAGTCGGGTTAAATCTGTAACAGGGACTTGTATGACGCCTGGAAATGGCGAAACATGCACTGAAATTGCACAGTAAACTCAAAATGGCTGACTTCCTGTTAGTTTTTTTGTATATGTCTCCACATGATAGATATGCAAACCAAGTTTTGTTTTTAGCCCAATAAGACTCATATCAGATATTTATTGTCAGCATTTATGACAAGTGTTAAATTTTTCATGAGTTTAAGAATCCCAAGCACTTCAAAAATACATTTAAAAGGCCAAATAAAAATTATAATTCTTCAGTTTCAATAGGGTCCTTACACCCGTTGTTCAGGCCCTAACTTTTAAAGTGAGGATTGAAGTGGGGGAAAAACTAGAGGGGATTGTCCCCTGTCCCAATTGAAAATAACGCCCTTGACTGTTGACATAAACAAAGACTGACATGTAAAACAGCCACACTAAACATCTCGGGATGTTAAAAAGTCTTTACAAAGAAAAGTCACACTGACTCGAAAAACTACATTATTTAGGATGTGTGATGTGACATCAATTTTGGAGAAGATTCCAAGGAGGTAGTCACATCTCTCAGTGGATGCAACTCTGTGGTCTGCTGGCCTTTTTATGAAACACCTCTGATAGCCCTAAAGGAGAGGCTCACCAATGTCTGCAGGAAGGTGCATGATGGCTGTACTCTGGTGGACAAATGCTCTGCAGAGACGAGACAAAAAGACAAAGGACATGTTTCAACAAAGGACCAAGAATCAGCCAGAAAATAGAAAAAGGACCCTTTGGAGATTTACAATATAAGGCTGGGTTCCCACTCTACAAGAAATTATTTTCATGAACATTTCAAAAGCATTTCCAATGACTTTGTCGAAAATAATATTTACTTTGTGTCGTTCAGAGGACATTATAAAATACAAAACTGCCTTTAAAAAATAACGGACAGAAAATGAATAGAAACAGAGACATTTTCATAGATCAGTCAAGCATGGAAGAAATGTTTTTTGCACAACCATGTTTTTAAAACAGGGTCTCTTTGTATTTCAATAACCTTGGCTATACTATTGCATGTAGTCCTCGGCACACTGTGTTAGCGTGCAGTAATTCTTAAATTTAACATTTTAGCCAGATAGACCATGGAATTATTTTTTCATTTATTCTTTCACACAGTTAGACTATCTGCAGTCTTCTTGCAGCAGAAACAGCCTTTACTTTGAATGTTTTAAAGTGTTCGTTTGTTTATCATGAGACAAAAAGACACAACCTCTTTATTCAATTCCATTATTTTCTATAGACTATACTAGAAAATATGATGGCAGGAATACATATACATTTTATATACATATATACACATATTTATATATATATATATATATATATATATATATATATATATATATATATATATATATATATATATATATATATATATATATATATATATAAATAAAAGACCATATTAAGCTTCTTTACACCAGCATATTTACAAACCAAAATATGATTAAACATACCCTGAATTATTTAACACCCTTTATTCTTGTCAGAATTGGCATTGTTTCTGAAAAAATATTTAGACAACAGAACTGAAACCTTCCATTGTAGCCTAGTATGACGATTTTAATATTTTTTGGATTGTATTTTCACAACATAACATAACCACACAAAGCAGTAGCCTGATGAGGACCATGTAAGCCTGTGTACCACGTTGACTTCTGCATCGACAGACTACACAGACTGACCTGCTCCGAAGGCTGACATCATCTCTCAGTGTGCTCTCATTGGCTGACAGCAAGCCCTGCAAGGTCCTCCTGGCCTCCCTCCAGGCCTCATAACCAAGAGCCATGAAATCATTCAAAGTGGGCTTGTAGGGAGACACAAATAACAATTCAAATATGACACATAAAGCACCCCTTCCTATAATCAGTTGGCATACAGTATTTCTAGAATGCAAAATGACTGTAAACACACAATATAAGTAAAAGGCTATACCATAAGCCATGTGTTGATAATATACAATCTTTGTTTTGCAAAAGCAAAAATGACACAAGATGAAGTGTCCAAACATGGCAGCAAAATTCGTTCCAGTGAAAGCTGCTCACCCAGCACATGTATACTGAAAATATTTCTATGACCTGGAGAGTTTTTAATCTGGTTCAATCTGACTGACCTGCACACATGAATAACACCAACATAATTAGGGTTCTAAAAACTAAACTAATTTTTAGTTATTGTGAGGATCCTCACACTAATGCTGTGTAAGTGCTTCTGAAGAAATATTAGGGTTAGGGTTATTTCTTCCCCCCCCCCAAAATGTAGTTAAAGTGGCACGAACATTAAGACCACAAAAATTGCACTCACTGTTCCAATACTACTAGTTTACTAATTTAATTTTGCATAATATTTGTGATACCTTTCAGGTAAAACGGTAAATTGACTTAAGTTGCCTCTTCTCTGAATACCATTAGTGCTTACACTTACCTGGTCAAACAAATCTTGATGTTTGGAAATCACAGGCCCTCGAAACAAAGACTTTATCACACTGAGGTCCAGTATCTGGTCTCCAATGGCAACACCAATGCGACATTTGGGCTGGGGAAATCAAACACACTCTGACATAACTACAGATGATCCACAGTACAATTCCACTACATATGTTTGTTCAAGTGTTCAATGTTTCATCCAACAAGCCACAAGCTAAACTGAATCATTTCAAGTAGAGCAGTTTCCCCTTTAACAACAGCTAATACTTTGACATTTATTTTAAAAATCGCGTTTTTGCATTTGCAGTTATGCAATGTTATATTGGGGATGCGGTCACGAAAGGCTTGCATCATGTGGACATGCCGACAGTTTTGTTGTCATTACTTAGAATTCCTCATGGGGGCGGCAGAAACTACGTTTCTTAAATGCCCCAGAACATTTTAAAAATAAGCACTCTAAGGTCTGGCACCAGTGAGGTTTTAAAAATATTGGAGAAAATGCTGAATGTTTTGGTCCAGAGACTTTCAATTTTGGGGCAAAGTGCAAAACTTGGTAAAGTCTGACTGTGGTATTTGAGATGAGAGTAAAAAGGCTCTGGATCCTCTCACAGCTGCCAAACACACTTCAACATACTTCCTATCCCTCAGTACACTTCAGCAAGCTATAATTGTGACTAGAGATCATCTTTTTACTCATAGGGCCCACATTTAGAATTATTACATTATTAAATATTTTATTTTGAAAGACCATGACAGGAAGTCCTCAATGTGTCTGACCTGACAACACTTTATCTGTTTGCAATCCCAGAAGAAATAACCAAACTGCACTTACATTATCAGGCGTGGAGAATATTCCATAAGGGAGGTTGTGGAAGGAGAAATCAGACGATGCATCTACTTTTATGAAGGACATCTTCTCTTTGGCAGTGTTATTCCACTCAACCTAACTGTGTGACTGAGTGACTGAGGAGCAGCAAGCACTTCCAGATGTTAAACTTTGGACAGGCCCGCCTCCCACTGTAGGGCCAATCACATGCTGCTTAGAGTATCCACCCTCATCCAGACCTCTGAAAGTTAATGCAAACCAGCCTGCTAAATGACTAGGCAAAAATTGTAGCCAAGGTACTGAGCCTCATCTGTTGTTGAAAGGAGTAGATTTTATTTTTTTTGTCAATTTATTGAAAATGTAAAAAAAAAAAAATTTAAAACTTATAAGCAATAAAAAAAAATACAAAAAACGGGATATAAGCAACATATAAGCAACTCAAATATTTTTTTTCCATGTTCAAAAGGGGTAGGAAGAAGTTTTGGTCTTACGTCCTCTTAATTTTTAAACATTATTCATAGTTAATAGAAATGAAGGTCTCAGATTCTAAAATGTTTAAAGTAAAAGCAGTTTAATGAGCAGAAAAAAACATAATTCAAAACATTCCAACACGAATGGAAGATGGAGCCTAGCAATGGTTTAATGAAAACAAGAAGATAAGTATAATATGGTATAACAGGTATAATATTAAAGAAAATTAAGTATTGTAAAATGTTTTTAAATGAAATAAGAAGGGTTAAACATTAAAGGTTTAGTTTAAGACATCAAATGATAAAAAGAAATATATAAACCAGGCTCTATTGAAAATAAATAGGAGTGAAAGCACTAAATGTGGCTTAATTAACCTAAATTAATTCAAAATGACATGTAGTTAATATCAACAGTACTCCATCTTAAGGCTGTATGATAGCTCGTGTAAGGAGTGACATATTTAACAAAATATTTTTTGGGGAGGTCTAAGCGTCAATATATTTTTCCAAAGACTATCTATTTCAATAGGGCAGTATTTGAATAACGGCATATTCTTATATCTCATTATATATATCAATCTTTCACATTTTATGGAGCACATCAACTGTATAATACAGATAGGAATTGATTTGAAAGATTTGAAGGGAACTTTTTAAATAAGAATTCAACAAATTGGTTTCAACAGCGGTTTAGTGAGATTGCTGATGATATACAGCATGTAACAGCAGGAACGTTTTCTTTTCATTCACCATTCATTCATTCATTTTTATAAACATGCTCTACTTTGATGCTTTTAAAGGGCAAATCCAGCACAATATGAACCTAGGGGTTTATAACACATGTGTTCACCGTTCCCTGGGATTTGTTTTCAGCCATTTTGAGCCTTGTTAGTGGTATAGAAATAATGATTTCTTTGAGGTGGTTCGGGCATCTGGTAAGGATGCCCCCTGGGCGCCTCCCTAGGGAGGTGTTCCAGGCACGTCCAGCTGGGAGGAGGGCCTGGGGGAGACCCAGGAGTAGGTGGAGGGATTATATCTCCAACCTGGCCTGGGAACGCCTTGGGATCGCCTCAGGAAAAAATTGACAAAGAATATTAGAAAATACCTAAAACTAAATTATATTTTCACTTTACCACAGGGTGTCAGCAAAGCACAGTTTACACTTATACTGTGTTCATTACCTTTCATGTTTGATTCATGTCTTTGTCTGTCACCTGATTTCAGAATTTTAACAAATATTGACTTTACAAACTGTTGCGTAGGGTAGAATGGAGTTAGTAATGTGTTATGTAAACTTTCATAAAGACGACATGCCTTTATTAATCCCATAAGTGGAAATTACGTTTTTTCACTCTGTTGTTACAGTTACACACAGTCCTGAAATACATTCACATGACCTATACAGGCACCCCTAGCAGCAGGGGTCCGGTGCCTTGCTCAAGGGTACAAACCAGGAAATGAACTGGCACCTCTCCAGCTACCAGTCCACACACCGTACTTTGGGTAGAGGGACTTGAACCCGCAAACCTCCAGTTCCCAAGCCAAGTCCCTATAGACTGAGCTACTGCCACACTCAATGTGTCTTTATTTTAAAATATAGTTGACACACAAAGGAAACAACCTCCTCCTGTGCCCTACTTTATGTCATGAGATAGATATTTTGTCAGTATTAAGTATATATGATCATGTATCTTCAATTTACAAATGGTTTTATGTTTATCCTTTTATCTAAATTAAAATGTAAAATGCTACTGATGCATGTTTTTGTCTCAACGTGTAATCATGTAACCATTTAAAAAGCAGAAAGTGGGACACTTGCATGTAAAGAACAAAAAATACCAGATGGCACAATTCCCCATTAGTTTTGCTCCCAGTTTAAAACTAATTTACAATTGTTATATCTTAAAAATCAAAGAAATGTTTACGTACAGTATGTATTTCTATTGGCATATAAAGCCAGCGCATCACAGGGGGTCTGCTTTTGTTGTTATTTTGTTGTAATGCAGTGTAGACAGGCCCAATGAAGCTGTATTACCTCAATTATATCATAAATAGAAATAAAAACAGACATAATGTTCTCTATGTCTAAGATATTAATTGATTACTCAACATGCAGAAACAGTTATTTTAATTTTGACACAAATATAAAATAACATTGCAGGAAGTTTTGTCAATAAAACTGTGTGGATGGCTCTTAAATGGTATATTCAGGTTTTTTCAACCTGGACTCTATTTTCCTGTGTTTGTGTCTGTGACTGATGGGAACAACAATCTTTGAAATTGGGAAGAAAGAATGCAGCAGTCGGCAAAAGCAAAACAAGCTGCAATGTAAGTTATTGGGCAATTGCGCACCTTTAATTTACATTTGTTGTTCTATAAGTGTCTAACAACATTATGGTAAGGATCCCTACAGAGTTTGACCTTTTTGTTAAAGAGTAAAATCCTTTTTGTTTAACATGAAACAGCTCACACACTTCATTTAAAGTCAACAGAAACACAATAAAATCAAAAGCTAGTTTGTCTTTCCACTGTCAACAATCACCACTCTGGTTTGGTTGAAATAAACCTTTAATTTACCTATGTACATTTGAAAATATGCTGACTTTATACACACTGAAAGAATTGTATATTTTCAAATCCAATGCAATGCCGATTTCAAAGCTGTTTCTGGTTAAACAAAATGGATTTTACTCTTTAACAAAAAGGTCAACCTCTGTAGGGATCCTTTCCATAATGTTAATGTGCTCAATGTTGCTTGTGTACTACACAGTGTATTGCCATGGGACAGTTCCCTCTGCACAGAAGAAAGGTGTGAAGGTCTTCCTAACCTTGATGGCCTCTCTTGCTGAGTTGTTGGCAGCAAATCTTCCCAGACCTGGCAGTGGCTTCACTTCACCAACTCTGGATCCTACCTCGTACTGCTGTTGTCTGGGTTGTCCTCCGCAGGAAGTTACGGAGAACATAGGCAGCCTTCACGCACTTCTCTGCAACTTCTGGTTGGACCACAATGGCAAGCCTGTACATCCTCTACTGCATGGAAAGGATCCCAAAGGCATTCTCCACAATCAGCCGTGCTCAGGACAGACGGTAGTTAAAGCCCCTTTGCTCTCCGCCCAGGGAATGGCCTCATGAGGTTTCTCTGGAGTGGAAAGGCCTCATCAGCAACAAAGACGTGTGGCTGGGATTCTCGGTGGTCATCCTGTCTTGGATGACACTCCTCTTCAATGTTGCGTGGAAGCCTGGGACAGTGCCAAAGGAGTGCAAGACTGGGCTGGTGGTTCCCCTGTTCAAAAAGGGGGACCAGAGTGTGTGACAATTACAGGGGTATCACACTTCTCAGTCTACTCCAAGGTGCTGGAAATGAGGGTTCGGCCAATAGTCGAACCTCAGATTGAAGAGGAACAACGTGGATTCCGTCCTGGTTGTGGAACAACGAACCAGCTCTTCACTCTCGCAAGGATCCTGGAGGGCGTCTTCTAGTCTACATGTGTTTTGTGGATCTGGAGAAGGCATATGACCGGGTCCCCCGGGAGATACAGTGGGAGGTGCTGCAGGAGTATAGGGTCCCTTTTCAGGGCTATCCAATCCCTGTAAGTCCAAAGTGCGAGCTGTGTCCGGGTTCTTGGCAGTAAATCGGACTTGTTCCATGGACAGGATATCGAGGTGTAGTCGTGGTGGGGAGGGGTTGCGGTTTAGTGAGCTGGGGATCTCATTGCTACTTTTTGCAGATGATGTGGTCCTGATGGCATCCTCTGTCTATGACCTTCAGCACTCACTAGATCGGTTCGCAGCCGAGTGTGAAGCGTCTGGGACGAGGATCAGCACCTCTAAATCTGAGGCCATGCTTCTCAGCGGGATACTGATGGAGTGCCTACTCAGGGTAGGGAAGGAGTTCTTACCCCAGGTAAAGGAAATCAAGTACTCTTGTTTCTTGCGAATTGTAAATATCTGTCCCTGTTTCTTGGTGATGTGTCATATTTCAAGGTAATTTTTCTGGAGGCCCTGAGGGCACAACACATCAAATTTAGAAAACACAACAAATAAACAAACATGCTGATAGCACAGACGACCAGGAAAACTGTCTTCCTAATTTGCTTGTCTTTTGGCATGCTTTTTTGCAGTGCTCTCAGGCCATTGTGTCATCTTACTCTGGGCCAAGGTGATGATTGGAGATATTAATTGAGAGACTGATTTAGCAACACCACCATTGTAGAACCTACTGCAAGTGATGATAAAAACAAAGGTTTTTGGTGGAACAACATCATACTAATTCACTTTATGCTGGACTTTCCTTTTTTTTGTCACACGTCTCTATACGTATATCCGGAATGTATTTAAGTATATTTTTGAGTATCACATTAATAATAAATACAACAACATGAAAGAGAACAATTGTAATTTTTTAACCCAAACTTTATGGCTGGAAGTGTTTTGTTTCATCCTAATAGGAACACTCCAGGTACTTTTCCATGATGCTGTCATGTTAATCATTAGTAAGGAGTGTCATCAAAGGCCTCTATTGGTTTAGCTTGACTTATAGTACCAGTACATTGTTTGCTCTGGTAGTGCACACACCCACTGTTTGAAACTGATGTCAGTCTATAAGAGCCTTCTGGAAATTACATGATCCTAAATCACATATTATAATCTACAAAAGCCAAATCTTCTAATGAAAACATGTTTGCCAAAGAAAAATATTGTATTTCATTGTTGGAGCTTTTGAAATGTCTCTGTATTGCAGTGAAAGCTGAATGTATTAAGGGAAGTTAAGTTGTACCTAGTCTTGGATTGCCAGACCTATCTCCACAGCACTGTGAAGTAAGGTCTGGCTACACAACATATACTTTCCGGGATAGGAGAAAAAAACGATTTGTTTGCATTTATTTAAATTCTATATAAATCTTTTCAATCATTTCCTGAAAGAACAAAGCACATTTGCCATTTTCAACGTGTAGCTTGCAAGCTCAAAGTTTGTTGTTGTTTTCCAAAGCGAATGGCGTTTAAGAACGGCAACACAAAGAGAGCGGAAGGTGAGGGACATCCGGCGCAGGCAATAATCCTAGAAATGTATACTTCTGTTGATCCAGACTAAAATTGTACCTAAAGTTGAAGCAAAGAAAAAAGATGGGAGAGGCTTATAGCTCACCTGGTAGAGCACGCGTCCCATGTAGTCTCAGTCCTTGCCAGTGGCCCAGGGTTCAAATCTGTCCCAAGGCCCTTTGCTGCATGTCATCCCCTCTCTCTCTCTCTCCCCTGTTTCATGTCTCTCTTCAGCTGTTCTAAATAAATAAAAAAGTAGTAAGAGTTAAAATGGAAGTGCTGACACAATTTGTCATTTTAGTTTAAATGTAAGGTCTGGATGAAGTTGAAGTGCCAGGTCAACTGTAAAGACTGTAAACAGATTATTTGAAGTGTAAGCAGTAACAGGAGTTGTAGTGTCAGCTAAAGTGGAAACGATGAAAGCAGCACATGGCGAGTAAGCGATAAAAGAGTTTGAAAATGTCAAATGGATTGTAACAGCTAGGGAGTAAAAATGAGCAGTTAAACTGGTTTAAGGATCTGAATGGTCAGTTCATGTGTAAGTGCAGAAAACAGCCAAAATGTGATAAAAAAGTATCATTAATTATAAATAAAATGCTGTTTATAGGAGCCAAGCTAATCAATTGGCATTATGTAAAACTCAGTACAATTTCCCAGTTGCCTCCTCTGTCCCTAGCAGGTTTGTTTTGTGGGAGAACCTGCTTTTGTTCTTTATCAGGAGCACAGTACAAACAAGGTTATTAGATCCCTTGAGGGCGGGGAAAAAAGGCTGTGTGTGTTGTGGCAATCCGTGAGCCTACCTCTGCTTTCCGGAGGGGAGAAAAAAAACCTTCCCAGGTAATTGTGGCTGGGCTGGGTGTGACCCTTAAGAATGTCAAACAAAGAGAGAGTGGCTGGCTGCTTGTCGTAACGGGGGAATAGAGGATTTTACCATCCGTGTTCATTTCCCACAGCAAGCACAGCAGTCAGCCAGCGTGGAAACAACGGCCCTCACCTGCTCTCTCTGACAGCACTGACAGCGGAAAGGTAAGCTCCTGTTTCCCTGTGACCTTGGACTCTTAGGCTCTGTGAGTTTTTTCATGGTTGAGTTGGGATGAATGTAATCCCTGTTCTCAGAAAGATCAACACAATTACCCTGTAAGATTCAAACTGTGTAGTTTGCCCATTTGAAATCAAAAGGTTTGGATTAAGATTAGCTGTGGGAGGTAAAGATGTTAGAGAAACACTTCCTATCTCACTTTGACAGTTTCATGGACCTGCATTGCTGGGTAACCTTTGTATGGTTGAATGACAAGTAGTTTGACTATAATCTCCTTTAATGTCACTTGAAGCACTAAACAAACAACAGCTAACGGACATGCCGGAGGTTATGAAACACCATCTTAAACTTTTTTTTAAGAGGTGATTCAGAGATTTTATTCTTCTTGGTACTTTACTGGAATATCTTCACTAGCACTGGTATTAAACGGCTGATTCCTGGGTTTTGTATCAGTTAATCTACTCTAGGTTTCTGGGCAATTTCTTGTGAATTGTCAATCATAACATAGTCCTGTCCTAGATTTTAGCTGCAGACAGAGCTGCATGTATATTGGTAGTTACCACTAACATAACTTCTTGTGTTTGTGTGACCTGGCTCTGTTAGGGTGGAGGTATGTTTGACACGCTGTGTGAGTGGTTCTGGTGGGAAAGAATCTGGCTGCCTGTGAACCTGACATGGGCTGACCTGGAGGACAGGGAGGGCTGGGTCTATGCCAAAGCCTCACATCTCTACGTCACTGTCCCCTACACCTTTGCCTTCTTACTCATCAGATACCTGTTTGAAAGGTTAGAGCCACACTCTCACATATGGTTATACTGTACCAACAGCACATCACTCTCTGTTTAAGGATTAGACAGTATATTACAGTTTAAAGGTTCCATATGTATTTTTCAGAAAGTCAGCATGCTGTGGGGCGCCTGGGCAGCTCACCTGGTTGAGCGTGCACCCCATGAACAGAGGCTCAGTCCTAGTCGCACCAGCCGCGGTTTCAGTTCCGACCTGCGGCCCTTTGCTGCATGTCATCCCCCTCTCAATCCTACTTAACTGGCAAAAAAAAATCTTTCAAAAAAAAGTCCGCATGCTGTTGCTCGTGCACAAGCTTGTACTCTGTAGGCGCGAGTATCATGGGCATCGACCAAAACAGTGGAACTGAACGTGACTATTTTTTTAATTTTTTTTATTTTAATTGATTTGGACCATTGGCTCAATGCTGTTTGCAAATTATTTTATCAGCTAACATAACAAAGCAACCAACGGCAGATCAATGGTAGCTAAGTTACAGCTAGCTGGCTAACCTTAGCTTAGGTTACAACAAAGCCGGTCTATATTAGAAATGCTTTGGTTACAGTTAACTGCATTGACATAACTGTAGGATGACCAGACGTCCCGGTTTGACCGGGACAGTCCCGATTTTGAATTGCTTGTCCCGAGTCCCGACAAAAGCCTGTCGGGACACTAAAATGTCCCGGTTTACACCAGGAGCGGTGTCAGCCGATTTTGCCGTGTCTTCAGCCCCGAATGTTTTGAGTGTAGCCCCGAATGTAACTTTGTCCAGTTTATTTTTCCAGGCGAATAGAACGGGCAGCTACTTGCGGGGTCCGACCATGCTGTATTTGTTGCCTATCACCTAGCAACCGTCTCTCCGTGAGGAAAGCTGTGAAAGCCGGTTGAGGTTTTCGGAGGAATCATAGCCAAATCAGTCTAATACATTGATGCCATCAACACAAAGTTTAGGAGCGCAATACTAATTATTTAGTTCCCGTGACGTGACGTTTCCAGTCTACGGTTCAGACTCAAACACATGGAGCTCTGAAGCAGACCTGTGCGTCACTAGTGTCCACTCTCTGTAAAATGCAGGGCAGCTTCAGGTTTATGGATGCGCTCAGCTCTCTCTTAATACATCCATGCTGTGGACATGCTGCGGCAGATGTGTTGCGTTTGTGCTCCGTGTATTTCTGTAGTTTCGGGTTTCCACCTCCGACGTAGAGCAGCGTATGGCCACTTCCCTAGCTAAACTATTTGTCTCAAATAGAGACCAGAGACCCAAACGGGGTTCTGTGTCTGTCAAAAGGTCTGAGATCTACCGTATCAGCAGAGCAATCACGTAATGCACAGCAGACTATGGTGCAGGTATAGATTATTTTCTGAAATATAGCTTGTGACTTTATTCTTGTAATAGCCTATTATCACTTTATTTTTCTCAAAATATCACGACTCCTCCAAATCACAGAGAACACAGATATACTGTATTTTGAATGTTTTGGACAAGAGCAGAAATCTTGCTCAAACATCTGAAATATTACAGTCCAGGGGTTTATTAATAAATTAAAATTAATGAATGTATCATTGAGGTGAATAATTGTCATATGCACATTAAGGAGGTTACTTCCCCAACAAAAGACGCAAAACAGGAGGTAAGAGTAAATGATGCCTATAGGCTACATGTGTGCTGACTCAGATATAATTAGAAAAGTCCATCCAAAGGAGAATAAATAGTTGAAAGCAATACAGAATGCCTGACAGCCTTACTGCAATATATTCCATTATGTTTTTATATTTGGATTGTAATCTGTTTCTCTTTAAATAAAGATATTTGCAGCATACATTGATTCAGAAAAAGGTAGAAATAGGTGCATAAAAATTCACCAGAATGCAGGAAAATAAGTGTTTAATGCTCAAAATTTTCAATAAATCATTTTAATTACTTTGCTGTAATTGGAATAAATAACACTTCAAAAAATCTTTTTTAGAAAAAATCTCAACACTAATCTCACACTAAACTGAAAAAGGCTGTTACTGCAATTTTTTTTTCATAGGAAAAAACAATTATTAGATGAGGAGCCTAGGATCAAAATAATGAAGTTACTGTCTGAGACTGCATCTGACCTGGGCTGGCACATGTTCACTTTAAAAAGCGTGTGCGTGCACAAACATACTACGGTTACGCGCAGTGTATCCCGGTTTTAGTTCCGGGAAATCTGGTCACCCTAAGTTAACTAGTTGGCTGCCCCTGCCTTGCATCGTTCTTGGCTAGTAGAAAGCAATCATACACCATTGCTTTGTATCATTACCTCATTTATTGTTGACTAAAATCAACACCATTTGTCATAATGCATAAGTTATTATCATGGATCAAGTTAACTGGTGAAGTAATTTGGCAAGCTAGCCAACTAACAAATCCACTCAGATAGAATTTTGCTAGCGATAACGTTAGCGAGTAAGCAACCTAAGGTTAGCCAGCTATGGATATAGCATTGGTTGCTTCGTTATCTGATTAAGTAATTTGCAAATGGCAAGCTAGCCAATTTACCAGCCAGATCAGCCCCAGGAGTCTGGATGAATTTGCTGACGTTATCTACTCAAGACAGTATTTTGCTATGTTAGCTAGCTAGCAATTCATCTGTGTTAGCAAGCAAGCTAAAGTTTGCCAACTTTGTCAGTTAGAACCACAATATCACAATATATTTCACACCAGTGTTTCCTTTAGGATTTTTTTCTAGAATGAGGGGGAAAGGATTTTGTTTTACCTAGAGACCACACATGCTGCGTTTCCGTTATACATTTGACATTTTGCAGCGGCAGCCCAGAGACAGAGCTTCAGTTATTGGCCGTAGCAATTCAAATTCAGCCAGCGGCGCCAGGGGTCCCCGCCAGAACTTTCTGACCCAGCGCTGCTGCTGTCCACCAGCCCTCTAGGACCCCCCGGGTCTGGGGTTTGCATTGGCTGAATTTGAGTTGCTACAGTTGTTGCAACGAAACACTCCAGGGTTCAGTTGGAACGACCAAACTGCTCAGGAGTGAAAGCAACCTTAACATTAAATTAAAAGTGTTCACTGGCTTACCTCACAATACTCCCATGGCTGCCTGGAAAAATATTTTAGATTTCTAAAACTCATTATGGTTTGCAGAATCGTTAGTTGTGATGTAAAGTACGAGGAATTGGGATAAACAAAAACCACTGTAATGGTCTGGTCAATGTAAAACCAAGTATGCTTAGCAGTACTACTATTAATATTAATACTAGTAATAATGATAATATTTGTAAATAATAAAGGCTGTTTTTGCTACATCTTATCCATCATGCACTGTATGTCCTCTACTAACATTGTTAGAACTGAACCCCATGTGTGTTAACTGTGTTTCAGGTGGATAGCAACACCAGTTGCTGTCTCCGCTGGGATCAAGCAAAGAGTCCATCTGAAAGCAGAAGACAACCCCATCTTGGAACATTACTACATTACTCAGTGTAGAAATCCTGCTCAGGTAAACAAATTAAGTTAATTGTAGAAATCCTGCTTAGGTAAACAAATTAAGTTAATTAGTTAACACACCTTAACCAAACCTCCAGTCACCTGTCAAGCTACTTATACCTGGTCAACCCATCCTGCTATGTTTGTCTCAGATTTCCCAATGACAGACAGACCGTGCTTGGCGCCTAAAGGCATGATAGCATCATCTCAAACTTGAACAAACACTAACATTTTTTAAAAGTGAACAAAAAAAGGGAACACACCAGAGACGGAACCCCCACACTCTTTAGTACGTCCTCCCAGACCAGCCTAACAGTGGGTTTTCACAGGCAGCTTCAATAACGGCAGAGCGGAGTGGTTCAATTCATTCCCTGTGACCCTTGACCCCTCCCCTTTACATCCACTCTTCTGTCCTCAACATCCAGTACCTCCTGAATTTTCATTATACCTTTAAATGACATAATGTTGTGGTGTAGTGAAATATTGTAATTAGTTAACTTTTTAAGGTTTGTGAGCAGGGCCATTATTATACCTAGTCAACCTATTCTACTCTTTGTCTTAGATTTCTTGACCCACCCTCCCTTTCTCTTAATTCATTTTCCATCCTAACTCATCCATACCCACCCCATCTCTTCATCCTTCCATCTCCTCTTATCTTTTTCTATTCAATCTGGTGAATACCTCTCCCCTGTCTCATTCTATATAACGTTTGGGGGGCTTGTAATCAGCTTGGGTGGGAAAACACCTGAGACGAAGCTTCGCCCCCACACTGAGTCTCCCTTTGCCCAGTCGTCAGTACGTCCTACCAGAACAGCCAAACATACAACATCCTTCCTCATCCTTGACACCTCGCCTTTGCATCCATTCATCCAGTCATCTATTGCTAAACGATAGTGGGCACAACTGAAGCCACATGTGCAAAACTCTAACTACAGTTTCCACAGCAGCAGTTCATGTGGACCAAACTCTAGTTCGTTTTTAATTGCTTGAACACAGTTTTCAAAACTCTACACACTTATCCCATGACTTTAACCACAACGTGCACAACACTGTGGATTTACAGCACTTTGTTCAAATGCTAACACACTGCTGAAAGCCTAAGCAGGGGTCTTGTTTTAGACTAGTTAGTGAACATACAGTAACTCACAAAAGTGAGTACACCCCTCACATTTTAGTAAATATTTCATTATATGTTTTAATGGGACAACTCTGAAGAAATTACATTTTGCTACAATGTTAAGAATTAAGTGTACAGCTTGTATAACAGTGTAAATGTGCTGTCCCCTCAAAATAACTCAACATACAGCCATTAATGTCTAAACCGCTGGCAACAAAAGTGAGTACACCCCTATGTTAAAGGTTCCATGGCATGACAATTTCATTTTATGAGGTTTTTTAACATTAATATGAGTTCCCCCAGACTGCCTATGGTCTCACAGTGGCTAGAAATGGCAATAGGTGTAAACCGAGCCCTGGGTATCCTGCTCTGCCTTTGAGAAAATGAAAGCTCAGATGGGCCGATCTGGAATCTTGCTCCTTATGAGGTCATAAGGAAAAAGGTTACCTCCCCTTTCTCTGCTTTCCCCGCCCAGAGAATTTGGCCCGCCCATGAGAAAGAGAGAAACATCATGGCTTGCAAACAAGCAAAGTGGCAGTTGGTCAAGGCCACTCCCCCATCCTCCACCTTCAATAGCATTTAAAGCTACAGACACAGAAATGGCACATCCTAAGGAAAGTTCATTGTGGGACTGGCTCTAGTTGCTGCAATTCTGCACCAAGGCAGAATGTTGGGAAAGAGACTTCAGATACAGTATTAGGGGACCATTAAGGCCTATATAAAAGCATCCAAAAAGCAGCATGTCATAGGACCTTTAAATTCCAATAGGCAGGCAGATTTTAATCTTAAAGGACAGTTACAGTATTTCATGGATCCAGGATACTATGCATCCTGATAAAGTTCCCTTGGCCTTTGGAATTAAAATAGCCCCACATCATCACATACCATTCACCATACCTAGAGATTGGCATGTTTTTATGTTGGTTAGCCTAATAGCTGGTTTGATTTGCATTGAGAGATGATTTTATGGAAAGTACCCCATGCCAATCTGTAGGTATTTGCTTTTGTTGCATATTTTAAATGTTTTGGCATGGTTAGAGCCTTTTGTAAACAAAATGTGTCATTTTGACCATGAGTGCCACTGTTTCGGCCTGTGTGTTAACTGTTTTGAAAAATGTGGAGTTTGAGTTGGCTGCTGCGTCAAAGCAATCAAGAAAAACTGTAATACTTTATATTGTAGCAAAGTGTAATTTCTTCAGTGTTGTCCCGTTAAAATATATAATGAAATATTTACTAAAATGTGAGGGGTGTACTCACTTTTGTGAGATACTGTATTCGAAATTCATATAGAGAAAGCTCAGAAAGCCTTTTTTTTATACAAACACCAAATAAGAATTAAAGGGGTGATAGAATGCAAAACCGATTTTACCCTGTCATAGTTGAATAACGACAGTTCGGTGGGTAAATAGGACATACATAGAAGCTCAAAGTCCCACTGACACCCCTTTACTATGAAAATCTCATATTTTGAAACTGCCGCTGAAAACGGGCGAATCTCAACAAAGCTAGTTGCTTACGCAAGCATCTCAAAATCCGGAACCTTAAGAGAACAGTCACGCCCCAACATTTACGTAGGCTACACAACTGACCTGAGATCAGGTAGTCTTCTGAATCTAGCTAGGTCACGCAGATCTATTCCATTACAAAATTCACTTCTGAAACTTTTTTATGCGCGAAATTAACTATGTAAAGCTCAAATATGGGCCGTTTTACGAAAATGGATGGCTAATTGCAAATTTTGTCCGACTGTGTGTCGGAGTTCAGCGCCGCCCGTCCTGCCTTCCTTCACAGACCCCGGCCTGCTCTGAGCTCGATTGAGCTCCGTTACGGCTTGCAGCCCACAGCACTCCATACCCGCGCAAAGTCACCGGTTTTTGGCAAATGGACTATTAAACGCCGGTGCTCTGACAGAGCTCCAGGGCTTGCAGCTCCCCTCTTCCTGCTAGCTAAATGCCCGGTGTGTGTGAGTAAGAGCGCGGTCAGCGAGCTTGATGCACCAGCAATCTGTTACCACAGGTTCCAGTTAATCTTTTAATGTGTGTAATTATAATGTGTTGAGTTATTTAAACAAACTATTGGGGAAATAAAGGCTGCTAGTCCGCGAGTGTCACTGATAGAGCCTGCGGCTGGATGTAACTCTATCAATGAGAGCTAGCTCCTCCTAGAATTCCTCTGAAATTCAAAAATATTCATTAACTTGAAATCGGACACAGTTGTTAGCTTTATAAGACCTTTAGGGATATATTGTATAAGTGGCGTGATGAAATTCAAACTATAAATATACACACATTATGCGGTAAATGAAGCTAACTATCCGTGATTTGTAGCTAGCTACACATAGCTAGGATTGAAGGGACAGTCATAGCTAACGAAACCCCCACTGTTCACAAAAATTCATTACCTTGAAATCGGACACCATTTTAAGCTTTATAAGACCTTTAGGGCGATATTGTATAAGTGGCGTGATGAAATTCAAACTGTAAATATACAGAAATTATGCCAAAAATGAAGCTAACTATCCGTGATTTGTAGCTAGCTACACATAGCTAGGATTGAAGGGACAGTCATAGCTAACGAAACCCCCACTGTTCACAAAAATTCATTAACTTGAAATCGGACACCGTTGTTAGCTTTATAAGACATTTAGGGAGATGTTGTATAAGTGGCGTGACGAAATTCAAACTGTAAATATACACACATTATGCGGTAAATGAAGCTAACTATCCCTGATTTGTAGCTAGCTACACATAGCTAGGATTGAAGGGACAGTCATAGCTAACGAAACCCCCACTGTTCACAAAAAATCATTAACTTGAAATTGGACACCGTTGTTAGCTTTATAAGACCTTTAGGGAGATGTGGTATAAGTGGCGTAATGGAATTCAAACTGTAAATATACACAAATTACGCCAAAAATGAAGCTAACTATCTGTGATTTGTAGCTAGCCACACATAGCTAGGATTGAAGGGACAGTCATAGATAACGAAACCTCTAATATTCACAAAAATTCATTAACTTGAAATCGGACACCGTTGTTAGCTTTATAAGACCTTTAGAGATATGTTGTATAAGTGGCGTGACAAAATTCAAACTGTAAATATAGCTAGTTATGCTGACAGCCAGCTAAGATTAACTGGAACTGTTGTAAGAGATTGCTGGTGTAACAAGCTCGCTGACCGCGCTATCACTCTCACACACGGGCCATTTATCTAGCAGGAAGAGGGGAGCTGCAGGCCCTGGAGCTCTGTCAACGCAGCAGCGTTTGGTCCATTAACCCCAAAATGGTGACTTTGCGCAGGTATGGAGTGCTGTGGGCTGCCAGGCGTGACGGAGCTCCAGCTACCTCACAGCAGGCCGGGGTCTGTGGAGGAAGGCAGGCCGTGCAGCGAGGCAGCAACACAGGCAGCACCGGCAGCTGAACTCCAACACACAGTCTTATCAAATTTGCAATAAGCCATCAATTTTTGTAAAACGTCCCATATTTGAGCTTTATATAGTTGATTTCTCGCTTAAAAAAGTCTCAGAAGTGAATTTAATAACGTAATAGCCCGACAAACAATGTATAACTTTGCAATGAGACCTGCTGTCGAGTCTCCCATGTGTTTGTATGTAGTTTGCTCAAACCAATCAGTGTGTAGCTCATTCTGAATATTCATGAGCATACCCTATTTGGAAGAAAAGCTCTAAAATAGAGCCATATTCATAGGGTAGTTAAGGGCCTAATAAAATAGCATTCGGGCAATTTTCAGCCCAACCTTAAGGAACACTGTAAAATACCCTATATAATCATTTTATCACCCCTTTAAACAATTATACACTGTACCATTTGAGAGAAACAGGTAAAAGAGCAAAGATACCAACATGTCCAGGTAAGATGCCTGAGGTTATGTACACAGCTATAAAAAAAGTGAAAAACACTATATCTTTACAATAGTAAAACTGCGTTCTTACTGTTTTTCAGAAAGTAATGGAGGTGAAAGCAATGGAAACACCACATTCATTTGTATTTAGAGATGATGCAGACATCCAATGTGATTAATATGCCACGTGATGCTGGAGAGAGACAGGATTAGTCACACTATTCTTTGTTACTGTTATGTACCTTTAGTTTTTTTTCCCCAGTAATTCCATAAATTACTAGATACAAAATACTATATTGAATCAAACTGCTGATTTCCATTCCTTCTTGTTTACCTTACATAAAAATTGGTATATTGTAAAATCTATATATTTTCTTTAAAGAAACTATTGAGTAGTGTGAAGTCACTCAACTTGTTCAAACTGTAAAGATGAGAAAGTTTGTAATTTCTGTATTGGTTTTGACGCTAGTGTTTTTACTCTCAGTGTGTTCTGTGTTATCTCAGTGAGGATTGTTCATAGTGTTTTGCTGCACTGATTCTTTTTTGAGACGTGTGTTAAGAGTTGTGTTACTTCGAATTAGCTCAGGTGACTGTTGGTAGTGCAGATTGTAGTTTGAGTTTTGCACATGTGGCTTCAGTTGTGACCACTGTCGTTTAGCAATTGAGCAACAAATTGTTGTGGTGTGGTTCTTGCTAAGCCCCACTCAAATATTAGCCCTGTACAGTGGTTTCTGAGAGCACTGCAAGTTAGGAAAATGCATGCAGATAGACAAAACATATTCACCAATTTGAACAAAACGCTGCTAATACAGAAAACACAATCCAATACAAAAATGTGCTGCAAATAGAAAAAAACACAACTAAATACTGTACATCTAAATTACACACATTTTAATCCCTCTGCTTGTGTGTGTGTGTGTGTGTGTGTGTGTGTGTGTGTGTGTGTGTGTGTGTGTGTGTGTTCACTCACTTCCAGGCAGACATTGATGGGCTGTCTAAGAAAAGCAGTTTGTCAGTGAGACAAGTGGAACGCTGGTTCAGAAGAAGACGCAGACAGGACCTTCCCGGAGTCCTAAAGAAGTTCAGAGAGGCCAGGTCAATACTCTGTGTGTGTGTGTGTGTGTGTGTGTGTGTGTGTGTGAGATAATAATAGGTCTCCCTTCCTTTTTCTACAGCTGGAGGTTTTTCTTCTACCTGTTGGCGTTCATTGGAGGAATAGTAGCACTGTACGATGTGAGTAGCTTGGAACATGAGTCCATCTCAGCCAGAAAAGATTGTACTGAGAAAAGCAACTTGCATTATCTGTGGTTAAATGTTAAAGTTACTACTAGCAGCCTTGTTGATGTTTAATATATAAATAAATTTAATTTATACCCCTCTAAATTTCAAATAAAACTTTTCTCCCCATGTTTTTTGTAGAAAGAATGGTTTTATGACACTCGGGAAGTGTGGACAGGTTTTCCAAAGCAGGTTTGTACAATTTTATACACCCTAATCATCATATTAACATCAGAATATATAATTAAATGTATATCTATAAAAACTTTTGAATTAATACATTGCACTTAATCCTTCAGGCATTGATGTAGACAACTTGTACTTCTGGTCAATTTTCACTTTTATACTAGATAATAGAACAAACTCCATGTCTATTTGTCTATATGTGAATATGTTTATTATAAAATCTCACATCATACAGAATCAGAATTAAACTACAGTTTATACCTGACACAGTTTTTCAGCCTCACATGTGAATTAAAGGTCCCATGACATGGTGCTCTTTGGATGCTTTTATATAGACCTTAGTGGTCCCCTAATACTGTATCTGAAGTCTCTTTCCCGAAATTCAGCTTTGGTGCAGAACTACAGCCACTAGAGCCAGTCCCACAATGAGCTTTCCTTAGTATGTGCCATTTCTGTGTCTGAAGCTATTGAGGAGGAGAGTGGGAGGGGCAAGGTGGAGGGTGGGGGTGTGGCCTTGACCAACTGCCACTTTTCTCGTTTGAAAGCCATGATGTCTCTCTCTCATGGGTTGGCCAAATTCTCTGGGTGGGCAAAGCAGAGAAAGGGGAGGTAACCTTGCTCCTTATGACCTCATAACAAGCAGATTCCAAAACTTTCATTTTCTCAAAGGCAGAGCAGGATACCCAGGGCTTGGTTTACACCTATCGTCATTTCTAGCCACTGGGAGACCATAGGCAGGCTGGGGGAACTCATATTAATGTAAAACCTCATAAAGTGAAATTTTCATGCCAAGGGACCTTTAATAGAAATGAGGACAGACAATTAAAATGTGCTTTACGCTGAAAGGCAACAGTTTCTCCTTAATATAATATTATCTATGATAGGCTACAGATTAAAGGGAAAATTACAGCTCATAACGAGAAAAACTTTTGAATGAGTGAAGGAAGTTGTTTATGGTTAGTTGTTATCAGACAAAAAGTTAACACAGATTCACTTTTGTTATAAATGTAACATTGATTGAACAACTTCGCTAATCAGCTAAGATATGCATAGCTGGTTGGCAACAAGGCGAAACATTTGAAAAGTAAAACTTACCAGGTTAAGTAGAACATAGCAGCAGCATATCATCCACCATTACCTCAAGCATTGCTGTTGCCGGTCTGCAGAGGACTGAGTCTAGTACATCAAAATACGTCCCTGAGGTCTTTTGGTCCCTGTACCCCATTTTCAGTTGATTTAGTTTGTTGTTTATTTGCTTGACAGTTCTGTTGAACCCTGCTGCAGCCATCTCGCGCTGTATTTGTTTAAACACCAGTTCTGTTTTTGAAGCTCCCTCTAGGTTATTTTAAGCTTCTTTCGAGGACAAGAATGCAAGGTGGCTGTTTGTCTCCTACACAGACCACTCCTGTGGTTTCATGTCCTTACTGTTTTTTTTAAAAAGGGCACTCATAAAGTAGCCTGGAAATCCAGACCCAAATCCAAAGGATTAAGGGTCTGGCATTGAGTAATGAAAATGGCCCAACTCGAGGGGCGGCACCAAGCATGCATTTAAAAGTCTCACTGCACGCAATTGGATAACACTACAACCAATCACAACAATACACGGGGTGGCGTATCCAGAGCCCCATCCGCTTAGCTGCCAGCGGAGCTAACTGGTAGATTAAATTGTCGTCATGTTTAGCTCGCCTGTGGCCCGCCTATATCAGATACACCGATGTGATTGGTGCAGCTCGGCTACAAGTGCATAGTTAATGAGCATCTTTACTCAATGCCAGCGTGACTCACTGAGCAAATTCAAATTGTGCTCTCGCGAAAACTCTGGATTTGGTCACAATAATCCGACCCGCAACCCATGATGTCAGTGGTTCTTGGTTCTAGACGAGCAAAGTGTTGGTGCCACTCTGGAACCAGTGGCTATTATTTGGCTGTCGAAATGCAAAGAACTGGTTTAAGAGTAGGCATCGGCTCCGAAACGGCCCTCAAACTGCCTCAGTGGAAAAGGGGTATGCGACACCTTGTCTGCTGCTAGTGTGTTAGCCTCAAAGCAGGCATAGAAGACATTGATCTTTTTGGTCAGAGAGGCGTCAGCAGTCTCCCTCCTGGAGGAGATTGTTTTGTAATCTGTTATGCTCTGTAGTACCTGCCACACGTGTTTGGAATCAGTTCTAGGTTAAACATCTCTCCTCATTCATTCTCAATAAATAATATAATAATAGTCACTAGAGAAAATCAAATAACACTATAATATTTTTTTACCAAATACCTTGATATCGATACCGCAACGATATTGTAGGGTTGACTATTGGTGCTTTCACAAAATATTTACACAATGAGATTTTTGATAAATAATAAGTAATGTGGATATAATGACTAAGTGGGTAAAGGCAAATAATAGAACAGTTACAACAGTCTGGTACATTCAGAAAATGACATAACTTTACTGTAACTTTAAATCCTTAAAAAGCCTTAAAATCTAAGACGATATCTAATCTCATATCACGATATCGATATAATATTGATATATTGCCCAGCTCTACCAGCCACTCAGCCTCTCTGTCCCACTACACAAAATTTTAAACATGTTAAGGTTAATGAGGCTCTGCAGTCACAACTGTGGCAGGGATTACTGTCACAAACAGCAGAAAGTCCTCAGACACCTCACTGAAGGTAAAAGTTAAGTCACCACTGGAGGATCCACCATGAGCATATTAGCAGTTAGTATTTTAGCTAGACCCAACATGCACCTGTTACGTTGGCCACGTAACATTGTGGGTGTTTGTTTTTGGTCACTTAACATGCTCACAGGGTGGTCAGTAGTCAGTGATAAAACATTTTTAGTTTTTATTTTATTTTACCTACGTCGATACAAAATAATCTTAATTATAACCTGTAATGACATCATTCTTTATTTTAATATATTGTTGTGCATTTTTTGTACTGATGACAAACTGCTAGGCCCAGCCTGATCCCTGAAACTCAGCCTGTAAACATACATCTTGAAGATGTATCTTCTCCAGAATGTCAGTTGAATGCTGAGAAACACCTCTCTGGACATAAAGCTCTCTGGGGCTCTGCCCTCATGTGGCGCAGACACCAGCAGCTGCTGATTTCTTCATGTGACTTTTTTGTTTTTACTCTGTAACCTATGCGACTTGAAATGTAGCCATGTACAATACTTGAAATAAAAAATATTCCAGTACAAGTATCAAATTATTGATTTCTCACCAAAAAAAATACTTTGTTACAGCAACCAGAGAAAATTTAATTACTGACTTCCATCCCTGCTATTTTTGATCATTTGGTTGTCTGACAATAGAAAAAGAATTAAATGAGAGCAGATAAAACAGTGTGCATTTAAACACAGTATAGATGAAGATGGAGGGCAGGAGAAGACTTAGCGGAGGCTTAAGATTTAGAGAGATGCTTTTATTGATTGGGGGAAATTACATTTGTACACTCTGTAGAAATGCCATATATTATACACTGTCATCAGATTCACACACATGCATAAATAGGACCGATACATTCCCCAAAGGAGAGCAGTTGGGGGTTTGGTAAACTGGCACCTCTCCAGCTACCAGTCCACAGATCGTACGTGGTCCGCACGGTGACTTGAACCGACGACTCTCCGATTCCCAAGCCAAGTCCCTACAGACTGAGATTCTGGCTAAAACATGTTGGCTGTCATCAACAGTTTTTTTATTTGGTTGCTGGACATAGAAGACCAAAAAAGATGAAAATCTTTACCAAAATGACCTGAAAACACACAATCCAGTTTAACATACTGTGATGGGAGTATATGATGCCATAGCTTCATTATCAGCCTGCACTTACCTTGAAAAATGGAGATGAGCGAACAATAGATTCTTCTACAGTTCCTTCCAGCTAAAGGGGTCAGAACAAAGAGCCCTGAGGGACAAACATTTTGTCTGTGACTGAGATTCACTGCAGCTTCATGTTACATGCTGTCCATCCTCTTTTTAAATCTGTCTCTGTGTCTGTGTCTCTCTCTATGTCTACAGTCCATGCTGGAGTCTCAGTACTGGTATTATATCTTGGAGATGAGCTTCTATGGCTCTCTTCTCTTAAGCGTTGCCTTTGATGTCAAGAGAAAGGTGAGTAGTGGTTGAATCTCCTGCACTCCTGATGTTTAAATCCCCTGCTTTTATTCCCATAATAGAAGTAACATAAAGCTTTAACACAGTATGTTCTAGGGATCGACCGATATGGATTTTTTAGTGCCGATGCCGATACCGATTTTTTTTTCCATCAGCCTTAGCCGATGAGCTGCCGATTTTCTTGAGCCGATATTTGGAGCCAATACTTTACATCATAAAAATGTAAACCCTGCTACACTGAATTTGTTTTCGGAATCTGCTCTGCCATTTCTTAAAAAAAAAAAAAAAAAAGACAGATCAGTGTCACTTCTGCAATCATCTTACATTCATATCACCCAAATGATGTGTGCGATGCGCATCATATTGATGGGTGCACTGCATATGGTTAACTCTGCAAGGGTGAAAGGCTTTCATCAACATCTACAACATAGCCTTGATGATGCATTGCTTGCTGACATATTATAAGGCAGATATAATCAGGTCATCACAAAATGTCCTTTGTCAATGCATTTAAATAATTTAAGAAAACAATAAACCTGAAAAGTAGCTATTGAAATAAAGCGCTTGATTTGTAATTTAAGACTGCCATGGTTTCAATTTTTCTACATAAAATAAAATGAGCATGTCTAAAGCTAATATGCCGCCTAATAAGCAAAGACAACACACTAGTAGGTCTAAACGAAAATGTAAAAGAAGCTGCCAGATTTGTCAACCACAGAACATAAATCAGCAGAGGAAAATAACATGATGTCAGATGACATTAAGCAACAAATTGTTCAAGTTTCTGTTCTAAACTGCATCAACGTTAAAAGGTATTAATATTCAACCACGTATAAAACATGTCTCTCAAAGTTTTAAAAGCTCTCCTTCAGTTGGCGCAGCACTCTCATGTATCGCTGTGATGCGTGACGTGTGCCAGCTCCGAGTAGGGAGAGAGGGAGAGAGACACACACACCACACATGCAATGGCAACTCCACCCAGCTCCAAGTAGGGAGAGAGCCAGTTGGTCGGTGAATAAAACTCCCACAAATACCACGGAACAACGTCGGCATTACTTAATCCCATGACCATTGTTAGTAACAGCTACCGTATGCATGCGGCTAGCCTACAACTTAGCTAATTGCAGCTCCCTAAATACAATGGCAAGCAGTTTTATAGACGAGGCATTCACATTTTCTATTTGGACCCACAAACTTGCTTAGCTATAGTTGCAAGCACATATAGAGCAACGTGTTTACACTTTCAAAGTGTATGGCAATATTTCAGCTAAGTTGAACAGTTAAAAAATGCTTTGAACGTTTAAAATGTACCCTTGACTAGAGCAGCCTTCTAGCACTCTGCTAGTGGGGGGGGGAGGGGCAGTGCATGGTCTGCATGTGAACTGCAGCGTCTATAGCAACACAGAGCTGCCTGCGTGGACGCCTGTCTGTAAATAATGCCGGGAAAATCGGCAAACACAGCAGCCATGTATCGGCATGCTGCGTATATCGGTATATCGGCCGGCCGATAAATCGGTCGATCCCTAGTATGTTCACATATGTTTCAAGTAATACACAGTATTCAATATAGGGTAATTAAAACTCAAAACATCTAAGGCTGTATGGTCCCACACAAACAAGTACTACTGAAATGTAAATGTCCAAAGTGTCACTATCAACATTGTGTCACAATCTGGCATAGCCATTTACTTTTATCAACATCTGAATTAGTTATGGTTGGAGAGGATGGTATGTGATAGGGCTGAATTTTAACTCTTTGACTATCACAAGCTATTTTTGCAGTAGTTATCTGAACATGGTGCAGTCTGTGCTATAGTTTACCTCATCGACTCCTCAATACTGTTAATATAAAAACGCTGCACTGTGCAAAAAATGTTGGGAACCCATGCTCCAGAGGACCCTGTATCTTATCTTACAGTTGACTAAATTAACCGGACCATGTTGCTAGTGGGTGTAAGGTTGGCTGAGGCGGAGGCACAAAAACTGAGAGGAACATCCAGTTTGCAGTCCAGATGTATTTATTCACAGGATGGTAACATCAATCTCATGCAGCCATATTTACAGTGCAAGCCTGACCGCAAAAATAAATTAACTGAAGAAAAGAAAATGTTTACCAAACAAAAAAAAACATGGATAAAATGGACTAACTAAATACAAAACTGTAAACAACAAAATGTAAACCCATGCACAGGCTAGGCCCCTTTGACTATGGGCCCTGGGAGATCTCCACACTTGCTTTACTTAGTTTCCATGCTGGTCCAACCAATCCCCCATGGACTCCAGCCAACTCTTTTATCAGCTAGGTTTCTTTGATGTGTTTTTGTTGCACCATGACACACATTAGTGGTACCACAAACATGCACCTGTCTCCACAAGTACTGGATATTCATGGTCTCCAAAGGGAGATTTTGGTGAACCCCCGACCTGTATTGTGCCATACTTAAAGACCTCATATTATGCAAATTTTCAGGTTCATAATTGTATTTAGAGGTTGTACCAGAATAGGTTTACATGGTTTAATTTAAAAAAAACACCATACTGTATATTTGTCGTACTGAACATGGCTGCAACTCCTCTTTACCCTGTGTGTTGAGCTCTGCGTTTTAGCTACAGAGTGAGGCATCTCACTTGTAATCCATCTTTTTTGTGAGTCGTACATACACAGTACCTAGGTAAAGACTACTAGCGAGTCAGAAGCAGAGTAGGGTGGGCCATAACAAGCAGGCTAGTGTGATCCAAAACAAACCCGCGAGCCTGACCCCGAAACAGGCAGAACAACCCGAACCAGCTTCGCAACCTCGACTGGAGCAAGACGTTTCAGAGTGGTTGTTACGTTTAGGGAAATGGCGGACCCAGAAATGCAGAGACAGCAGGGCAGTGGTGAGCTTGATGATTTAATAAAATAAAAAGCGATACACCAAAAAGAGTCCAGAAGACAGCAGGCAAAAATAGTTCCAAGATGCTGAGCGAACCAAAAGACCAGGAATCACAAAAAACTGGAACAATGAGACAAAGAGGGGCAGACTTTCACACAATACAATGATCTGACAACAGACAAAGACAACACAGATACTAAATACCAACACGGTTTCACGGCAGTTCGTGAAATGGTCACGTTATTTTTAATCTATTGATTCGTGATACGTTTTTTTCGTGGTGGCCAGCACAAAATGGTCTATACGGAGATTAACGGGGAAAGCAAACGCCACACCCCGGGGGAGGACGCCTCACACGCCAGGAGACAGCCGCAGGTGATGCGCAACAATAACGGGAGGTTGGGTTTAGGGAAAAAAAACAACGGGGAAAGGACGCCTCATACGCCGTGGGGGAGGGCGCCTCACACGCCGGGACCCATCCATCACCCCAACCAACCTCCTTTTGCGGATTTTCAGCATTTCATACTACTCGCTACCATAGTCACGACATGTGCTTCCCATTTAAATACATTAGTTTACATTTTCGTGTTGGCCACCACGAAAAAAAACGTCAAAAACGTCCCCGTGAACACGTATCAATAGATTAAATAATGTGACCATGTCACATACTGCCATGAGACTGGGTTGTAAATACACAAGGTAACGAGGGTGGAACAAGGGACAGGTAACACGAGGGCTCAGGAACAGGTGAAACACATTAGGGTGGGGCAGACAATCACAAAGGTGGGAAACACAAGGCAGGAAGTAAAACAAGACAGGACATGGGAGAAAACAGACTACAAAATAAAACAGGAAACTGAAGCATAAAACATACACAACCATGACAGTGGTAAGTTATTTAAATGTTAAAAAATCTTTCATACGTAATGTTTAAAGTCTCCTGGACATGTTCTAGCAGCTAGGCAAGCATTATTATTAGTGTTACAAAGTGACGCTAAATGACGCGCATTTGTCACGGAAGTAAAGGCTGGACTACAACAGGGCTGTTTGGAGCAGTTCGTTAATGTGACGAGGGAGCGGGAATTCGGACCCAAATGCAGAGAGGAGGCAGGCAGGCAGGAGGCGGTCAAACTGAGGTATTTATTACAACAAAGGGCGGCAGTACAACGACTGGAAACATACAAAATAAAACACTGAAGGCAGGAGCGAACAGAACACACTAGGGAACAAACAACAGACATGGGCGAGCACACAAGACGATCTGACAAGAGACAAGGGGAACACAGAGGCTAAATACATGAGGTGACAGGCAAATCATAAACAGGTGAGACAACAGGTGAAGCACATCAGGGCAGGGCAAGACAATCAACAAAGGTGGGAACAGAAAGCAAAGCTAGACATGACAAGACAGAAGACCAGACTATCAAAATAAAACAGGAAGCAGAACATAAACCGGGAAACATGAAATCAACTAAACACAGAAACTTGACAGCACTAAACACAAGGGAGAACAACAAGAACAGGAAACATACAGAAAACTACGAAGCAACAGAAACGGCACAAAACACAAGGCAAAATACAGAAACCACAACAGAACAAAACACAAGGCAAAATACAGAAACCACAACAGTTAACTGTTTTCTGTGGGAGATGGTAACTACCTTTCGGGTGGACTTTGGGCTTTTTCACTTTGTAAACCTATAACATGCACAAAAAGATATATAACACAATAACAGAAAGGGAAAAAGCCAAAAAGCATAATATGAGTACTTTAAAGACAAAAAGGTCCTTCAACCAATACTTCTGTCTATGACAATACATTTTATAATTTAATAATAAAAAAAGATTTTAACATTTTAGCCTCATGATGGTGCTGGTGGGACTCTAGTTAGGTAGTCTGGTAAAGACTTTACCATGGTTAATTGACTGATTGATTTCATTTTTTTCTTCCCATAGGACTTTAAGGAGCAAATCATCCACCACTTGGCTACACTGGTCCTCCTATCATTTTCCTGGTGTGTCAACTACATTCGTATTGGAACACTGGTCATGATCGTCCATGATGCCTCTGATGTTTTATTGGAGGTCAGTCACAGCCACACAACGATTAAACAGTCCTATCACAACAGCAAGTCCTCCAAACCATATGACGATATGTTTTTTTTATACCCTCTAATACAACCCGCAGGACCGTTTTCCGTCCTATCTAAACCAGAAAACGTTGGTCGTGGTTTTGAACATAAATGTTGCGATTTTAAAGACATCTTTAACGTGGTGAAATTGTCGCAGTTTGGATATGTTTAGGCACAAAATTACTTGGTTAAATTTAGAAAAAGACTATGGTTTGGGTTAAAATCCCTTCCGCTAACGTACATGGCACTGAACGTGAGGTTCGTAAAGTAAAAACAAAAACTTGCCATTTACTTTTATTTTCAAACGGGACTTGAACCTTGGTCTCCAGGGTGCATGTCAGGTGTTACTGGATGACCCTGCAAAACTTTGATTATATTCTGTGTTAACATACATTTTCTTCTCAAAATATCAGTGCATGAAAACTATGGTTAAGGTTATATTGTTGTAATGGCAAATAAACCAACCAGGTGTTTGACATGTTAAACAGTGAAATATTGCGTTTACAGTTAAAAAACACAACTATTAATAGTTGTTAAACCATGTCCAGGAGTTTCTCTGGTGATCTTATTTTCATGGCTGTATTTCATGTGGTCTGAAACAGATGTCCATTGGGCTAAATTTGGACCAAATCAGAGGGACTCAACACAGCCCAATTTTCTGAAGGTCTGCTTATTGTGCTAAATAAAGGCTCTGACGGGCCGACCAGATTAAGCCCAAAAAGCAACGTCCATGGACGTCTGGTGTTTGGTGGGTAATTCTTACTAAATAATTTTAAGTCCTCCAAAAAATATGACTACATAAGTTGTTTGTTCCCACCCTCTTATACAATCCATAGTAGTGTTTCCTAAATAAGCGCCCCCTACAGGTGGCAGCAAATTAACACAGTCCTCAGGAAAAGATCATGATTTGGGTTTAAATAAGAACGTTCAATACGTAACTTAACTTACCTAGTTATGTACATGACGTAGAACGTGATGTAACTACGTTAACTTAGATGTAAACTTACATATGTTGGTTAAAATAAGTCAATGTTGACTTTTGGTTTCACGCAGGACACAAACAGCTGTCTCCTGGTTGAAAGTCCTGTATTTCCTTGACCCATCCACCACCCGGACCTCTTCCCTACACAGTCTTTGGTGCTATTTTATACATCATCACCTGAATTCCTTCTTTACTCCCGTCATCATTACTATGGCCACTAGAGGTCACCGCTTCTATGAACATAAATATGGGTCATAACAAGCTGCTTGTACAGTCTTATTTTGAAATGTGGTTAATTAACAATACAACTCATTTTTTTTTTAGTCTGCCAAATTATTCAACTATGCCAAATGGGAGAAAACCTGCCAAAGTCTTTTTGTTCTGTTTGCCATGGTGTTTATGGTAACACGACTGATCATCTTCCCATTCTGGTAAGCTCATAAATAAGATGTATGTGTGTCGGTGTGAGAGAGGTGTATTAATCTGTATGTATGAGTATGCTTAATAACAGTAAGCTCTTAAGTATGATATTTCAGTTTCAAGTCAAGTCAAGTTTATTTGTCAATTCTGTAATGTGTGCCAGACACACAGAGCTTGAAAATACGTTTCTCTCCGACCCACGGTGCAATAAGGACACGTACAACAAGTATAATATAAAAGATAAGAAATATATACAAATAAAGATAAAAAAGATAAGTAATATGTACAAATAAGATAAAAAAGTAATTTAAACAATTTAAAAAAAGAGAAGTAATATGTACAATACAGTAATACATTCTAAATAGTGCAAATGTAACGCAAAATCAGCACAGAAAACTAAAGATGAAGATAGTGAAATGTGCAATATAAAGGAAGAGTTCCTGAGTGTCTTCTTTTATATAAAGTGGCCAGTGCAGATCCTGATGGGGGGCAGCATTCTTGGGGCAAAGGGGAGGGGAGGGAGAGAGGGGAGGGTGTTGAGCTTCCTGACAGCCTGGGGAATGAAGCTGTTCGCCAGTCTGGTGGAACAGGCTCGGATGCTCCGTTACCGTCTTCCAGATGGCAGGAGGTTGAAGAGTGTGTGAGGGGGGCTGAGGTCACTTACAATGCTGGTTGCTTTGCGGGTGAGGTGGGTTTGGTAAATGTCCAGAAGTGAGGGGAGTGAGACACCAACAGAGATGGCAAAAGTACTCACTTCCCATACTCAAGTAGAAGTAGAGATACATGTGTTAAAAAAGTACTGATTTAACTTATTTACTCAAGTAAAAGTAACAAAGTACAGGCTTGGAAATTTACTTAGTATAAAAGTAAAAGTAGCCTTGCGAATGACAACCATTTTTTATGCAAAGCTACCTGGACCACACAAATGTTACTAGAGTGCAAGCTGAGAAACTTCAGTGGAAATGGAAAAATTGCTCTTTATGTGCCATTGCCTACATAAATGGATGTCTGCCAATAGGCCTAAAACATCACATATATAATTATTGTGACAGAGACTGGGACTCCAGGTTAATAAGATTCTGACTGAGTAGCAAGATATGAATTCAATTGTGATTCTGTGAGAATTCACAGATTTAGTTTCTCTTTTTTAATCTTCCCTTTAACACTTAAAGGAATCTACATGTATGTGTGTGTGTGCTCAAATGACTGGTCCAGGAGTCATTCTTGATGACTACTATCTCAAACATCTCTCTCAGATAAGGCCAAGGATGATTGGGAATGTCTTGCTGCTTGTCTACCAAATCTCTGGGATCTCCATTTTCTTCATTTTCAATCATGTCGCCATCCATACTACTATGTGCTAGAGTCATCTTGTAGTGGTGCGTCAAGTGCAACGTATATTCCCATCCAATTAAATTGAATTTGGTATTGATGACGCAAAAAAACGGTAATGGTAACTCCACTGAAATTATTTTAAACTAAAGTAACAAGCCAATTTTGTAAGTAGAAAGTAGAAAGTAGAAAGTAGCGATATATGTGATAAAAATGTAAGGAGAAAAAGTAAAAAGTCGGTCCAAAAATATATAGTAAAGTAAAAATATCTGAAAAATCTACTTGAGAGTGGGTACAACATTATTTAAAGGGGTGTGCATAAGACTGACATAACACATGAAGGAGTCTCTGTACTGTGTTTACTGTCATCAAACTGGTAACTGGTAATACCATTTATGACATGTTAATGACAAGTCCAGAGGGTTCCAAAGGGTTATTTGAGGTCAAGGAAAATATTTATGACACCGTTATAAAGGTCTCCTGACAGGCAATGTCAAAACCAACCACTTATGACAGTATCATGTAATGTTACAGGCCGGTCTCATGGCAGTTCGTGTAAATGTAACGTTATTGTAATCTATTGATACGTGTTCACGGAGACGTTTTTGTCGGTTTTTACGTGCCGGAAAACACGAAAATGTGAAGTAATGTATTTAAATGGGAAGCATATTTTGTGGCCACAGCACGGTAGGGAGTAATATAAAAAGCCGAAAATCCGCGTAGGGAGGTTGGTCGGGGTGGTGGATGGGTCAAACAACACAGGACTTTCACCCGGGCGAGCGGAGATCACGTCCCGCGTGTGGTGCTTTGTTTGGCGTTTTGTCCCGCGTGTTACTGTGGCGCGTCTCCCGGCATTTAAGGCGCCCTTTTCCCGTAAGGTTTTTCCTAAACCCAACTTCCGCCATCCCGGCATTTAAGGCGCCCTTTCCCTGAAAGGTTTTTCCTAAACCCAACCTCCACCATCCCGTTTTTGTGGCACCTCCCCAGCGGGCCGCCTCGCGGGCGCCACGCGGCTTATGGAGCGTCTTTTTGGCCGCCTCTCGGCGTCCTTTCCCCGAGAAAATAACGTGACATTTACACGTAAAAAATGAGAAAAATAACGTGACATTTACACGTAAAAAACGAGAAAAACGTCTCCGTGAACACGTATCAATAGATTAAGAATAACATTGACATTTACACAAACTGCCGTGAGACTGGGTTGAATGTTAACATGTAAAGCTTAAAGGTTTCTTTAAATTAGATTTTTAGGCCTGCTATGGCATGTTTATGGTTATGTTGTCTAGGTTAATGTCAAGTTGTCATAACACAAACATTTCAAACAATGCTAACTTTTAATTAAAAGTGTCATAATTTACTGAATGACACTTAATTATCATAAACGTTAATAGATTTTTTTGAAAAAGTTGAAAAATACCCAAATTACGATCCGGCAATTTTCCGCAGGGTAGTCCGGCAGTGTGGGAGTGTCATAAACGGCCCATTTGTGTGATGTCCTGTTGTGTTCTTGTGTCCATCCCATCCCCCCATCTGCTCACATAAATGTTTTACGGTGTTTCATTTGTAATGATGAAACACACATCATGATCTAATTATACAGGACACAGGTAGAGATTTTAACTTGTTTCTTTTCTGCTGTGTTTCAGGCTGATCCACTGTACCTGGGTCTACCCCGTTCAACACTACCCTGCCTTCTTTGGCTACTACTTCTTCAACGTGATGCTGGTGGTCCTTCTCTGTCTGCACATATTCTGGGCCTACCTCATTCTCTGCATGATCAGAAAATTCATGTTTGGCACTGTAAGTCTGCTCTATAAGAACTGTCTGTCATCTATCAATTTTTGGGAAGAAAATATTTGCTTGGCAACGCTGTACCACAAATACCTTTTTAGTATTATACTGTAGATCGTATAGTCTCTGACATTGCCACTGGTTAGCTTTATTGGTCGTGAAAGTTTGTGTTTTACCGAGTGCGGGGCTTCACTCTACACGGAGCAAAGCCGAGACAGGTGAAGTGGGGTTGTTGGTAGCCTACTGGTTACAAACAGGCTCGGTAGTGAACAACATGCTAATGTGCTGATGGATTCTGTGTTTTTAGCTGAGCTGGACAGAAAATATTTGGTAACAACAGATCGTTGATGCTGTTTTGCCCTCATTGTTCTCCATGAAGTTTGCTTGAAGTGATTTAATGTCAAAAACCCCAATGAAAAAGCTAAGCAGAGATGGAGTGACCCTGCCCGGAGGAAGCCCGGGGCCCCCGTCTGGAGCCAGGCCCAGACGGTGGGCTCGTCGGCGAGCGCCTGGTGGCCGGGTTTGCCACGGAGCCCGGCCGGGCACAGCCCGAACAAGCTACGTGGCAACTCCTCTCCATTCCATGGGCCCACCACCTGTGGGAGGAACCGTTGGGGTCGGGTGCGATGCCACATGGGTGGCAGTGAAGGTCAGGGGCCTCGACGGACCAGACCCGGGCAGCAGGCGCTGGCTCTGGGGACGTGGAACGTCACCTCTCTGTGGGGGGAAGGAGCCGAACTGGTGCGGGAGGTGGAGCGCTACCGGTTAGATCTGGTGGGGCTTACCTCTACGCACAGTCTCGGTTCTGGAACCATACTCCTGGATAGGGGTTGGACTCTTTTCTTCTCCGGAGTTGCCCAGGGTGTGAGGCGCCCGGGCGGGTGTGGGGATACTCACAAGCCCCGGCTGAGCGCCCGCTGTGTTGGAGTTTACCCGGTGGACGAGAGGGTCGCCTCCCTCGCCTGCGGGTTGTGGGGGAAAACTCTGACTGTTGTTTGTGCATATGCACCAAACAGGAGTTCGGAGTATTCGGCCTTCTTGGAGACCTTGACTGGAGTCCTGCATGGGGCTCCAGTGGGGGACTCCATTGTTCTGCTGGGGGACTTCAACGCACACGTGGGCAATGATGGAGACACCTGGAGGCGTGATTGGGAGGAACGGCCTCCTGATCTAAACCAGAGTGGTTGTTTGTTGTTGGACTTCTGTGCTAGTCATGGATTGTCTATAACGAACACCATGTTCGAACATAGGGATGCTCATAAGTGTACCTGGTACCAGAGCACCCTAGGCCGAAGGTCAATGATCGATTTCATAATCGTTTCATCTGATCTGAGGCCGTATGTTTTGGACACTCGGGTGAAGAGAGGGGCAGAGCTGTCAACCGATCACCATCTGGTGGTGAGTTGGGTCAGAGGGTGGGGGAAGACTCTGGACAGACCTGGTAAGCCCAAACGCGTGTAGTGCGGGTAAATTGGGAACGTCTGGAGGAGGCCCCTGTCCAACAGACTTTCAACTCACACCTCCGGGCGGAGCTTTTCGTGCATCCCTGTGGAGGCTGGGGGCATTGAACCCGAGTGGACAATGTTCAAAGTTTCCATTGCTGAAGCTGCAGCGAGGAGCTGTGGTCTTAGGGTCTTAGGTGCCTCAAGGGGCGGTAACCCACGAACACCGTGGTGGACAACGGTGGTCAGGGAAGCCGTCCGACTGAAGAAGGAGTCTTTCCGGGATATGTTATCCCGGAGGACTCCGGAGGCAGTTGCAGGGTACCGAAGGGCCCGAAGGGCTGCAGCCTCTGCCGTGAAAGAGGCAAAGCAGCGGGTGTGGGAGAAGTTTGGAGAAGACATGGAGAAGGACTTTCGGTCGGCACCAAAGTGCTTCTGGAAAACTGTTCGCCACCTCAGGAGGGGGAAGGGGAACCATCCAAGCTGTGTACAGTAAGGATGGGACACTGTTGACCTCAACTGAGGAGGTAATAGGGGCGGTGGAAGGAGCACTTTGAGGAACTCCTGAATCCGACTAATCGCCCTCTATGTTAGAGGCAGAGCTGGAGGATAATGGGGGATTGTCGTCGATTTCCCAGGCGGAAGTCACTGATGTAGTCAAACAACTACACAGTGGCAAAGCCCGGGATTGATGAGATCCGTCCAGAAATGCTCAAGGCTCTGGGTGTGGAGGGGCTGTCCTGGTTGACACGCCTTTTCAACATTGCGTGGAAGTCTGGGGCGGGTGCCAAAGGAGTGGCAGACTGGGGTGGTGGTTCCCCTTTTTAAAAAGGGGGACCAGAGGGTGTGTGCCAATTATAGGGGTATCACACTTCTCAGCCTCCCTGGTAAAGTCTACTCCAAGGTGCTGGAAAGGAGGGTTCGGCCAATAGTCGAACCTCGGGTTGAGGAGGAACAATGCGGATTCCGTCCTGGGTCGTGGAACAACGGACCAGCTCTTCACTCTCGCAAGGATCCTGGAGGGAGCCTGGGAGTATGCCCAACCGGTCTACATGTGTTTTGTGGATTTGGAGAAGGCGTATGACCGGGTCCCCGGGAGATACTGTGGGAGGTGCTGCGGGAGTATGGGGTGAGGGGGTCTCTTCTCAGGGCCATCCAATCTCTGTACAACCAAAGCGAGAGCTGTGTCCGGGTTCTCGTAGTAAGTCGGACTCTTTTCAGGTGAGGGTTGGCCTCCGCCAGGGCTGCGCTTTGTCACCAATCCTGTTTGTAGTATTTATGGACAGGATATCGAGGCGTAGTCGGGGTGGGGAGGGGTTGCAGTTTGGTGGGCTGGGGATCTCATCGCTGCTCTTTGCAGATGATGTGGTCCTGATGGCATCATCGGCCTGCAACCTTCAGCACTCACTGGATCGGTTCGCAACCGAGTGTGAAGCGGTTGGGATGAGGATCAGCACCTCTAAATCTGAGGCCATGGTTCTCAGCAGGAAACCGATGGAATGCCTTCTCCAGGTAGGGAATGAGTCCTTACCCCAAGTGAAGGAGTTCAAGTACCTTGGGGTTGTGTTCGCGAGTGAGGGGACAATGGAGCGGGAGATTGGTCGGAGAATCGGGCGCAGCGGGTGCGGTATTGCATTCAATCTATCGCACCGTTGTGACGAAAAGAGAGCTTAGCCAGAAGGCAAAGCTCTCGATCTACCGGGTCAGTTTTCGTTCCTACCCTCACCTATGGTCATGAAGGCTGGGTCATGACCGAAAGAACGAGATCCAGGGTACAAGCGGCTGAAATGGGTTTCCTCAGGAGGGTGGCTGGCGTCTCCCTTAGAGATAGGGTGAGAAGCTCAGTCATCCGTGAGGAGCTCGGAGAGAGCCGCTGCTCCTTTGCGTCGAAAGGAGCCAGTTGAGGTGGTTCGGGCATCTGGTAAGGATGCCCCCTGGGCGCCTCCCTAGGGAGGTGTTCCAGGCACGTCCAGCTGGGAGGAGGCCTCGGGGAAGACCCAGGACTAGGTGGAGGGATTATATCTCCAACCTGGCCTGGGAACGCCGATCCCCAGTCGGAGCTGGTTAATGTTGCTCGGGAAAGGGAAGTTTGGGGTCCCCTGCTGGAGCTGCTCCCCCCGCGACCCGACACCGGATAAGCGGACGAAGATGGATGGATGGATGGATTTAATGTAGTAGTTTTATGTGGAGGGAGCACTGCCATACTCCAGTTGAAAATAGCCTTTTAAATGCAACATTGTCAGCAACAGGTAATACGGTAACTAAGGAGACAATTTGGCCTTGTGATGTGCAAACAAGCTGTGGATCAAATTCATGCCGATGTGAAGAGTGGTTCATGTGGATTTCAAAAAGGAACGTAAAAGTAGTAAAGTATATTTAAAGATTAGGGAAATTAGTTTGGGTGTACTGTTCACTAACTTGCCTTAATAACCTAACCCTTAACCGCTAATCTCCACCACCAGCAGAAACTTAAAAACAGCGGACGTAGCATCAGTAAGGTCACCCTTTGGTTTGTGGACTACCATTTTGAAGTTGTAAGTTTATTTGATTAGGACAATGCACATTAATCAACATTTCTGTGAATGTGCCAGTGTTAGCCACTCAGCTAATCTTCAACTGTAGTCCTAGTTACCTAGCATGCATGTCTTTATGGTGGGAAGAAACCAGAGCACCCAGAGGAAACCCACGCAAACACGGGGAGAACATTCAAACTCTACACTGAAAGGCCTGGAATGACCTGGATTTGAACCCAGAACCTTCTTGCTGTGAGGCAGAAGTGCTAACCACTGAGGTACTGCTAATGGGTATCATAGCTTCCCGGCCCCTGGCAAGTTTGAAGAAGGAAACATGGAGGACCACATGTATTCTAAATCCAAATTTCAGGAACAGGAGTCTTCTTCACCCAGAAAAAGATATTGAAAACCGCAAGACACTGGCTTTTTGAAGCGTGAAGGCTACTGTAATTGTAATACGTACTTTGAACTGCGTGGTGCGAGAGTTAATTGCGGTATACAATCTCAACGTTAGATGGGAGAAATTCCTACACATTGGACACAAATGGACAAAAATAAGCATTAAAAACGCTGGGGTTGGATGGAATTCCATCAGAACTTCTTCTACAGTACATTGACATATTAGGACCTATCATTTTACAAGCTTTAACCTTGGCCATAGAGATGGGTACTTTTCACCAAGTTTTTATACCATCAGGTTTTATACCAAAGCATCACGCTACAGACAATGTATGCAGATTATTTCATGTAATAGAAGCCAGAAACCTTCCAACAATGGCAGCAGTTTTATCAGTGGACGCGGAAAAGGCTTTTGACCGCCTAGAGTGGAACTAATTGTGGCAAGAAATGGAGAGGCTTGGTTTGGGGGAGAAATTCATTGACATGGTGCGTACTTTATATACGAATCCCACGGCCATAGTCTCAACCAATGGCTTGCATTCTTAGCCATTTCTCAGTGAGCAGGGCTCTCAACAGGGATGCCCGCTCTCCCCCATGCTATTTGCGATCTCTCTTGAACCGTTAGCCCAAGCCATAAGGCAAAATAAAATATGTAATGTCCAGATTAAATCCAATAACAGCTCAATATCATTATTTGCAGATGATATTTTGTTGTACATCTCTGATCTTGAGGACTCTATTCAAAAAATTCTTAAGATCTTCAACAAATTTGGCTCAATCTCTAGCTATAAAATGAATTGGAATAAATCTAATCTTCTTCTATTGAACAACAGGCATGTGACATCAGCTCTTAGTGGTACAATACCAACCCAAAGCAAAATTACATATTTGGGCATCATCATACATGCATCACTACATTGAGTGGTCCAGGACAACTGTGAAACTATGTTAAGTAATGTTCAAAGGGATCTGGCCAGGTGGACCGCGCTGCCCTGCGGTCCAGGATTGCTGTTAAAATGAACATAGCTCCCCGTGTGAATTTCTTAAGTTCAATGATCCCCTTACCCCCACCAATACATTTCTGGAAGTAACTTGATACTTTCATTTGGCAATATATTTGGAACAATAAACAACCTAGGCTAAAATACCACAAACACTGGAGGCCTGGCCCTCCCCAACTTTAAAATGTATCACAAGGCCTTTCAGCTACAGGCCCTTAGAGTGTGGATGGACCCCTCATCTACAGTTCCATGGAGAGGAATAGCGCAAAACCTCATTGGAATTCTAAGACTTCCAGACCTGGCCTTTGCAGGTGTTTGTCCAAAAAAGTGTATGCTAACCTATGGCCCCAATATCACCAATACATTGGCCAACTTTAAACAGGTGGAGGAGTACCTGCGCTACACCAATAAGTGGCACGTGAATACCCCAATATGGCACAATACACACTTAATGTCTGGTAACAAACCTTTTGCTTGTAAGCAGTGGAGGGACAGAGGTATTTATACTCTAGACCAGTTATTCAATGAGAAAGGTATGTTGAGTTTTGAAGACCTGAGAGCTAGTTTTGAGGTCCCCAGGACATCCTTTTACCTATATATATTTGCTTAAGATCAGCCCTAAAATGTCTTGAGTTGCACCCAATGATTAAATGTTTTGTTGATTTCCCTGTAAGAATTAGTGTCCAAGAATTAATCTAAGCTGTTGTAAGTATCTATAGGAGAACTCCCAATAGTAAAGATATGGGAACGAGAGCTGAGCCCTGAGGGGAACCCAATTAATTGGGAGGCAGTTTGGGGCATTTTCCACTGTTCCAAGAACCCAAATCACCAGTAGATCCACTTCAACATATGCCATAGGACATATTGGACTCCTCAGAAGAAAGCCATTCCCACTCCCTATTTTACGTTCCGTCAACCTGAATAAACTGGAACTTTCCTGCATATGGTCTAGGAGTGTGAACAGGTGCATGAGTTCTTGCATAAAACAACATCAGTACTATCTGATGTAATAGGATATTTAATTCCTACTGACCCGATTGTTTTGTTACTTGATGATGACTCTAAATTACACCTGCACGAGAGAGAGAGGAAGATTTGGCTAGCCGGCTCAACTGCAACCCCACTCGCTTTGTATAAAATAGTGGTTAGCATATTTTCTGCCACAAGAACTAGAGGAGAGTGATTAGGCAAGTTGTGATTTCTGTTTGTTTGTTTGTTTGTTTGTTTTGTTTTCCTCGATACCGCAGAGGGTGGGAGGTGGGAGAGGGTTTTTGCTCTTGTTCAATTTGTGTTTCTCTGTTCTGTGCACCATCTGATATTACCTGGCACATATTGTGGAATTTGTTCTGTATGTTTGAATGGTGCTAATAAAAAATGTATCAAAGTTTTAGATGAAAACACGGAAAAACCCCAAAACAAGTTGAGGTCTATTTTAATGTACACAAGGCCATGGTTAGCATTGCTAAGCCTCTGTCATGAATGACAGGTCCTAAAGCATGCCCTGCTTTATCCTCTATTTTAAAATAAATGTGAAATGAACATCATGCTGTATTGAAGAAGACTTGAAACTAGCGATTGATACCATAAACTCATTGTGAAAAGGTTTACTGAGGTAATAAATCAAGTAGTCTCATTTTCTCATACACTATAGAAACAGACTTCTTTTTGGAACCAGTGGAGTCCGCCCCCTTCTGGAAATTAGAGAGAATGCAGGTTTAAGGCATTTGCTTCACTTTTCAGGTCTGGAAGCTATGTGCATTATTTTTACAGTCTATGAAAAGAAAACACAAGCAGCCAATCTGACCAATCGCAGTTCTGATTGTCTCTCTGGGTATTTGTGAATTATAGCTGCTGTAGCTATGACTTGTAGTTACATTTTGGAGAAAGCACACGTCAGCATGGCATAGCCTACGGTAATCCCTTAACGTAGAAGTATAAATTCAGGATGTTATCATGACCCATCCACCCTGATCTCCTCCCTCTGTGGACTTTATTGCGCTATAAAAACGTCACACTGCATCTTCGTTTATTTCTGATGGACAACAGTCAGAATTTCTACTGCTACTGCTGCTATAGGACTTTGTCACATGGATGTAAACAAATGAGAAAAATAATGAAAGTAAAATCATTGCCCAAAAGGTGCGCTCACTTGGTTTTGAGACTGTCAAACCCAAGAAGAACAGATGTCTAAAGCAACAGATGTCTAAAGCAACCTATGTTTACCTTCAGGTGACACTTTATGACTGTCAGTAGGCACAGGGGAAGTAATGTGACATTGGGTCAACAAAGCATGTGACTTTAACAGAGTTTGTTTCTCATTACCTATCAACAGTCAGCGTTGATTTCTTTTAACCAAGATCGTGACCTTTCCTTTACAAACTAGTTTTTGTTTCTAAACTAACTTTCACCATAGTAGTGAACAATTCCAGTTTAGAAGGAAAAATGCCAATACAGGTCATTGTTGATTGTCTGCTTGTGCTTCTTGCTCTGTTGGGCTTCATTGTGGTGATGTTCAGCCATCAACTTGGGGAGTACGATGTTATCTTAACTGATAGAAATGATGGACAACTACAAAATAAGACTTGAGATGTAATAATAATTACGCATTCAATTTAGATTACTTGTTTGAAGCTATCAGAATATCTGTTACCTTTACAATGGCAGATTCTGTTTTCATTTCTGACTCAAAATAAACATTTCTGTGACTAGTTGGTACGTATGGCTACATAACCTGCCAGCTCTATTTTCAGTAGACAGTCCCTGACAGCACTGATAACCATTTGGTAGACTTTGGTGATTTCAGTGTTGTCACCTCATTGTGTCCATCTGTACATAGTTTGTCTCTGCTCTGTGAGCTGCTCCTACCTGGAGCAAATAAATATTATCTATACCTATAACTATACCATCACTGTAATGGTATGTGTCCACTGGCTGTGTCAATCCCATGCTTCCCATTCATTGTCTATGTAAGCATTCTGGTAGGGTTGTGGCGACTTTTGAGAAGCGTGGCGTCAAGTTGCCTGCTCCTCATTTGCATAAAGTTGAGGTCCAGGCTAATTTATGCAAATCAGGGGTGTCCAGCTTGACTCAGCGGCTGTCAAAAACTCACGAAATTATAAAACTGACAGTTATTGATCTAAAATGAAGACAGATTCAGCAGCTGCGTAGCTTATTTCTCGCATAAGTCTTTTTCAGGAAGACATTTCAGTAAATTCTTTTTGTAAAATAAGAGAGTTTCCAAATGAGTTTTGAAATCCGGGAGCAGACCCAGCCCCACCTAAAGCATTCATCTAATCAGGTGCTGCCATCGTGGTTGTAGGAGGGTGGAGCCTGTTTTTTGTTTGCTTGTCAGTGGTCAGGGAAGAGAAATTGATTGTTGCTAATGGCAAGCCCATCAAGCATCAGATGCATCCAATGCTGGCAAGCGTGGCGATCCCTGCCGTCAAAAAAACCCGTGTACCATAACACACATACGCACTTACGCAGTCAATGAAAACGGGCTACGAGACTATTGGAACTGTTGCTATTAGCACCTAATTATTTTTGAATGATTGAACAGAGAGCAGTATATACAGTACATAGTAGTAAATAAAGAGATTGACTATTTCCACTGACAATAACTCAAAACTCCAGCTCATTGTTCTCTGCTGCATCTCAGGTTCCAAATCTATTTTCAGCAGATGTGTATAAAGTACTAGAGACCCATACTTGAGTAAAAGTACAAGTGCTCTATCAAAAAAGTGACTTGAGTAGAAGTTGAAGTGCTCTTTAAGCACCACACTTAAGTAGAAGTACTAAAGTATTCAAAACATTTTGTACTTAAGTATTGCAAGTAGTTTATTTTAAAATGTACTACTCAAGTACTGAAAGTAAAAGTACAAGAATTGTGTTATGTAATTATTAAAGAAAGCAGTCAAACTTTGAATATCATATTGTTGGAGTTCAACTTTTTACTTTTTATTAAGACGGTGCATTACAGGCAGTCACAAGCTGTACTTGGCTGGATGTGAAGGAAGTTTCCGAAATAAACCCAAAAACAGATACAGCTTTTTAGTACTTAAGTACAGTAGTGAAGTAGTTCTACTTTGTTACTATACAGCTCTGATTTTCAGATCTCTTTGCTGCTTGTTGTATTTGCTGAACATTGACTCCCTATCCCTCCATTTTCTTCTCTTTTCAACCCTTACCTTCATATCTGCTTTCTGTCTCTATATCAGCTGACCAGAGATGAGAGAAGTGACAATGAAGAGGAAGAAGAGGAAGAGAGCAGCCTGACAGAGGATGAATGTAAGGACCAGCACAAGCTTGGCAATGGATTGGCTGTTGGTGAAAAGGAGGACAAGAGAAACGGCTTTCAGTGCTCGTCTCCACCAGAGAACATCTGCCGGTCAAAGTGTACTGACTTGTGCTCAGTATGATCACTAGAGCCAGAGAGATGTGAGAAATAGAACAATGGCAAATACATTTCATACAATATGGACCAAAAAATAAGTTTCTTCAGATGCTGGAACACAAAGCCCAGAAAATTGCTTGCTGTTTTCACAGTGCTTTGAACTGCACACACGTACAGCGAGAGACTTTAGCCATATTCGCACAGGACTAGTATTACCAGGGGACCTCATGTGATTTACAAATAGAAGAAATGAAATGTAAGACTTTTAAGGCCTTATTTTGGAACTTTTAAGACCCCGCGGGTACCCTGGCGAAATATGGTGGGTAATTAGTGGTGGAATTTTTACGCAACAATTTACAGACATGGCAGATTTGCACAGGATTAAGATCACAGACGACCTCTCTAATTATTGTAGTGGTCCTCAGGTATTACTAGTCTAATGTTAATAGGGCTTTTAAGATGTTTTTGGCTCTCCCTCTGTTCCTCCCTACAGTGTTGTGAGTGGCAGTACTTGCAGACCAGCTAAAATAACAAAACACAATCCCCACTATGTGCTCATCACCACATCTATTTTTGTTTTCTATTGTTAGAAAATGTGGTAAGTGCCACCGTGAGTTCCCCCAGGACAATTCAATTTCAATTCAATTCAATTTTATTTATAGTGTCAAATCACAACAGGAGTTATCTCAGGACACTTTACAGATATAGTAGGTCTAGACCACACTATAATTTACAAAGACCCAACAATTTCCCATGAGCAAGCATTTGGTGGGACAGTGGTGAGGAAAAACTTCCTTTTAGGCAGAAACTTGTGCCATCTGCCGGTTGGGATACAGATATACAGAAATATGATTCATAATATTTATAGCAGTTGGTGTGATGCACTGTGGCACTTATAGTACCAATAAAGATAATAGAACTATGACTAAAAATAATAGTTGTAGGAGGGCAGGGCGTCGAGCAGGACCATGGCAGCAGCTGCCAAAAACAATCTACCTGAACCCCAAATCTGTGAAAAACACAGACACGACGCTCACAGATTATGTCCTTTTATATACTCGACTGCTCACACACTTTTAACATTAGGGCTGGGACTGGGTATTGTTTTTTTTTATACTGATACTGGTGGTGATACTGTAAATTCAATACGGGTTCCTGATTGATACATTTTTCAATACCAATTTTATCAAACTCCATTGTAACAGAAAGATTTACAACATTACGGTACAATTTCTTTTCAGCTCTTTTACACCTATGTGACACAAACTGTAGTCCAGCCTCTCAAAATACAACACACACACGTGAGCCCCGTCTCTGTGAGTAGCGAAGTGTTTTTCCTGGATGCCTCTATGACGTTTAACGTTAGACAACCAATCAACAGCATTATTAGAGCTTGATACAACCATGCTGCATGCTTATTGGCTCACTGACACTGATGAGATTTACTCCTTTAGGTATTGAAAGTTGGTACTGAATGACGAGGCATTTTTCGATACTCGATACTATGGAGGCAATTCGGTTGGTACCTAAAACTGTTTCACCGTGCGCTTCTGCTTGCCTGGCTTTTTTGGTGCACGTGGTCCAGTTGCTAAAAAAATTCCCCGGCACAGTTCAGTAAATAATGTTTGATGGGCCGGCATGGCCGTCTGGCCTGGGTGTGGCAATCATCAAGGTCCAACTGCATTAAAAGGGAGATAATTATTCATCAACAAGGACCAGCTGTGTCAACTCACCTGGTACGCACACACACACACACACACACACACACACACACACACACACACACACACACACACAAGGTTTTACAACACAAACTGTATATTAGCATACTGTAATAGATGATATTGAAGTTTTCCCAATGTAAAATATTTTAGGGAGTTTTCTCTTGCCTAACATCACTCATGCTGTGCCAAAGAATTATATGAAGTATGGCTGCACCATATGAGGAAAATATGCAATATGTGATAACGTTATTGAATATCGTGATAACGATATTACTTGCAATACAGTAGATAAAGTGCACTCACTTCTGCCTTTCTGCTGCTTTAAGTATTCTGCTAAAATACAACAAACTGCTTGTTGAATTTAAAACAAATGAAAGGAAATATTGTTTCCAACATTATGTCATTGAACAAATTGAACATTTCTTCTCCGATTGCCTACAAGTGTTACTACTCTCTACTAAACTGAAAAAAACAGGGACGGAAAACTGCTTGTAGTCTTATTTATTATATGGAATTACTGAGTGTTGATGATATGATTGATAGTTGGCGAAGTCCCTGGGAGGCATGGGCAAACATTTCAGCAACATAAAAAAAGAATGAAGGTAAAGTGAGTATAATGGAGCAATATGAAGTAGATGTTTTATGGGAAATGCATTTATCTTTTGTTTGTTTTATCTCACATCCCTACATTTGCTGTGGGTTGTGTTCTGTCAGATCCATAAAGTGTATAGTTTTGACATTTAGCAAGTAGTCTTAAACACTGAACTTTGTGTAATTTTTATGCAAAAGCAATAAAATTGTGATGAGAATGAGTCTTCTTGTGACGTAATTTCACCGTTTCCCACAAGATGGTGGTCATCACCCTGATCTTTTCTGTCAAATCATGAAGCAGAATCAGGCTGCTTACCACACGTGCAACAGAAAAAAGGAAACAATTTCTGGCTGGATTGAATGTTTACGACTAAATGAGTGGGATCAGGAATACATTCTGTGAATAGTGCTTTGATATTCATATTAAGAAGGGCTGTAACTAACGATTAGTTTCATTGTTGATTAATTCTTGATTATTTCCTTGATAAATTAATGTGTTTGGTCAATGAAATGCTAGAAAATGTGGATCAGTGTTTCCCAAAGCCCAAGATGTCTTGTTCTGTCCACAACTCAAAGATATTCAGTTTACTGTCACAGTAAAGAGTGACCAGAGTGGTTGTCTGTGGTTGGATTTCTGTGCTAATCATGGATCGTCTATAACAAACACCATGTTCGAACGTAGGGATGCTCGTAAGTGTACTTGGTACCAGAGCACCCTAAGCCGAAGGTCAATGATCGATTTTATAATCATTTCATCTGATCTGAGGCCGTATGTTTTGGACACTCGGGTGAAGAGAGGGGGCGGAGCTGTCAACCGATCACCATCTGGTGGGGAGTTGGGTCAGGGGGTGAGGAAAGACTCTGGACAGACCTGGTAAGAATTTCAACTCACACCTCCAAGCGGAGCTTTTCGTGCATCCCAGTGGAGGCTGGGGGCATTGAACCTGAGTGGACAATGTTCAAAGTTTCCATTGCTGATGCTGCGGCGGAGAGCTGTGGTCTTAGGGTCTTAGGTGCCTCATCGCTGCTTTTTGCAGATGATTGCACTTCTATTAAATCTTTAGTGCGTAACTTTAGTGTGTAAAAATAACTACCTCTTCTGAAGAGTCCTTTTTTTTATCCTCTGTGTCGTCTTTGGCTACTAGCAACTGTCTGGAGGAGGGGTGGGGGCGTGTGCGTGATCACGGAAGGCTGTATCATGTGGACGTACCGACAGGGCTGTTGTTGTTGTTACTTAGAATTCCTCATGGGGCGACAGAAACTACGCACTATAGCAGCAAAGGCTGAGATATCCTGACTGTTGGTCCCTAGTATCGACACTGGATTCTACATTTTCCGTAATGTAGTCTCGCATGGCCAGACCTATCTCCACAGCGCTGCGGATGAAGACCAGGCTAGTCCACACAATATTCCTGGTTAGGAATAAATGGTCAGGGGTTGTTTGCATTTCTTTAAACCAATCACAATTGTCACTAAGCTCCAGACGTGGTAACGGTGGCTCTGGAAAATAGTCTCAGGAAGGAACTTCCATTGGTGGAACATTTGCACTCCGCAAAGGAAACGCCACATACTAAATATTACCAGAGAATTTCTAATAAGGGGAGAACTTTCACTCTTGGGATACTTACGGCTTCTGAACTGGTTGCAGTTCCACTCTGGTTCCATATGAGGGTGCTCACAGGCGAGTGCAGAATGAATGGAGGTCTATGGAGCTATACCCCTCAACATTTTCTCAGGATATAATTTTTTTTCTAGTAATTTGAATGTTTGCATTTGAAAGGGCAGGCTAAGAAAATACACACTGTGTCACGGCCCACCGGCCGTGACCCTGGCCTCCTTCATGGTATGTGTGTGAATGTAGTTTTTGTGTTTTTTTTCTCTTTTGTGTGCCTGCTGCGTGCTTGGGTGTGTTTTGTTTTGGTGTCCTTCTCTGTGTTTTTGCGCTCTTCCACATCCTCTGGAAGCCGATGGTTTGCCTTTTTGCTAATCTGCCTCCTGTTCTTCTGTCTGCAGTTCCTTGTCACCTGGAATATTCCCTGCACCACCGCCCAGCTGTCTGCTTCACCAGTGTACTGGATCTTCACAAACCCTATAGCCGGCTCGCTTACACCCACTGCTCCACCATCTGCACTCGCCTGTTTTTTCCACGTACAATATCCAATAAAACCTCACCTTGTTCATTCAACTCACCTCGTCTGGGTCTGCATTTGGGTACCTGTTCACGAGAAACCTGACACACTGCTGGGTGTTAGATTTTTTTTAAAGTCACTTTTTTGTTCTAAAAAGCCTTTTAAAATGTAAATGACGTCATACACATTGTACAGCCAGAGATACTGCTTTACGGCAAGCTCTGTGTCACTTCCCTTCATTGCATCAACAACACAGCTGACAGGTTAGGCTCTCCCTGTTAATACACATGCTAGAAAGAGGTTTGCTGATGTTTAAAAGACCATGCTGACATTCTGGTTCCGCTTCGGATGCCATCAAGCGGGATCTCCGATCGTAATCAGTCCTTCACTGATCAATCAGCATTCATTAGCAGAATGCTAGCGTTAAGGGCAACAACGACTCAACCTGTAAGAAATTGAAAGGACATAAGTACTTGTTCATTCAACTTTCGACCTATAATCCATGTTGAATTTAACAAAAACTACAATCAATAATTACTAATATCCACAAAACCAAATCAGATAAGGTATGTGTATATATATATATATATATATATATATATATATATATATATATATATATATATATATATATATATATATATTATCTGATTTGGTTTTGTGGATATTAGTAATTTTTATCTCCCAGGCCTGGTTGTGCACCCTGTGAATTTAAGCAAGAAATATAAATGATAAGTGTATGTAACATGATTTTACTATTATATTACAACAGGGGTACTTCAGTCACACCTAGAAGAAGAGAAACAAGTTTGCTTTGTATCAATTAAAAAAATAACATATTTAAGTTGCAAATAAAGCATATCATTTCTTGATCTGTTTTATTATAGTGGTGAAATTGTACTTAACAGACTGGGTCCGTGTACTTTTTCGTTCATTCGATTTTCATTTCATAAACAGGTATTATAAAAACAAAAAACAAATGGTTATTTGATTTTCGTTTGAAAATACGAAATTTGAAATTGAAATACAAGGCGTTTTTTCCTTTTCATGGTCAAAAGGGGATGGGAGAAATTTAAAATATGCTGTGATTTTCATTTTCTATTTCATATAACAAAACAAAAAAAACACTTGAAAATAGAAATTTCATATTCAGAGACCGGATGTTGTCATTTCCAAGGCAACAGCGCCAGCCTAGCCTACCAGTGTTGCTTTCAGCCCAGGCTAAAATTACTTTGGAAACCTATACTCTTGATAATGCTTGGGGGGAAATTTTATTTCATAATGTCACATGTATTTATTACCCTCTCTCCCTGCCTCCCTCTGACTCTCTGTCTCTTCCCGCCGCAGACAACTTCGCCCTAAGAGAGTCAAACCAGCTGACTGAGGAAAAAGAATTTCAGTTGACGGCTGTAACGGTACCTTTACGCCACCGTTAACAATCCCAGCAAACTTTCTGTTGCTGCCGTTAAACTTGCTGATCTGGCAGAGAGTCACCGGCGGTTCATAATCAGATCATGGGGATCAGACCTCCGGTGCTGGGTCTAATATTCTAATATTAGCTGCTGCTGCAGCTAGCTAGCAGCTAGCCACCAGCCCTGTGACCTCGGTCCCTGCGGTTCGCTGGCGTTATAAGCTCTAGCTGAGCTGGGAATCTGCTGCGCTTGTGATTTATTCATATTTTCTTTTCTTTGCAGTGATATGCTATAATGCACTGATGCCAGGCAGGCTTGCTGCTGCTTTTAGTCAGAGTCTGTGAGATAACAAAACTTAATAAAATATAAAATATAACGTGCATATAAATAGACGGAATAAATAAAAGTCCCCGGAAATAAATATAAGTTAAACATATGTATTTAGGCTATTGAACTATAATGACTAGCTAATGCCTATATATGTATAGCCTCATTTATGTATTTCATGTTCTATTTCATAGCCATATTTATTATGTAAAGGGTGGCAAAAAACAGATGATCAGTCGCTTAGGAAGTTATAGGCTACAGTTTCCCTCAACTGCAGCTGGGACATTCTAACGCTTAATGTGAAAAAGCTTAATGTGGTTTAATGTAACTAAACAGTCAGTTATCAGTCACATAACGTCCATAATAATTGGACTTTGGTTTAGATTTTTTGACAGTTTTCAGTGGTTATGAGGAGCAATATGAGAGAGAAATTTGGTAAACATTGATCATTGCTTAGGTACATTAAACCACATTAGACTTTTTCACGTTAAGAGTTAGAATGTCCCGGCTGCAGTTGTTTTTTAATACCCGTTTATGAAATGAAAATCGGATGAACAAAAAAGTACACAGACCAGACTGATATGAATTCATCATTTTCAGACTAATGCTATATGAAGGAATGAAGACTAAATTCTGATGAACAACACAACAGTGATGCAAAAACTGACACAAACAATCCAGTTTCTGGTGTTCTTTCAGTTATATTACAGTTTAGGTTCTACTACTGGCTCTAACATGAAATCAGCCTAATCCCAGGAACATGGTTAACCAAACGAGGAAAAAATACAAAGTGAGGTCATCACATATACACATACAGTCCGTCATATGTCGTTCAATCTAGCTATACAATAAAGAAAATCTATTTGTTTATGGACATCAAGCTAGGCTATATGCTAGCGCCATATGTTAGCTAGCTAGCTAGGTGCTTAAAGCCCATGTTGCAGGGTTTATTTTCTAACGATTTTTTGCAATTTGCTTGTTGGTAATAAACATTTAAACTGTTACCCAACAACATCAAATACAATGGATATCACAAAACGGAATAAAATACGAAAAAGTAGTACTTTTTTACAGTGGTTTCTCCTTTTCCCCACAATGCATTGCATGACGTCACGTTGGAGAGACGACCGGTGAAAGCCCCGTCTCGGTTCACTGTCCCGGTCACGGTTTCTGCCACTGCTCTGGCAAAATATGGCTTTTGGTCTCAACCGAGTCAATGTGTCTTTATTATGTGTATAAAAATATTGGAGGGGAAGTGAAAGGCAGCTTGGACGGGGATGCTGTTCGGCTTTTCACAAGTTTAAACAGCTAGCAAACGCTACGCCGACGTTTGCTAACGTTGGCGCAACAGTGTTAGCTTAGACTGCTAGTTAAATACCGGTATTACAACTGCCTTCGGAGCTACGTCCACGTTGTCAACGCAAGACATGTGGCGTTAGTGCTCCTTTTGTACCATACTTTTATTGAATGAAATATTAAGCTTCGCTCCTACAAAATAGGTGTTTTTTTGTAACATTACACACAAAGCTAACTGGCTATAGTTAGCCTGTACGTATGCTAGCGGGATTAGCTAATGTTGCGTAGCCAGCCAGCAACTTCAGCAATCAGCAGTAGCTTCGGCGAGCTAACCGCGACAGTATGTTGCCCACAATCAACCTCTGCTGTCAAAAGCAGTCAATCTGCAGTGATGTTTTGAAATGGAGACACATGGATGCGTAAGCTCGCCGAAGCTGCTTGCTGGCTATGCAACGTTAGCTAATGTCCGCTAGCATATGTACAGGCTAACTATAGCCAGTTACCTCTGTGTGTAACTAACAAAAACCATTTTGGGCGAGCAGAATCAGCCTGAGTGCGAGGAGAAGGTTCAAAGCTGAGAGCAGGAAATCTGTCCAAACAACAACAACATATCTGAGTCTAAGCAGAAAGTTTGAGCACAAGCAGAGCAAATCTAAGCACGAGCAGTGACTATTTGAGTGTGAGAGCAAGGTTTTGAGCGCGAGCAGTGACTAGTTGAGTGTGAGAGCAAGAAATCTGAACGTAATATCAGTGAGAAATGCTCTCAAATTGAAATAATGCGCTCTTGACTAATGGCAGTAATATAACTCCATACACTTTCAGCCATGTCAAAGTTTTACACACACACACACACACACACACACACACACACACACACACACACACACACACACACACACACACTCCACTTGAAACCACGTGTAGGGTTTCAACCTCCGACAGTGACAGACAGCTTCCCTGACCAATGAGAATGTAGGGATTTCTCAGTTTTTCTTGGGTCATGGTGTAATGGTACCAATGTGACACGAGTAGAGGCCGACCCGGGCTGTGTAGGCGTACCCTGCGCTAGAAGTCACTCCAGCCTGAATTACTGCAACTTCTCCAAGTTTAGGAAAAACTGCGCCGTCTGCTCAGTGCTTTGCAAAGCGCTTTAGTCCCCTCACAATAAAATCACCCACCTCTTCCAGTTTATTCTAGCCTGCTTTGCCTTATCATGCATAACAGCCATGTCACCCATGTGCTCTTCTCTCTTCTCTGCATCGCATTGAGTGGTAAGTACTGACTTCGAACTCTTAAGTGTGAGCTCTCGGCTGTGCCGTGTAACGTTACGCCTATTTCTCTTAAATATAGGTCAACTAAAGCAATCGGTTTCCTCGGTTAAACAACTCAGTGTGTTACTAAAGATCAGTTCTAGAAAGTAGACTTTAGTTTCCTCCTGTATGGTTGGAAGATTCCCCCTACAGCGACTTCAGTAAGTAGCCTAATCATTGCAGTAGGCTAATTACTGCACATTTTGGTAAAGGACACATTGAGCTCCGAGTCCCGGAGCATGAGAGCACACAGTTCAGTCAGTTCACAGAGTCAGGACAGGAGGCTATTTATGCTAACGTGGCCACTGTTTGATGTCAACTGTACCTCCCTACACAGCCCAGTCTGAGCCGGAGATAGACGAAGTGGTTCCCAGGCTGCTGTCCGGGAAGGAGGCGCACCTGTTCCCGGACCACACTGCCCGCACACTGCGGCGCCGCGGCCAGCGCTCCCTGGATGCCCCGGGTGGAGGACATTCTGACCCGGATAACATCATTCTGTCACTGCCGGCTTTCGGAAGGAGTCTGTATTTAAATCTGACGCGGGACAGCGCGTTTCTGTCAGGGGACTTCGTGGTCGAGGAGAGGCTTGGGGAGCAGAGCGCAGCGGTGAGCCGGTTATCCACGAAGCAGCTGTGCTTTTACTCCGGCTCCATTATCAACCACACTGACTCCCTGGCATCACTGAGCACCTGTGGCGGCCTGGTAAATCCATTTTAATTTTTTTGGAACTTTTTGATAGCTTTCATGTCATTCAATCCAAGCAGTTGAGGTCCAGACCTTTCCATGTAATGCACTGTAAAGGCAGGTTGGATTACAGCATCCTGGCTGGGGGACATTCTCCATGTTAGAAGGCCCTGAACACCCACACAGGTGTTTTCAGTTAAGCTTGCTGATTAGACCTCTTCCCAGGACTGTGTTTAGACTGAGTGATTGACATCTTCCTGAGTCTCTTGTTAGCCTTGTTGCCCCTGTTAGGGCATGACAAATGACAGCTTTACAGGGCTCCACACTAACTGTTTGCCTTGGTTGCACTGGTGCGCCTAACTTTTTTTATTTAGGTGCACCAGCACAAAATTTAGGTGCACCCAAATTTTTCCTCGCATCGCCGTAACGCTGAATGGCAATACATGATATATAGCTCTGTATTGTTTTACAAAGTGGGCTAAATGTTCAGTTTTAAGTCAAAGCCACTTTTCACAAGCTCTTTTATTAAAACAGATTGTGATTAAAATAAAATGCAAAGACAGGGTTTCCTTTACCAGTTTGAAAATATACAGCTGCAACACATGAAAGTTATCTAAAATAAATAGCCTAGGATATATATATATATATATATATATATATATATATATATATATGAATGAGAAAGCTCCTTCATAAGCTTTCAACAACAATAACAGACTGATTAAAAGAGAGAGGACGCCCGGATAGCTCAGTTGGTAAATATAGAGGTTTGACTCCGACCTGCGGCCCTTTCCTACATGTCATCCCCCCCCTCTCTCCCCTTTCATGTCTTCAGCTTTCCTATCAAAATAAAGGCCGAAATCTTTAGAAAGAAGAAAAAGAACGACCAAAAGACCGAGGGAGTGCGATGGACTGAAGCATATGCTAGGCTACTCAAAGAGTGACGCCTGACTCATTAGCGGCGTTACACCCGTCTTGTGTAGGCTATGAAATGTCTGTATCGTCACTGCGCTGCATTTTTATGAACTATGATCCAGCAGGCTCCGTCTTACACGCTATTAATCAACGAACTGAAGTTAGTTGCATTTAATAACTTCTAATGTGTTTTTCACCGTGGCGCAGTAACAGAGAGTTACCAGCGGAAACACTGGTACCAATACAGGTTTCCCTCTCATACTTAACAATATACAGTTGTGTTAATAACAATTAAAACTGTAGACAAATGTCGGGAGTTTGGACCGGCGGCGCTGTGTCTCTCCATGTTGCCGTGTATGAATGGGGGGGGGGGCTGCGCGGAGGAGAGATCCAAACACAGGCAGGCTTTCCAGAAGGAATGGGTCATGTAACGCAACATTAAACCATATCGATATACTTCGTTAGTGGAAAGGCAGCGGATGCGAGGACGTTAGGTGCACCGGTGCGACCTAGGAAAAATCTTAGTCGCACCCTTACAAATTTTGGTCGCATTTGCGACCAAATTGGTCGCACTCTCAATTCAATTCAATTTTATTTATAGTATCAAATCATAACAGAGTTATCTCGAGATACTTTACAGATAGAGTAGGTCTAGACCACGCTCTATAATTTTCAATTTACAAAGCCCCAACAATTACAGTAATTCCCTCAAGAGCAAGCATTATAAATGGCTATTGCGACAGTGGCGAGGAAAAACTCCCTCTTGGGAAGAAACCTCGGCAAACCCAGACTCTTGGTAGTCGGTGTCTGACCGGGCCGGTTGGGGGTGTGAAGGCGATAATAGTCGCATTAAAGATAGTGGAACAGTGACTTTGAAGGTAGTCGTTGTAGTTCATGTCACAGCAGGACGTTGCGGGATGAAACGTGGCGCTGCAGAGCATGGGTGGGTGTAGCAGACGCAGCAGGACGCGGCCGGGCGTTGAAAGGAATCACAGAGCATAGCTCTGCGAAGAAGAAACATAAGGACTCCGGGGAGTAAACTCCCCAGAGCTAGGTTAGTAACAAGCAGTTCTGGGACAGGATGCATACAAAAGGAAACAAATGAAAACATTGATGAGAGGCTGTACTGGCCTGCCCCCCTCAACTCACACTATATTATTGATTATATGATCAATAAATCTGATGACTACGAAGAGAAGCAGGTGGGCCGGGTTAGGCGGACGCTGCAATTTTATATCTTTAATACATGCTTGAAGTGTAGCTAACTGACTGGTTTCGTCTGGTTTGATTGACAAGTATAAATGGGTGTCGTCCGCATAGCAGTGATAGTTAATTGAGTGTTTCCTAATGATATTACCAAGAGGAAGCATATACAAGGAGAACAAAACTGGTCCAAGCACCGAGCCCTGTGGAACGCCATGCATAACCCTCGCGTACTTAGAGGATTTATCATTAACATTAACAAATTGAGATTGATCAGAAAAATAAGACTTAAACCAACTTAGTGCAATTCCTTTAATTCCGACTAAGTGTTCCAATCTCTGTAACAGGATTGTATGGTCAATAGAGTCAAATGCAGCACTAAGATCTAATAAAACAAGTATGGAGACAAGTCCTTTGTCTGCAGCAGTTAGAACGTCGTTAGTAATTTTCACCAGTGCCGTCTCTGTGCTATGATGCTTTCTAAATGAAAGTCTTCAAATAAGCTGTTGCTATGGAGAAAATCACATAACTGATTGGCAACTACTTTCTCAAGGATCTTGGAGAGAAAGGGAAGGTTAGATATAGGTCTATAGTTTGCTAAGACCTCAGGATCGAGGGTGGGTTTTTTCAGAAGAGGTCTTATCACAGCTACTTTAAATGACTGCGGTACATAACCTGTTAATAGAGACATATTGATCATATCTAGTAGAGAGGTGTTAACCACGGGTAATGCTTCTTTGAGTAATCTCGTTGGGATGGGGTCTAAGAGACAGGTAGATGGCTTTGCTGAAGATACCTTTACCATTAGTTGTTGAAGGTCTATAGGATAAAAACGGTCTAAGTAAATGTCAGGTCTAGTCGTTCTTTCTAGCAGTCCTGCGTTTAAAGATGAACCATTAGAAGTTGAGGGCAAAAGGTGATGAATTTTATCTCTAATTGTTGTAATTTTATCATTAAAGAAGCTCATAAAGTCATCACCACTCAGAGCTAGAGATATCAAAATTGAAGATGACTGACTATCTGTCAGCCTGGCTACAGTGCTGAAAAGAAACCTTGGGTTGTTCTTGTTTTCTTCTATTAATGATGAGTAATAGTCTGATCTGGCATGTCTGAGGGCCGTCCTATAGGTTTTCAAACTGTCTTGCCAGTCCAAACGAGACTCTTCCATTTTGATGGAGCGCCATTTACTTTCAAGTTTTCGCGAGTTTTGCTTTAATTTACGAGTTTGGGAGTTATACCAAGGTGCTAGTTTCCTTTGCTTCATCTTCTTTTTTTTTGAGTGGAACAACAGAGTCTAAAGTAGTCCGTAGGCAGGCCGTAACACCATCTACACAATTGTCGATTTGAGAGGGACTAAAGTTTACATAAAGGTCCTCTGTTGTATTAAAACAAGGTAATGAGTTTAGTGCTGTTGGAATGTCTTCCTTAAATTTAGCTATAGCACTGTCAGATAGGCATCTAGTATAGAAGCTTTTATCTAATGTCGTATAATCAGGTATGAAGAATTCGAAAGTAATTAAGAAGTGGTCTGATAATAAAGGATTTTGCGGGAATACTAATACATCTTCAATTTTGATACCATATGCCAGCACGAGGTTGAGGTTGTGGTTAAAACAGTGCGTGGCCTCATGCACACTCTAACTGAAGCCAATAGAATCTAGAAGTGAGTTGAAAGCAGTAGTAAGGCTATTGCTGTCAACGTCCACATGGATATTAAAATCACCAACAATAAGTACTTTGTCTGATTTAAGTACTACACATGATAAAAACTCTGAGAATTCAGATAAAAATTCAGAATACGGACCTGGAGCTCGGTAGACAACAACAAATATAATTGGCTGTACTGATTTCCGTGTTAGATGTTGAAGATTAAGAACAAGACTTTCAAATGAGTTATAATTTAGTTTGGGTTTAGGGTTAATTAACAGGCTTGAATCAAATATGGCTGCAACTCCCCCTCCTCGGCCTGAGCCTCTAGGAATTTGAGTATTAATATGACTGGGAGGAGTCTCTTCATTTAGACTAACATATTCTTCATGGCCCAGCCATGTTTCAGTAAAACAGAATAAATCAATTTGATTATCAGATATCAATTCATTTACTAGTACTGCTTTAGAAGACAGAGCTGACATTTACTAATCCACATCTAATTTTCCTATCCTTTTCTATCATTGCAGTGGTAGTTTTAATTCCAATTAGGTTGTTAAGTATTGCCCCTCTATTCACCACTTTGTGTGGTCTATTGTTGATTATAATTGGAATAGCACTAGTACTACATGTTACTGGAATAGCACTAGTACTACACGTTACTGGAATAATAATAGTACTACTTGTTATCCTGCAGAAGACATTTTCAGAATCATCCACTTGTATAGTGCTATCAGGATCAATACCTGGGGGACATGAATCTGTGATATTTTCAACATAATGTCAATACTTGCCTGTCAGTGTGGTCGTTATGTTGTCAGATAGCATCCTGGCTCCGTGTCGGTTTGGGTGGAGACCATCACGCTTCAGCAGGTTGGGCATCTCCCAGAACAAGTTGAAGTTGTCGACATAGGGAATGCTCAGGGAAGTGCAGAGTGGTTCCAGCCAGGTGTGGAGCCAGAACAGTCTGGACCATCTCTCCGCACCCTTCCTGTAGGTAGGTAGAGGCCCAGAGATGACAATCCGCTTACCTGTGCCCATCAGGGTGGAGAGGAGAGTGGTGAAATCTTCCTGGAGTGCTATCGACCGTCTCTCTCTGATGTCGTTTTTGCCCACATGCACAATGATGTTGTCGACCTTGGCGTGGCGGGCGAGGATACCGGGAAGTTTGTGCTGGATGTCACGGACCTTGGCACCGGGGAAGCAGTAGACCTTGGAGGGACCGCTAGGTAAAGGGGGAATGTGGAGGTCCCTTACCATGGAGCTTCCGATGACCAGCGTGGAGGTTGATGAGTCCAAGGGGGGAGAGTCCGCCCTCAATGGGCACGTCGACTGTGTGGATGGACCAGGATGAGCTGCGTGGGGACGTGGCAGAGAAGGGAACTCCTCGTCGTTCATCAGAATGCTGTAGCGGTTTTCTAGTTGTAGGGGTTGGGCTGGGGCTGAGCGTTGTCCTGACCGCCTGCTCTGGTGCTTGCTTACACGCCATGGCTCAGGCTGGTGTGGAGTGGAGCTGGCTGGGTCCTCGGCAGAAGCTGAGGAGAGACAACAGGGTTAGAGGTTTTATTAGTGCGTGGTGGGGTGAGAGTATTGCAGGGCACAGTGGAATCAAGACATCTGACAGTGTGTGTGTGTGAGGGGAACATCCAATGATAATGGAGTCAAGGAACTCTTCACTTGCCTTGATCTGGTGGAGAGTCGATATTCTGGCTTCAAGTTCCACTATCTTCTGGCTGAACAGGAGGCACGAGTCACAGCCAGGTGAACAGCTGAGGGAGGGCATTGTGTAGCTTGCTAGTTTAGCTAGTAGCAACGTTGATGGAGGCCTTCTCCTAAAACCTAAAAACCTTCACAAGTCGAAATACAATGCAGGTGCTCCTGCTTGTATTAGCAAGCTGTGGATAGCCCGTTACTGCTACCAAAATATAGAATAGATTTCCAAGGAGGCAAAATCCTGAGTGGTCCACTTTAACTCCCGCTAGCAGGCAGGCTAACTAGCCGTTAGCACAACAAATACCTAGACGTTAGCTAACGGAGCGGAGGAAAGTTTTGCAAACAATGGAAAACCATAAAGACAATGACAGCTAGAGAAACAACCATAAAGACAATGACAGCTAGAGAAACCATAAAGACAATGACAGCTAGAGAAACAATAAAGACAATGACAGCTAGAGAAACAACACCACCAACCTCCAATGGCTTTGAACAAAGCCGAGCTGCGCTCTTCTCGTATGATCTTCAGAACAAACAGCTGTTGAATGTTGCGGTGTTTTTAAGTTCCAGTACAGTCTAACCACGAGGGCACCTTACCAACAGTAACCTTGGAAACGATGGTCCCAGCTCTTTTTAGGTCATTGTCCAGCTCCTCCCGTGTAGTTCTGGGCTGATTTCTCACCTTTCTTAGGATCATTGAGACCCCACAAGGTGAGATCTTGCATGGAGCCCCAGTCTGAGGGAGATTCTCTCGAGCCCTGCTTTATCATTCTTATTGGTGGGGCGATATTGTAGGGTTGACTATTGGTGCTTTCACAAAATATTTACACATTGAGATTTGTGATAAATAATGAATCAGGAATGTGGATATAATGACTAAATTGGTAAAGGCAAATAATAGGAGTGGGGGAAAAAATCGATACAGCATGGTATCGCAATATTTTCCGTGGCAATACTTAATCGATATACAGACACCAAGTATCGATCTTTTATGTGTTTGTCTGCTTGACACTCCCATTTTGCAGCAATAAAATTGACGTGAGATGAACAAACAGAGAAATGTATCTTTTTAGATAAAACAGATGTTGACAAAGTTTTCTTTTGGTTACATCATTTGAAATTGGGAAAAATTTGAAGTTGGAAAAAAGGTCATAAATTGCAGAATATTGCAATATGTTTAAAATTGCAATAAAATTGTATCGTCACAGAAGTATTGTGATAATATTGTATCGTGAGTCCCACCCCTAGCAAATAATAGAACTGCAAGAACAGTCTGGAAAGTTAAAAAAAATTACATCACTTTACAGTAAAACCAGGAAAAGACAACACTTATTTCATATCATGATATTAGGATATCCGAAATCTAAGACAATATTTAGTCTTATATCACGATATCAATTTATATCATTAAATTGCCCAGCACTGCATATTGGTAGAAAAGATTTGTGACCATATAAATTCCCATCTAAGCTATGGGCCACCTTCAACCTGAGCAGAAGGTATTATCAGCCAGAAGGTGTGTGTGTGTGTGTGTGTGTGTGTGTGTGTGTGTGTGTGTGTGTGTGTGTGTGTGTGTGTGTGTGTGTGTGTGTGTGTGTGTGTGTGTGTGTGTGTGTGTGTGTGTGTGTGTGTGTGTGTGTGTGTGTGTGTGTGTGTGTGTGTGTGTGTGTGTGTGTGTGTGTGTGTGTGTGTGTGTGTGTTCAGTGGCTTTTTAACAGCGGCCACTCTGATGATGTGCCTCTGAGCATGATTTTCTGCTCCTGTCTCATCAGTCATTGTAATCTCTTAAACCCCCAGTTCAAAAGTCACACTGTGCAGCCAAACACAACTTCACTTTATTTTAAATGCTTGGGGAGATCCTAGTTTCTAACGGTATATATCTGTCTGGCTGAAATTTGGGTAAATGTGTCTAAAATGATGCAGAAGACGTGTAGGCTACAGTATTTCAATTTGATGGAATGGAGCAACATAAAAAAATCAACATGAGTAATTTTAACAATCTTAAATTTCAATTGTAAGATGAAAAAAGGGGACAACAGTGAGTATGAGAGTGAGTATGAGAAAACATTTTTAACTCAACTCTCACAGTCCCATCAGTGGAAACATTCTCACTCCCATCGCATAAAATACGGGTTTAGGAAATGAAGAATAGGACAGTTGGGTTAGGAAAAGTGACGTTGGGACACAAAAGTCCTGTGTTCTTTGACACATCCACCACCCCAAATTACCTCCCCACGCAGAATTTCGGCATTTTATACTACTCGCTACCATTATTGTTCTTAAAACTACGTCATCTTTAAGCGCTGCGTAGCTGCTGCTCTGCCCGGTGCGTTCTATACACACGCTGAGGGGTGCTTATCTGACTCTGAGAGCCACTGCCCAAGCATCCGTATCTTACGAGTTCGGAGTGATGCAATATGAGCAAACTCTGGTGAAGACTGTGAGATGTGGTTGTAAGCTCACACTATGTTTTGACTGACTATGAGTTTTTTTGTTAAACTGGTTTTGTTAAAACCTTGATTTGATTGTGATTAGAGCTGCAACGATTAGTCGACTAATCAATTACGATAGAAAAATAATCGCCAACTATTTTCATTACTGTATCCATTAATCACTAATGTAATTTTTCAAAAAATGCAAAAATGACAGAAAATGCTGTCTTCAGCCTCTCACATATAGAGGTTTCTTCTTTACTTTTTTTTATATCATATTAAACTGAATCTCTTTGGGGTTTGGACTGACAAAACAAGACATTTAAAGACATCACCTGGACTTTGAGAAACTGAGATGGACTTTTCTGACATTTTTTAGACCAAACAATTAATAGATTAATTTAAAATAATCGGCAGAGTAATCGATAATGAAAATAATCGTTAGTTGCAGCCTTAATTGTGATATTGTCAGAGTGGAATGAGATATTTCCTCTGATCTTAAAGCTACCTTAGTTACTTAAAATGGGGAAACTGCAGTCTACATGTATGGGTTAAACCAACTAAATAACATCTTAGGCCCAAGAGCCATCTCAAACAAAAGACTCTTACGATCTGTAGGTCTGCTGTTCTCTAGCAGAGCCTGACTTCTGATCTCCGTGTGCAGGGTGGTTAAAGAAAATCTGAATTTCCCCACTGTGGGCAATGAGGTTCCACATTATCTGAGGCATTTGGATAATGCTCTTATGTAAAATGAGTGTGCAGGTAGGGATTCAGGCTCAGTCCTGGAATCTTCAGCAGAAACAGGCTTGAAGCCAGCTCTTAAAGTAGACTGTGCTCCTTTATTTCCTCTATATTTCCTCAGTGACAGTTTGAGCATTCAGCTGACCTACAATGAATGAGCAGATCATTGTCCAGCTGCGTACAAGACACTGAGACACATGGTGGGTTTATATGGAGAAAAAAAAAACACTGGCAGCTGCAGCAGTTGAACCTAGGGTTGCAAAATTCCAGGAATATTCAAAGTGTTCCATGGGAACTTATAGGAGTTTATGGGAATTAATTAGAAATAATGGGAATCTAATGGAAATGTGGAGGATATTTACTGTATTTACCATGCTCCAGGGTTGCACAATTGATCAAGTATTGATCACGATTTTGGCTCCCTGCAATTAAATGAACATGATCGACTGCCATATTGACGTTTAACATATGTGCTCATAGAAAATCCTGCTGCATATCAAACCAAGTGCTTCCTAGCATGACACAGGATGGACTCAGTCAGCCAGTGCTGCGCCAGCAGTGGCATTACGCACGGCCGTTCACTGTTTACCTTCATTAAACTGCCTGATAACGACACCAGGCTGCTATAGTATAACAACACAAACCTCTACACACATCAGACTGCTCTGTTATAGTCTCGCATTGCCAGACCTTTCTCCACAGCACTGCTGAGGAAGGTCTGGCTAGTCCACATAGCATTCCGGCATGGGAGAAAAACACGCTCTGGGTTATTGGCATGTCTTTAAACCAATCACAATCGCCACGGACGGCGCTTAAAACGCCGCACAGAGCCCTGGTGGCGCTGCAAAATAGTCTTGGGAAGGAACTTGTTTTGGTGGAACAAGTTGTTTTAGTCATGCAACAGAAAACTCAGATTGGACAGATAGTCTAACTAGCTGTCTGGATTTACCCTGCAGAGATCTGAGGAGCAGTTAACCATAGTCCTCATAAATCCAACGAAGTTTAAAATTCCAACCCAAAGAAAGCTGAAGTAATGGACATCCGGCTGAAAAGAAGGACATTCTGCAGAATTTCCGGCAGGAACTGTGCAATCCTGGAACTGGCTAGTCTACGCAACATTCCTTGATAGGAGAAAAACGTGATATGGTTTATTGGCATTTTTTTAAACAAGTCACAATCGTCTTGGGTGGTGTAAGAGCCACGGTGCTTCTGCAAAATAGCTTCGGGAAGGAACTTGCTTTGGTGGAATAGTGCACGTAAGGAGGGGTGCTCTGGAATGAAAATGTCTGTTGAGTGTGGGATGAGAATGTTACTAAAAAAAACTGATAAATATAATTTGATTGTCGATTCTGGCTCGGAGGATGTTTCCCGAATTGACCGGAGTTTAGAATGCCAACACAAAGAAAGCGGAATGTGAGGGACATCCGGCTTAACCTCCGGTGGCACCAGAACCATACCGTTAATGAAACATCGTCGATATAAACTAACATTGTTGAAACAGAGCAGCTAATATTGGTAGTGAAAGCAACTAGTCAGCAGGCTGCTGAGTCATCACTGCTTCGCACCGGTGTCGTGCCAAAAAGTTATTATCCGCCAAAAACTGATTTCTGTCTGTGGGCGCGTGTGCAGCCTTTTAAAGCTGAATTGCCTAGTTTTGGAAAACTGTGTTACTGGATGTATTGGCCCTTTTTTAAAGGTATTTCATCAGGTAAAACGTACTAGGTGGGCTATGATCTGTCAGATATAAGCCTCATGAATGAATGGATTGGATATAATCTAGAGTACAGGGCGCTCCCGCAGACGGAAATTCCTTTTGTGTGTGTGTGTCTGTGTGTGTGTGTGTGTGTGTGTGTGTGTGTGTGTGTCTGTGTCTGTGTGTGTCTGTGTCTGTGTGTGTGTGTAAGTGTGACAGTAAATGACAGCAGTAAAGACCCTCGCACTGAGCTGAAATGGAAAAGAATATCCAAATCCCTAAATTAAAAACCAAATACCTATCCAACTAACTAATAACTGAATAGTCCAGCCCTACCTTTTTTTTGATGCAAAGATTTATACATCAGCAGGAATGTGGCACAACATGGCAGTGAAAGCAGTGCCCTGTTTATTTAAATGTTGAAGTGCAATACAAATATGTTGTCCCTAAAGTCAATGAATAATCAGGGTAAATAACCATGATCTCAATATTAATAAAAATAATCGTGATTAACATTTGGACCATAATATTTAATAATGTTTAACTTTTTGCTATTTAACTGCGCTGTATCACCAAGTCAAAGTCTTGTGTACATTGTACATTTTGGCGAATAAAGCGATTCCGATATACAGATAGAAACCAACTTCTAAACCATATAAGCAGACTTAATTGTAAACCCTTCTAATAGAAATTAAAAACGATAAAAATTGAGTTGAGATAAACTTTAATTAAAGGAATTGACTCATTTCACATTGTATTGAACAACACCAAGAAGCATGTATTCCTTTGGCTCAGACAGTGCAGTAGTGTGGGCTGCACAGAATGCAGTGTGCATGCATAGGGTTGTGGTTTTTTATGAATTCCTATTTTATGGGATGATGGCAAATTATCTGTACATTTGATAGAACAGCGCACTGCTGAATGCAGTGCATTGTTACAATTCAATTAAATGGGCATACTTTAAACCAAAACATGCCTCAAGACCTAGTATTTTTTTTGTGTATTTCCCCCCCCCAAATTAAGTTAACTATGAAAAGTTCAGTTTTTGATATTGAAATTGTGGAACATTCCCAAGCTTAACTCAAATGTACTGACCCTTTTCAACCCTAGTTGAACATGCAGCCTCTTACAGTCTGTCCAGACCAGGACTTGTCAGGGTGAGGGGCGTTCAGGGTGTGCTCCACAGAGATGCTCAGAAGTCCTTTTATACAAGTCCAAGTCAAGTCTCAAGTCTTTGAGCCCCAAGCATAGCCAGAAAAAAAACTGTAGTGTGCATCAGAGAAACTATTGTGCCAAATTTAATCTTACGTTACATTCCGACATATACCGTACATACACTGTATGCTGGAAAGTGATTAATGCCTTTTGGTCTAAATATAAAATATTACTGTAAGCCCCACAGCTAAGCAGGAGGGCATTTGTGCTGTGAAATGGTGAAATGAGTATGGCTAAATTAGGGGGTGAATTGAATTATATAGAGTACCCGAGTTGGTTACTCTCAAACAATTGAGACACAGCCAGTAAAGTGATCCCGACTGTTCCTGGCTAACCCCGCCTAACTGCTAATGTTACCGGAGGACCAGACAAGCGGGCCACGGCTGTTTACAACGTGTAGCTTGTTCAGTGGCTGTAGCCGACAACAGTGAGTTATTTAAAGCCAAGAAAGGGGGTTGTAAATTGGGAAAAGAGGACCGTGAGTTTGCGTTGTGTTTAGTGATTGTTGAAGGGTCCAGGCCTGAGGACGCCTACAGGCCAAATAGATTTTTGGTCATAGCGCCCCCCGCTGTCAACAGGAAATGCGCCTGATATGACAAACATCATTAACCTGATTCCGCCAGATGGATTGCTTTGCATTTGCTCGGCATATCCATCTGGGAACTTTCTGTTGGAGAACTTTTGGGAAGGGGCAGAAATACTGGTTAGCTGATTGGATGAACCATCTGTCTATCACCTATGTTGGTGATAGACGGGCCAAATCAACCAAATGACCTGTTTGCTGTAGACCCTTGTGTGAGATATCATTGAACTTAGCAGAGAGTTCCTTTTTAATTGGTGATGGTTTGACCCGCCCCCTATGCTTTATCCACGCCCCTTTTCACAGCTAATGAACTGTATGACGTAGAGTCTTGTGTGAGTTATTGTTGAACTCGGCAGGGAATGCGCTTTTCATTGGTGACGATTTGCGGTATCGGAGTCAAAATGCACGGTCGCAAGGAGCGGCGTCTGCCGGTAACCCCGACGCGCGCAAAGGCGCGAGGGCCCGTCCATCGCTGCTCGCAGCTTTAATTACAGTTTGAATTTGTCACAGCACTTATATCACAGCTACCCCAAGGTCTTACAAAGCTAACAAAAGCTAACAGTCCGATTTGAATTTAAGGCATTTTTATGAACGTGAGGGGTCTTGTTAGGAGGAGCAGCTAGCTAGCTATGTGTCCCATTAAATACAATGGGGAAACGATCTTGGCTAGCTAGCTACACTTTCGGCATAACTATAGTATATTTACAGTTTGAATTTCGTCACGGAATGTATATTACAGGTTCTCCAAGGTCTTACAAAGCTTAGCTAACACTTTCGGATTTCAATTTAATGCATTTTTGTGAATTTCAGAGGTCTCGTTAGGAGGAGGCTAGCTAGCTCTCATTGATGGACTCCAGCTCACCACGGGCTTTATCAATGAGACTTGCGGACAAGAGGCGTTTATTTCCCCGATTGTTTGTTTAAATAACTCAACACACATATCCATTATAAGATTAACTGGAACCTGCGGTAACAAGCTCGCTGACTGCGCTCTCAGTCACACATCTGCCATTTAACAGGAAGAGGGGAGGGAGAACCGCGAGCTGCAGGCCCTGGAGCTCTGTCAGGGCAGCGACGTTTGGTAGTAATTGAGCCATGGATTACAAATATACGGAAGAGGATTAGGGCCACTGGTGAAAAAAATATTTGAGTTCTGACTTTATTCTCAGAATTCTGACTTTAATCTCAGAATTCTGACTTTAATCTCAGAATTCTGACCTGAGAATAAAGTCAGAATTCTGAGATTAAAGTCAGAATTCTGAGATTAAAGTCAGAATTCTGAGATTAAAGTCAGAATTCTGAGAATAAAGTCAGAACTCAAGAATTCTGAGATTAAAGTCAGAATTCTGAGATTAAAGTCAGAACTCAAATATTTTTTTCACCAGTGGCCCTAATCCTCTTCCGTACAAATATGTTTGTCAATTTAAAACATTATTTTTCAACCGAAGAAAGTCTCAGTTTATTGTTAAACTGTTAAAGTATAAGACTGTGAAAATACGTAATTACAAAGACTACACACTTCATGGATGACGTCTCGCTGAAGCTACGATGTCTTGGTGTATCGTACCGGAGATGTAACCTTACTCTAATGATCAGAGCATCTTGCTTGTTCTTTTGCTTATCTGCTGAAAACACTTGAGAGAGCAAAGCGAAATTTCGCTGTGTGGAAACCTACCGTAAGTGGTCATATGACAAACCTACGGCTAACTGAGACTTTCTTCGGTTGAAAAATGATCTTTTAAATTGACGAACATCATATTTGTAATACATGACTCAATTCAAATGGGATCAAAAAATAATTTGCTTCTCCCCGTTCACTACTGTTCATATTTTTTCCTGAGTTAAGGTCCCATGAGGTCCACCGGAAGGGCGTGACTTCGGCTCTCTATAGGCCTGGGTCAAAATGGGCGGGCCTGGATCTAAAATGGGTGGGCCCAATGGTAGCGCCACGGGTGGTGCAGATGTGAGTTGTGCATGCTCAGATTAAAACTGTTTACGGCATAACGTGTCTTACTGAAATTTGTGAAATCCATAAAATAATAAACTTTTCTCTTTACATACAAAAACAGAAGATATCTATCTAGCTATCTATGATTGTTTGATTGCTAATGTTAGCTCAAAACGCCATTCAAGTGACAGCCTTTGTTGTGTTTGATTGCTAACTTGTAGCTAGCAGTCATTTCAAAAACGTTTTAGCTATCAATAATTGTTTGATTGCTAACGTTAACAAAAAAAGCCGTTACATCTTGTAAGCTACTTGTCGCAAAGTGACTCATGCGCAATTCACATCTGCACTCGTCTCAAAGTGACGCATGCGTGACTAAAATCTGCGCTCGACTCACATCGGGCAGTGACAATGCCATCAACACAAAGTTTAGGAGCGCAATACTAATGATTTAGTTTGAAGTTCCTGTGACGTGACATTTCCAGTCTACATTTCAGACTCAAACACACGGAGCTCTGAAGTAGACCTGTGCGTCGCTTAGTGTCCACTCTCGCTGTGAAATGCTGGGCAGCTTCAGGTTTATGGATGCGCTCACAGCTGTGGACATTGTGCTCTGTGTATTTCTGTAGTTTCGGTTTTCCACCTCTGACGTAGAGCAGCGTGCAGCCACTTCTCTAGCTAAACTATTTGTCTCATTCAGAGACCAGAGACAACGGGGCTCTGTGTCTGTCAGACGGTCTGAGATCTATCGTATCAGCAGAGCAATCACTTAATGCACAGCAGACTGGTGCAGGTATAGAATATTTTCTGAAATATAGTGACTTTATTCTTTTAATAGTCTATTATAACTTTATTTTTCTCAAAATATCACGACTCCTCCAAATCACAGAGAACACAGATATACTGTATTTTGAATGTGCACAAAGTTTTGGACATGAGCAGAAATCTTGCTCAAACACATCTGAAATATTACAGTCCAGGGGTCTAATTAATAAATTAAAATGAATAATGTATCATTGAGGTGAATAATTGTCATATGCACGTTTAGGGAGGTTACTTCCCCAACAAAAGACGCAAAAGAGGAGGGAGGATTAAATGATGCCTATAGGCTACATGTGTGCTGACTCGGATATAGAAAAGTCGATCCAAAGGAGAATAAATAGTTAGCATTACAGAATGCTTGAGAGCCTTACTGCAATATATTCCATTATGTTTTTATATTTGGATTGTAATCTATGTTTCTCTTTAAATAAAGATATTTGCAGCATACATTAATTCAGAAAAAGGTAGAAATAGGTGCATAAAAATTCACCAGAATGCAGGAAAGTGTTTAATGCTCAAAACTTTCAATACATCATTTTAATTATCTTGGTGTTATTGGAATAAATAACACTTCCAAGAATCTTTTTTAGAAAAAATCTGAACCTCAATCTCACACTAAACTGAAAAAGGCTGTTGCTGCAATTTAGTAAATTTTACAGGAAAAAAACACTTATTATTAGATGAGAAGCCTACAATCAAAATAATGAAGTTACTGTCTGTGTCTATGTCTGACCTGGGCTGGCACATGTTAAAAAGCGTGTGCGTGCAAAAACACTACGGTCACGCGCAAAGTGTCCCGGTTTTAGTTCCGGGAAATCTGGTCACCCTATTCTAAGCCAAAAATGTGTGTCTGTCACTTGGGTAACGTACAGAGCTCTGCGTGGGCACAGGCTTTTATGACTGTCAGTTTAGCCAGCATCTAACGTTAGCTATGCCGATGTGCTGTTAAGTAATATCTGGCTATGTGAGACAAGCGTCTAGCAACATTGTTGTGAATGCTGCGGTCTCAACCTGGCAAATACCATAAATGACAACTGTTAACAATTTAATTGCCTGTAAATTGCTTATGCTAATCGCTAACTCTTATATCCTTTGTTTTTTGTTGTTTTCTGTTAATCACATTGAATTGGCAGCCCTGCTCCACAGGCGCATCACACTGTTCAGACTAACGAGGCGTTTATGAGGCGGCTGTGTCTATAGCGACTCCTTTCATTGTGATCGCTGCAAATTGTTTTCAATGTAAGTGAATCGGTTTGCCCCCTGCTTTTGCATTGCTGAGCGCCTCACATGTGAGCCCTGAAAACATTGAGATGAAAAAACTTCAACTTACAACTCGACCCAGTTAGAGATTGTACTGTATATGTAAGACTGTTGCAAGCACAGTAAATCAAAAACAAGGTCTATGTGTACAATGTAGACAGTTGTAGAATTCAGTACTGAACTGGACTGGTGGACTGAAGCGTATGATACAAAAACTTGCTTTGATCATTAAGCCGATTGTTAAATGCACAATTCTCTGGTTTATCAGTGAAGTGTCTGACACTAGACTGCAGACTGGATTCTCTACTCACTGTGTAGATGGACTTTTATGCATTTTTATGAACTATGATAATCTGTTCATGGGCCACATCTCTTGCCCGCATCAAGGCGCTGACTCACTCGCTCTCACTCTTATTTGTATCTTACTTAAAGTTGCATCCAGTAACAACTTCAGTGTTTTTTGCCGTGTTTACTGCCATTTTTCTGCGGACGCCACCACAGAACATTACCTGCCCAAACACTAGTAAAAATACAGGTTTTCCTCTCCTGCTTAACAAAAAATGCAGCTGTGCAAATAACAATTAAAAATGTAGTCAAAAGTCAGCAGTGTTGGCCAGGCTGTGTCTCCCTCCATGTTGCCCGGAGAAACTGAGAGGAGAGATGCATAAAAGCTTTACAAAAGAAACAGCTTATGTAATGCAACATAAAACTATATTGCCATAAATGGTATTATGTCATTCCATATCTCGTTGTAAAATATTATATTGATATACCTTAAAAAGTCCATATACCGCCCAGCCCTATCACAGTGCCATGGTTAGCATTGCTAAGCCTCTGTTCTGATTGACAGGTAAACCCTAAAGCATCCCCTGCTTTATTGTCTATTTTAAAATAAATGGGACCATCATGCTGTGTTGAAGAAGACTTGAAGCGATTTAGACCATAAACTGATTAGAAAATATTTACTGAGGTAATAAATCAAGTGAGAAGTAGGCTCCTTTTCTCATAGACTTCGATGCAATTGGATAATAATAGAGGAGAGTTGGATTACTTACTAGTAACAAATGTAATTGTGTAATCATTTTACTTTGTTGAACAGACCAGAACTAGGTTACAACCATAGACTAAAATATTTAATTGTGATTAAATCACATGATTGTCCACACGCGATTAAGACATTTCCATCTGCAATGCAGTTCCTTGACAAAAAATAACACAATTTTTCCGACTTTATAATTTCAGAGACTATCCTGTTTTTTTGTCTTGTAAATCTCATAAATTTACCACTTTAATCTCACAAAATATCCAAGTTTTTTTTTCTCTGATTTAAAAAAAAAAAAAAAAAAAGAATGTTTTTCCTACAATGGACACATTTCTCCAGCTGAGTTAAGATCCTCAGATCCATCCAACCTCAACTGTCCAGGATTGGTTGTGATATACTTCTCTCTCCAGCTAATGCCTATGAATAGAGTCACGTCCCTGTGTTTGTGGAGCTGTAGAAATGCTTTAATCCATCCTCCAGTCCACATTATGCTGGGTAACAGCATTTGTTAACCCTGGGGCTCAGCCAGGAGTGGAATGTCTGTGCAAACGTTGAAACAAACTGAGTTGCTACTTTATTTTATGGCATACCAAAATGCTCTAGTCAGAGCAGGCCTGTTCATAGTGCTGCACTGTGACTGCTGAATCTGCATTGTCTTGTTTCTCTCTTTCTGCCATTGTTGCTGTGCAGACCTCACAAGTTAGTGCTAGAAAGAGTGCAGAATGTTTTTTAGTTTTGTATGAACTTGACTGTACTTTGACATAAGTGCTGATCTGAGCAATAGAACTTCTACACTCTTCTATAGGAAGAGTGCCTTTAGTTCAGGAACAACAGAGATTGTTGTGATGACCACTTTGAGAAAGAAGCCAGGGTTTGAACCTGGGCTGCTGTCAGTAGGGCTGTCAAAACTGGCCAAAAGTGACGTTTGAAAAGTCGTTCTAAAAACACTTATCTATTTGTGCACAGTATGTCCATAAGACGGCAGACCAATGGAACGGAGGCATACCTACCGTAAAACTTCAAATAATAGCCCAGGCTTCTATTTACCCAAATCGCCGAAATGCACCGGCTTGTATTTGAGACAGGCGTCTATAAGAGACAGGCCTTTAATTGACAATAGGAGGTTACCACATTATATACATTTTTTCTAATTCGTATTATTCGTATTTAATTCATATTTATAATAAAAAAAGAAAAAGCTGTGGATCCACTCACACACGCTCACCTCCAGCTCTTCACTGACCTTCTTCCTCCACCTCGCAGTCTGGCCCTTTTGTCGTCTTCCTCGGACGGACGTTGCAGTTCTGCTTTATGTTTACGCCATTCTCGCACTCTCTTAGGACCAATCGAGAAATGTCTTGCCGCTGCTTCTCCCGAATTTTGTTCGGCAAATTTGACAACTGTCAGCTTAAATGTCAAATCATACTTTTTTCTTTTTGTCTCCATGGTGGTATTGAGAGAATTAAGAAAAACTGAAGACTAAAAGAAAGTTCGTTAACCTGTTTGTTATGTTGCCATAGTGATGAGTCGATTATGAACGATTGCGTCTGTCACGTGAAATCAAATCAAAACATAGAACAAACGATCTGACGGGTTTTAAAAGATCAAATACAACCCGACACGAAAAAAACAAAAAAAAAACAGACCAGGCCTCTATTTGAGACCGGCCTTTATTTACCCAAATCTGTTGTCACACCAGGCGTTTAAAAGAGACAGGCGTCTATTTGGGACTCGGCTATTATTTGAAGTTTTACGGTACACACTCTCTCACTCGCGCGCGCGCAGAAGGCAGGACATGAACATAAACAGGACGCTGATTACACGCAGCTGTTTGTAATTTGGTCATAAACAACGGAGTCTCTTGCCGTTCCCTGAATCTGTCCTACTATATTGCTGTCTGCTCTTACCGACCAAAACATCCGGATCTATTTGTCTCTCCAGTTAGACATTTTCGTTGGTGTCTTTGTGCCGTCTACTTCTTTGTCCTCGTTGTTTGTTTGCCTCCGTTAGCGGCAGCTGAATGTTAGAAACGTCATCAACACGTGTACCCACCTGCTCGCTCTTCCCGACCGGCTGGTCTCAATTAGACAGGAAGCTGATTTTAGGAAGCAGTGGCCCCTCGAGAACTCGCGAAAATACATTTTCATATTCAAATGTGACTTTTATTGTACAATTCAAAGATATATTCAAAATTAGAATATTCGTTGACAGCACCTGACTACATTGACAAATTGTCACAATTTCCATTAACAAAATGAACACCAGACGTGAGGGGGCAACAATCAAATGCGCTGGAAGCACAGAGTTGTTTTCTTCTCCACTCAATTAGGTAAATGACTTATGAAGAAGAAAAGCTGATTGTTGTGGGTATTGGCTTAAAATTATATGATCTTTGTGAAGATTTACTAGCCTGGCTCCGCCCTCCTACGTACTTGCGCTCAATTTTCATTTCCCTTCAGTACTATGTCTGGGTTTGTGGTATAGTCTTGCGTTTTCTCCAGACAAATTTTTGGTGGTCCAATCAGCGAACAAAGGGAGTGGCTGTGAACAATGATGTTTAGGCTGTGCGCTAGAGTTGTAGTTGTGTAATGGCGGCGGAGAAAGATGCGAGCAAAGCCATTCAGTCCGTTGTGGCAACGCTGCCGAATATCCAGAAGTTAAAGCCCGAGCAAGAACAATCTTTGCTGGGTTTTGTTGGTGGCCATGATGATGTGGCCCTCCTCCCCACGGGGTTTGGGAAAAGTTAGATTTTTTTTGTTAGTGGTGAAGGAGTTGGCTAAGGCTAGCGATGCTAATGCTAAATATAAGCCTTGTCGGTCTCCCCTCTTGCACATGCGCATGACCTATGTCACGACCAAACGTCAGCGATTGGTTATGGCAAATCCAATAGTTTTACAGTTTTTTTTCGATTGCTAAACGACAGTGGGCACAACTGAAGCCACATGTGCAAAACTCGAACTACAGTCTGCACAGCAGCAGTTCATGTGGACCAAACTCTAGTTTGTTTTTCATTGCTTGAACACACTTACACTCACTTATAACACACAACACTGTACAACACTGTAGATTTACAGCACTTTGTTCAAATGCTAACACACTGCAGTCAAAACTGTAACCACACATTCAAAACAGAATAGATTTCAGTCTGGTGCCTATCAAACACTGCTGATTGGAATTTTAGCTGAAAGTCTAAGCAGGTGTCTCGTTTTAGACTAGTTAGTGAACATATATGGTATTTATACAGAGAAAGCTCAGAAAGCCTTTTTTTTGGAATGCAAACACCAAATAAGAATGAAACAATTATACACTGTACCGTTTGAGAGAAACAGGTAAAAGAGCAAAGATACCAACATGTCCAGGTAAGATGTCTGAGGTTATTTACACAGCTAAAAAAAAAATGAAAAAACACTATCTTTACAATAGTAAAACTGCATTCTGCGAAAGTAATGGGGGTGAAAGCAAAGGAAACCCCACATTCATTTGTATTTAGAGATGATGCAGACATCCATGGTGATGAATAAAACTTGCCACATGATGCTGAAGAGAAGCAGGATTAGTCACACTATTCTTTTTTACTGTTACGTAGGTACCTTTAGTTTTTTTCCCCAGTAATTCCACATTTTAATTACATTAAATTAATTGAAGAAAACTTCTGATTTTCATTCCTTCTTGTTTACCTTACATACAAATTGGTATATTATACAATCGATATCTTTTACTTAAATAAACTATTGAGTAGTGTCAAGTCACTCAAATTGTTCAAACTGTACCCCCGTTCGCATTGCAGGAAGAGTGATTTGGTCAGCCGCTAGTGTCGCTGTAGAGCAGCCAACGTCAACTGGCGGCCCGCCGCCAAAGCTTTTAGTCTGGCCCGCAGAATAATCATGAATTCACAAAATGTAAAGAGGAAAAACTGTGTTCTGTTATTTATCATTTCAAGCATTTAGAGCAAAAACCCAGCCCCCTGTATTTACATCTCTATTCACATGCCGGGATTCTCTACAGCGATGACAGAGCTCCACGCACACGGCTGAGCCGAGATGTGTGTGCGTTAAAACACACACACAGCTGAGCCGAGATGTGTGCGTGCGTTAAAGGTTAAAACACGCAGCACCTGACTGGGAACGATACAGAGTTACCAACGGCCGCTGGGGCAGATGAACTCCCGCTGGTCTCTTTTCTGTAAATAGGCTACAATTAAACCTTCGTGAGTAGAAAGTCAATACTTATCGATGCACTCACCTGTGTAGACAGGCATAAACATGTAGAAAGCGATATTTCAGTCTGCTCTCTCTGCTCAGTCCACCGCGCTGTTTTACGCAAACACAGCTCTACTCTGCAAATAGCAAATTTTTACAAACAAGCTAAAACAAAAGCTGTCGGTTTGTATTCTAACTGTTTATCTTAGGTTGCCGGGAATCTTGACATTTTGACAAATTCTTGTAAACCTCACTGCTGGCTGAACAAACCAAGCTCTCCGCTAGAGCGGACAATCTGGAGCTACTTAATATGCACGTGAATGACGCGATCGTTATGTTCGAGTGATGATGATGATTCTGGTTGTATTATTTTGCAACATCACCGTTTCATTGCAAATGAGGCATACATGACAAGTGCATAGCCTGCTTATCAGTCATTCATCATTAAAGCTGGGCTTTTGGCTTTTCCACGTCAACTTTTTGCTTCAGCCTCTTTGACAGTGACATGTTTACCTGACAACAGCCTTTCTTTCTGCAAGCCTTTTCCACCAATCAGGATGCTGCATACTACAATATTTTTTCCATAATCACAGACTTTAACCATCACTCCTCAGTGAACTGCTTCCTAGTCTGAGATCTTTTTCTAGTTAAAGAGACAGTTATCATTAGGGAGTTTCCATGTTTTTTAGGAGTTTGCTCACACTAATACATGTAAAAAAATAAAATTAATTCAGTAAGAAAGTGAAAAAGAATAGGCGTATTAGTTATAAATTCATTTTATTTTATTTATTTGAAAGTCCGGCCGCCACAATGCTTAGAAAAATTCTGAAAAAAATGTAGTTGATGATCCCTGCTGTAGACTCTCTTTCCAGTCAGAGACATATATTGTGTAATTGATGTTTTCAGTTTAATTAATTACATCCAAGTAAATGGAACACTCACAAGATGTCACCAAAATCATTCTGTCCCCTTTAAATCTTTCAGAAAATGATGTAAGTGTATCGAATTATATCTTATCGTATCGTTGGCTGAATATCGTGATATATATCGTATCGTGAGCTGAATATCGTGTATTGTATCTTGAGATTAGTGTATCGCTACAGCCCTAGTGACTATTGGTAATGCAGACTGTAGTTAGAGTTTTGCACATGTGAGTTGTTTAGAAATCGAAAAAAACTGTAAACTTCAACAGAGTACCCGCCTTCAAGGACGTTAACACTTGTCAATGGAGAGTGGCCAGACTCTGTACAAATGAAATGTACGAGAGTCGTAAAGGGTAAAGATTTACTGGTATTGAACAAAAAACAACAACCTACATGTGGAAGTCCATCACACTGTAAATGAACTACTTTGTTGTGTGGCAGTGATGTGCCAAAGTTTTTCCTTTCAATAAAACATTAACTTAAACCCCACTTGTAAATCTGAGGCCATGGTTCTCAGCAGGTAACCAATACAGTGCCTACTCCGGGTAGAGAATGAGTCCTTACCTCAAGTGAAGGAGTTCAATTACCTTGAGGTCGCAAGTGAGGGGACAATGGTCGGAGAATCTGTACAGCAGGGGCGGTATTAGGGGTTTATAAGTGGCCGAAATGGCTTTCCTCAGGAGGGTGGCATTTCATTTCCAGGTTCTCGTTCTCCATAAACAACATGAAATCAAGGAGAGGGTTAACTTTTCCTGCTACAGATTTCCCACCATGGTCAGAAAGCACAGGGGAGACACTTTGTTTCTCACACTATGCCCTTTAGAGTCGTTACTCGCTCCGAAGCTAATCACCATCACTCGCTCAACCATACACTCCCCACGCACACACGCATGCCGGCCCTGCTATTCTCTTAAAGAGATCGACACACACACACCAATGCACAAGTATTAACTTCAGGCCACTTATGTAGGCTGGAAGTTTATCTTTCTGTGGAGGCTCTGTGTGGAGTCTGCAGAACCCTAACACCCCAACATAAGTCTTTAAACAAACTTTGATAAAAGATTGGGGAAAACGCTGCATACTTTCAGGTAGGTAAGACTTTAACCCGCCGACAGTCAGGCCACAGACGCCAAACTGATTCTCCAGTCGGTCTAGCTCTCTGAGATCTCTTTAGCACAATGGATGTGGAATCCGAATCCTTTGTAAGCAGATCATTCACCACTTTTAGTAAGTGCTAGAGGTGTGACAAGATCTTGTGATATTAAAAGGTTGTCTCGCGATATCAGTACACAAGTGCAGAGCTGCTACTACTCTGTATAGTTGCCCAAGAAATGAAAACCGGCAGCTGATTGGACGAACGCGTCACATCGGTTTGTTTTCTCCGGAAATTCAAAGCCTGTCATGGCGGCCGTTCAGAATACGATCTCATATTGTACTAAAATAGTAAAATAGCTAAAATAAGTAAGAAATGTTATAAAGTGTAATAAAATAGTGCAAAGTGTTAAATATAAGAAACCTGAAAAGAACTATTTTCTGCAAGTTTAGTGCTCATCATGTCTGCCTCAGTTATTTCTTTGTACCGTTTAGTAAGGCACTGATGCAGAGTACCTCTCCATGGTGGTCTGCTGCTTGTGCGGTGTTGCAGCTGCAGATGTTGGACGTTACTGGCGAATACGGCTATGCTCCAAAGTGTGAGCGCGGCTAAGGTGGTAAAACAAGTTTGTGGTATTACCTGTGTTGGTGGGGATGACGGTCTTGCATAATTTGCTGACGACATTGGTCTGACTACGGTCAGACTTATAAAATCCTAAAAACTGCCATACTGACTTTTTTTGTTTTATCAACAATTTCCTCGCTCGCTGTGGCACTCACTTTCCACTTATCACTCCACGCTGCCGGTTCTGTTATTGAAGAATCCAACACCAGACAGCGATATGGCGCAACCAAACTTGATACTGTTACAGGATTGGCCGTTGCGGCTCTCTCAGGCGGTCGGGCAGGACGGCGAAGGCAGAATCCCTCAGGTGGCCGAGCAGGACGGTGAAGGTGAAGCCCCTCAGGAGATCGAGCAGGACGGCGAAGGTGAAGACCCTCTGGAGACCAGGTAGGACGTTGAAGACTCTCAGGCAGCCGTTGACGAAGGCGAAACCCCTCTGGCAAAACCCCTCTGGCAAAACCCCTCTGGCGGCTGTCGACAAAATCCCTCCGGAGGCCGGCGGCGAAGGCGAGACCCTTCTGACGGCCGGCGGCGAAGGCGAAATCCCTCAGCCGGCCGGCGGCGAAGGTGAGACCCTTCTGAGGGCCGGGCAGGCGACGGGTCAGCTGGGCTGGGAACAGGCGACGAGTCAGCTGGGCTGGAGACAGGCGACGAGTCAGCTGGGCTGGAGACAGGCGACGAGTCAGCTGGGCTGGAGTCTGCCAACAAGGTAACAAGAGTTGGCAGGTCCGTCAACAAGGCAACAGGATCAGGAGTTGGCCGGACCACCGACAAAACACGGGGGGCAGGAGTCGGCCGGACCACCGACAATGTCTCTGGGACGCCTGAGACCGGCAAAGTCTCTTCTCTGGGGCGCCGGAGACAGCGGAAACTCTGGGCGGCTGCACATCAGCAGAGATTCTGGCACACCGGTCGGCTCAGGTACACTGGTCAGCTCGGGCTCAGGTACACTGGTCAGCTCGGGCTCAGGTACACGGGTCAGCTCAGGTACACGGGTTAGCTCAGGCGCACGGGTCATCTCAGACTCAGGAACACAGGTCAGCTCAAGCTCAGGTCCACTGGGCAGCTCAGGTCCGACGAGCGGTTGATGCAGGGAATGGCGCTGGGAGCCATGTTTTCCCTTACTCCGTCTATGGCCTCCACGATTCCCAGAGAATATAGCCAGGTGGGTCCCCTCAAAGGACTGCTTGCTGTTGGGGGTGCCCGCTAGACAGGTAATAGTAGAGCATACAGAAAAAAGCTCTGGGGAAGCAGGCATGGAGGCAGGCTGGGTCAGGAGCAGAGAACCTGTAGCTATGAAGCTAGTAGGCTGAGAAACAGGCAGGCTGGTGGGTGAGCCATTAAGCTCTCGAAGGCTGACAGGCTTGGAGACAGGAGGGCTGGTAAGCTGAGGCCCTGGAGGACAAACAGGCCTGGAGATGGGGAAGCCAAACTCTCTTTCAGTAGCCTGCCAGCGAGCCTCCACGATGTGCCTAGCCAGGGCAGGGTTGTCCTCATTCAGAAAAGTCAATCATGAATTCACCCGAGAGTCTCGAACACTGCTGGGTCCATTTGAGGTCTGTTCATTCTGTCACAAGTTGCAGGGAATGGAGGACCCAGATGCAGAGAACAGGAAGTACAACAGAACAGGATCTCAAAACTGGAACTCAGAGACAAAAGGTAGACTCCATGCACAAACGCACTAACAGGAAACACAGCAACAGAATACAATGAACCAAGAGACAAAGACAGAACAGAGACAAAATAAACCAGGTAACGAGGACTAACAAGGGACAGGTGACACTAGGCTGGGCAAACAGTTGAAACACATAAGACAATCACAAGGGCGGGAAACTAAAGACAGGAAGTAAAACTGGACAAGGGAGAAAACAGATTTCAAAATAAAACAGGAAACAGAACATAACCGACACTCACAATCCTGACAATTACCGGTATTTTTTTCTGTGATGTACAGTACAGGCCAAAAGTTTGGACACACCTTCTCATTCAATGTGTTTTCTTTATTTTCATGACTATTTACATTGTAGATTCTCACTGAAGGCATCACAACTATGAATGAAAACATGTGGAATTATGTACTTAACAAAAAAGTGTGAAATAACTAAAAACCTATATTTTAGATTCCTCAAAGTATCCACCCTTTGCTTTTTTGATAGTGCTGCAAACCCTTGGTGTTCTCTCAATGAGTTTCATGAGTTAGTCACCTGAAATGATTTTTACTTCACAGGTGTGCATTGTCAGGGTTAATTAGTGGCATTTTTTCCCTTATTAATGGGGTTGGGACCATCAGTTGTGTTGTGCAGAAGGCAGGTAGATACACAGCCGACAGCCCTATTGGACAACTGTTAGAATTCATATTATGGCAAGAACCATTCAGCTAAGTAAAGAGAAACGAGTGGCCTTCATGGTCAAATAGCTGCTAGGAAACCACTGAGGAGGGCAACAAGCAGAAGAGAATTGTTTGGGCCAAGAAACACAAGGAATGCACATTAGACCAGTGGAAATCTGTGCTTTGGTCTGATGAGTCCAAATTTGAGATCTTTGGTTCCAAACGCCGTGTCTTTGTGCGACGCAGAAAAGGTGAACGGATGGATTCTACATGCCTGGTTCCCACCAAGAAACATGGAGGAGGAGGTGTGATGGTGTGGGGGTGCTTTGCTGGTGACACTGTTGAGGATTTATTCAAAATTGAAGGCCTACTGAACCAGCATGGCTACCACAGCATCCTGCAGCGACATCCCATCCAGTTTGCGTTTAGTTGGACCATCATTTATTTTTCAACAGGACAATGACCCCAAATACACCTCCAGGCTGTGTAAGGGCTATTTGACCAAGAAGGAGAGTAATGAAGTGGCCTCCACAGTCACTAGACCTGAACCCAATCGAGATGGTTTTGGGTGAGCTGGACCGCAGAGTGAAGGCAAAAGGGCCAACAAGTGCTAAGCATCTCTGGGAACTCGTTCAAGACTGTTGGAAAACCATTTCAGGTGACTACCTCTTGAAGCTCATCAAGAGAATGCCAAGAGTGTGCAAAGCAGTAGTCAGAGCAAAGGGTGGCTACTTTGAAGAAACTAGAATATGCCATGTTTTCAGTTATTTCACACTTTTTTTGTTAAGTACATAATTTCACGTGTTCATTCATAGTTTTGATGCTGTCAGTGAGAATCTACAATGTAAATGGTCATGAAAATAAAAGAAACTCATTGAATGAGAAGGTGTGTCCAAACCTTTGGCCTGTACTGTATGATTTACAATTTCTCTCGACCGTAGCATCTGGGTGCCCGTGTTTTGACAGAAGTTACGAGTAACTAGCTAGATGGTGAAAGGTTATATGATGCCACTGACGGGCAACTAAATGAAACATGATGTGTCTGAAAATAAAATAACCGATTTCTCTGGGTTTGCCATTTGATGGAAACATTTGGGATGGTGTAACTACAAAACTCAAAAAAATATATAACATAGGTATGGTCGTTTTTAGACATTTTAATGCAGAAAAGTTACATATTTACCTTTTTTCATAGTGTCATTTTCACAGTTAAAACTACAAAGATTATGAATTTGTATTGCAGGCGTGTAGTTGTATGAGATAATCTGCGTCTTGTGTATATTTAATTTATAACCAGAGTAGTACCCAAAGGTTGTCAAGCAGGAGAGTATTTTGGTCGGGTTTGGAAAGGGTGATTAGTACATCATCTGCGTGAAGGCAGGTCTGCAGCCTCTATAGGGCTATGTGCAATTTATACACTAGGTCTCCAGGTGAAGAGCCCCTCCTGGTGCGCACTGACCTCCTCATACAAGTCATATCAGAACTCACAATTAGTGGGTTTAGTAACGTTACAGTTTCCATCTCCTCGTCGGCCGGTTAAGTTTCCTCATCGGTTTCGGTCGTCACAACACCCCTCTTCAGCAGGTCCTCCGTCGTCTCCTTTGCGTTGTTGTATATTGTTCATAGAAGACTCAGAGTTTTGCGGGTGCCGGAGTCTGGAACCGGAGTCCCTTTTGTTTTAGCACCTTCCTCAGCGGGGCGTTTTCTTTTCTTCATAATTTCAGCAGGGTAGTTGTGGTCGAAGTAAACTATTTTCCCATTGAGATTTTACCGCTTTCTTTCTCCATGCGGTATTCAGTACCAGTTCTTTAGTTCTGTAGGCGAGGAAGGCTGCGATCATGGATCTCGGGGGAGCTTGTGGTGGGGGTCTCGTTGTATTTTTAGATCAATGTCCGAGAGTGATAGTTGGGACTTGATCAAATTTTTCTTGCAAAATTTGGAGAAGCACGTCCTTAGTGCATTCCGCTCTTCGACTCTCCTGCCTTCATTTCGGCATGGATGGCACTTATCCTAGCTTGAAGGGCGTCCATGCCCGCGTGCTGTGCACCCGTGCTGACAGCTTCATCAGCTTCTCCCGTCGCCATTTTCATTTTTTTTCTCGCTATTTTGACTTACTGTGGTCTAAGCTTTTGTTTATATTGTATTTCCCCATAAGATTATTGATTAAATGTCTGCATAAAGTGCTCTAAAATGGGGGAAATGTCAGACCTTTCTGGGAGCTCACAGATTATGCTGCTGCTCGCTTTGTTGCCATACCCGGAAGTCCTCCTAGGCCGTTTTTTAAATTGCAACGCGATTTCATTTTTTATCTCAACCGGTTTTAATCTTTACACATTAATATAAATTTTTAAGCGATTCTTTAATGCATTGTTACATCCCTAGTGACTGCTGGTTACATTATATTTAAACACTCTAAACACTATTATACTACCATACACCCAGCTACTAAAATTCTTTTGGGAATGATCACACTTTAATATTGTGCATGTTTCTGTTTATGTGAACAGACTGGGCTCATCCAGCTCGGGGAGGTCAGCCTATTTATTCAGCCGGTGGGTGAAAGTGGCCTCTCCCAGTCGTTTTCCGGACTAAAACACCGGCTGCTGCGAAACAGACGCTGTGCCAAGACCAGCTCTGCTCCAGATGTTGACCAGCCAAACTACTGTGGGACTGTACAAGGTGAGTGACTCAGAGACTGGATGGCTCAGGATATGGGATTATTGTCACAGTGACTGACAGGTTTGCTGATACAGTTACAAAAGAGACGTCTTGATGGTAGTAGGCAGCTAAAACCTATGGCTATAACAGCGTAGCAGCCACAAGCATGCTGGAAGAAAAAAAAATAGAGTTCGACCAATCACAGCGTTGGGTTCCTTCCTCTTAAATGTCAAGCAAGGATATTGGCTACTGATAGCAAAACGAAAGCATCAAATGCAAGTGTTATTCCTCCCTCATTTCCGTTTAGGACTGTGCTTGCAAAGTAAATGGGTCTGATGTAGAAAGGTGAAATTGTGAAATGAATTAATTTACGTAGCCTACTTGTCAACTTTGGAGAAATATTATTTATTTACAATATTATTAATAAAGCCTTGAATTTGGTATACAAAGTCTTGGATTTCGTTACAAAGGTCTTATATTTGTTTGCCTTTCCTAGGATTAAGTTCATACCGTAACAAAATTAACTGTTACTAATAAAGGCTAATTAAAAACTGACCGGAGCCCGTCGCTGGACGCACCGGAGGACCGAGTCACAAAGTAAACACGCCTCCCTGACCTGTACCGGGGGAGTTAGTGGTTAAACTGAGCAGAGGATGTGTGGAATGTGTCGGTGTCTGTCGGACCTTGGCTGGCTGCTCGGCGCCTTCAGACAAAGCTCAAGCTAACAGTAGGTTAACATATTTCGATTTCCAAAAAAGAGGACACTTGGCCCGGCCTCGAGACAAATCCAGACAGGCTTCTCAGAGGTTAATGAACATGCTTTATTATGCCTCAATGGTGCAAAAATAACTTCTGTAATGTAATAAAATCTGTAACAACCTGTAACAAAATAATAGCTTTCTTTTAAAATAAATAAATAATATGAAATAATGTTCTAAATATGACCTCTTCAGTGTTAGAAAATCCAGCTTCAACTAAATATCTCTTAATACCTTTTCAGTGTAATAAGATGAATAATAAAGACACTGAAACATATGTGCCAGCTTTGCACACAGTGCACTCCGCCTCCCACTTGTCCGGTCCTGACCGGGACGGTACGTGGGACATTTGTTTTGCTGTTCAACTGTGAAGCTGCACTAGTCTTGTTTTATGGTTGTGCGCAGGCTCCACGCAGACCTTTCGCCGTAGCCTACATAAGTGGCCTGATGTTTATACTTATTAGGGCTGTCAAAATTGCTCAAAAATGACGTTTGAATATTCCCTCTAAAATAAAACCCAATTTTCGAACTATTTGAACATCTGGTTGTGCATGTATCGAAGGTGGCGCGCGACATCGTGACGTCAAAATGATGCAATATCCGGCCGAGCTGAGGTCGCGCACGGCTCTTTTTTTTTTCAGCGCCGCTCGACAAAGCGGAAAAAGGAGCCTGAATGAGTTCGCCGACAGCCGGAGGCCAGGACTCTGAGTGACTGCAGGTCTCTCTGGTAAACTTACTGGGTTTACCAGTAAGGTTTTTTTTTTTTTTTTTTTTATATTAATTTTCACCTTCCAAATTCATCCATCCATCCATCTTCGTCCGCTTATCCGGTGTCGGGTCGCGGGGGGAGCAGCTCCAGCAGGGGACCCCAAACTTCCCTTTCCCGAGCAACATTAACCAGCTCCGACTGGGGGATCCCGAGGCGTTCCCAGGCCAGGTTGGAGATATAATCCCTCCACCTAGTCCTGGGTCTTCCCCGAGGCCTCCTCCCAGCTGGACGTGCCTGGAACACCTCCCTAGGGAGGCGCCCAGGGGGCATCCTTACCAGATGCCCGAACCACCTCAACTGGCTCCTTTCGACGCAAAGGAGCAGCGGCTCTACTCTGAGCTCCTCACGGATGACTGAGCTTCTCACCCTATCTCTAAGGGAGACGCCAGCCACCCTCCTGAGGAAACCCATTTCGCAGCTTGTACCCTGGATCTCGTTCTTTTCGTCATGACCCAGCCTTCATGACCATAGGTGAGGGTAGGAACGAAAACTGACCGGTAGATCGAGAGCTTTGCCTTCTGGCTCAGCTCTCTTTTCGTCTGGCGGTGCAATAGATTGAATGTAATACTGCACCCGCTGCGCCGATTCTCCGACCAATCTCCCGCTCCACTGTCCCCTCACTCGCGAACAAAACCCCAAGGTACTTGAACTCCTTCACTTGGGGTAAGGACTCATTCCCTACCTGGAGAAGCCACTCCATCGGTTTCCTGCTGAGAACCATGGCCTCCGATTTAGAGGTGCTGATCCTCATCCCAACCGCTTCACACTCGGCTGCGAACCGATCCAGTGAGAGCTGAAGGTCACAGGCCGATGATGCCATCAGGACCACATCATCTGCAAAGAGCAGCGATGAGATCCCCAGCCCACCAAACTGCAACCCCTCCCCACCCTGACTACGCCTCGATATCCTGTCCATAAATATTACAAACAGGATTGGTGACAAAGCGCAGCCCTGGCGGAGGCCAACCCTCACCTGAAACGAGTCTTACTGCCGAGAACCCGGACACAGCTCTCACTTTGGTCGTACAGAGATTGGATGGCCCTGAGTAGAGAGACCCCCTCACCCCATACTCCCGCAGCACCTCCCACAGTATCTCCCGGGGGACCAGGTCATACGCCTTCTCCAAATCCACAAAACACATGTAGACCGGTTGGGCATACTCCCAGACTCCCTCCAGGATCCTTGCGAGAGTGAAGAGCTGGTCCGTTGTTCCACGACCAGGACGGAATCCGCATTGTTCCTCCTCAACCCGAGGTTCGACTATCGGCCGAACCCTCCTTTCCAGCACCTTGGAGTAGACTTTACCAGGGAGGCTGAGAAGTGTGATACCCCTGTAATTGGCACACACCCTCTGGTCCCCCTTTTTAAAAAGGGGAACCACCACCCCAGTCTGCCACTCCTTTGAAACCGTCCCAGACTTCCATGCAATGTTGAAGAGGCGTGTCAACCAGGACTGTGGAGTTGTTTGACTACATCAGTGACTTCCGCCTGGGAAATCAACGACAATCCCCCGTTATCTTCCAGCTCTGCCTCTAACATAGAGGGCGTATTAGTCGGATTCAGGAGTTCCTCAAAGTGCTCCTTCCACCGCCCTATTACCTACTCAGTTGAGGTCAACAGTGTCCCATCCTTACTGTACACAGCTTGGATGGTTCCCCGCTTTCCCCTCCTGAGGTGGCGAACAGTTTTCCAGAAGCACTTTGGTGCCGACCGAAAGTCCTTCTCCATGTCTTCTCCAAACTTCTCCCACGCCCGCTGCTTTGCCTCTTTCACGGCAGAGGCTGCAGCCCTTCGGGCCCTTCGGTACCCTGCAACTGCCTCCGGAGTCCTCCGGGATAACATATCCCGGAAAGACTCCTTCTTCAGTCGGACGGCTTCCCTGACCACCGGTGTCCACCACGGTGTTCGTGGGTTACCACCCCTTGAGGCACCTAAGACCACAGCTCCTCGCCGCAGCTTCAGCAATGGAAACTTTGAACATTGTCCCCTCGGGTTCAATGCCCCCAGCCTCCACAGGGATGCACGAAAAGCTCCGCCGGAGGTGTGAGTTGAAAGTCTGTCGGACAGGGGCCTCCTCCAGACGTTCCCAATTTACCCGCACTACCCGTTTGGGCTTACCAGGTCTGTCCAGAGTCTTCCCCCACCCCTTGACCCAACTCACCACCAGATGGTGATCGGTTGACAGCTCTGCCCCTCTCTTCACCCGAGTGTCCAAAACACACGGCCTCAGATCAGATGAAACGATTATGAAATCGATCATTGACCTTCGGCCTAGGGTGCTCTGGTACCAGGTACACTTATGAGCATCCCTATGTTCGAACATGGTGTTCGTTATAGACAATCCATGACTAGCATAGAAGTCCAACAACAAACAACCACTCTGGTTTAGATCAGGGAGGCCGTTCCTCCCAATCACGCCTCTCCAGGTGTCTCCATCATTGCCCACGTGTGCGTTGAAGTCCCCAAGCAGAACAATGGAGTCCCCCACTGGCGCCCCATGCAGGACTCCACTCAAGGTCTCCAAGAAGGCCGAATACTCCGAACTCCTGTTTGGTGCATATGCACAAACAACAGTCAGAGTTTTCCCCCCCACAACCCGCAGGCGTAGGGAGGCGACCCTCTCGTCCACCGGGGTAAACTCCAACGCAGCGGCGCTCAGCCGGGGGCTTGTGAGTATCCCCACACCCGCCCGGTTCACTGCCACCCATTTGGCAGCGCACCCGACCCCAGCGGTTCCTCCCACAGGTGGTGGGCCCATGGGCTGGAGAGATGGGAGCCACGTAGCTTGTTCGGGCTGTGCCCGGCCGGGCTCCGTGGCAAACCCGGCCACCAGGCGCTCGCCGACGAGCCCGCCGTCTGGGCCTGGCTCCAGACGGGGGCCCCGGGCTTCCTCCGGGCAGGGTCACTCCATCTCTACCTTGTTTTTCCATAGGGTTTTTGAACCATTCTTTGTCTCGCCCCTCACCTGAGACCACTTTGCCTTGGGAGACCCTACCAGTAGCACAAAGCTCCAGACAACACAGCCCTCAGGTTCACAGAGACACACAAACCTCTCCAACACGATAAGGTGATGGTTCACGGAGAAATTCGTTTTTTTAAAACTATTCGAATATATATTCGAATTTAGAATATTCGTTGCCAGCCCTAATACTTATGCGCTTGTGTGTGTGTGTGTGTGTGTGTGTGTGTGTGTGTGGGGAGTGGGTGATAGAGCGAGGGAGAAGTGAGAGTGACAGCAAGCGATTATGACTCTCGAGTCATAGTGAGAGAAACAAAGTGTCTCCCCTGTGTTTTCTGACCATGGTGGGAAATCTTTAGCAGGAAACGCTTCGGCTTTTTGTGTGCAATGCTGTTCCGCTGTCCTCTCTGGTCCCTGTGTATGTGCGTGTCACAGAGCCGCCCACAAGGCAGCCTCTCGGGAATTACGTCACACAACAAAGTACCGTAGTATTATTTGCTAAGCGCCAGTCAACAAGTACACGCTTAATGGTCCCATGAAAAACAGACATGTTTATGAATTTATAACACCCCCCAACCCCCCCGTACGCCCCGGACAGTAGGTAAAAAGTCGACATGCAAAAGAGGATGTTTGGTCACCCTAGCTAACAGGCTAATGGCTTATTAGCTAGCCAAACACCGAGCGGTAACATCTGCAAAGATTGGCTCTGTGAGTGTATTAATCTGCTCGGTGTGCGTCCTATAACAAACAGAGCAAGCAGCCGCCGGACTCTAACATCTGTTGATCTGTGCAGGACTTCGCTGTGGACTGTTTAGAGACGATGTGACCGGCAGGTAACGTCAAAGGTTCGCTGCTACTGTAGCAGAGCTGCAAGTAAATGCTGAACTGAGCTGTGTGTTTTCAGTGTTAAAAACTGCTGCAGGTATTCATGCACGACTGTTGTTGGTGATTTACAGAGGTGGAAGACTTCAGATCATGTATTGCTGTAAAAGTAGAAAAAACTGTGTTGTAGAGTTACAAATTACTTGTCAGTTACAAGTCCTGAATTCAACATCTTCCTGATAATTTAAATAAAATGTTTCATTTAATTCAAGTAGCCTACTTGTACATAATTATTTTCTAGGGTTTAAAATGTATACAGATTTGACATTTTCCCCTCATACTTGGGGAATGGGTACAAAGTTGGCATTGAATTTAATTTGAAATGGTATTTAAAAGGTCTTAAAAAGCCTTGAATTTAAGTTGGAGGATCCTGGGTTTACCCTGTATATTGTTTGTGTTTGTTTGTTAAACAAACACGTGACTTTTTCATTGTAGCCTAGGCTGTACAAACCATCACAAAAAATAATTATAGGAATTTTTCTAGAGATGTGAATATTGCAGTCATTTCCTTACTACTTAAGAAACACAAAGACTCAACTGAATGTGGTAACGATAGGCCCCTCAGTCTTGTGAATGCTGACATTAAAATCTATGCCAAGGTACTCTCCCGTCGCCTGCAGTTTTATATTCCATCACTGGTGCACTGTGACCAGACTGGCTTCATTAGGTCACGCCTAGCCTCTGATAATGTCCGACGGCTGCTACATGTGATTGACGCTTCGGTGGACGTTAATGCTCCGTTAGCTGTATTATCACTTGATGCAATGAAGGCGTTCGACTACCTTAAATGGTCCTTTTTGTGGTCAGTTTTGGAGGTGATGGGCTTTGGAGAGGGCTTCATAAAATTAGTTAAGGTGTTATACGCAAACCCCTCAGCCATGGTGCTTACAGGTATTTTCTGCTCCACCTTATTCCCGATATCGAGATTCTCTTGCCAGGGTTGTCCATTAAGCCCAAGCCTCTTTGCGCTCTCACTCGAACCCTTGGCACAGATGATTCGACTTTCATCAGTTATAAAACCTATCACTGTTAAAAGCACACAACATCATCTGGCACTTTATGCTGATGATGTCTTGGTCTTCCTTGAAGACCCTCTACATTCTACCCCTCACCTTTTAACGATATTGGACGAGTTTGGAGCGCTTTCAGGATTTAAAGTTAATTGGTCAAAATCGGCTTTACTGCCTCTGAATGAGGCAGCTAAGACTAACTGCTTTACCTGCGATTATTCCATCTGTTAAACAGTTTAGGTACCTAGGTATTGATATATTCCCCTCGCTGAATCGCATTGTTAAACACAATTATACTGACGTGCTGAATGCGGTTCTGGCTGACTTGGAAAGATGGGCGAGTTTGCCTAATTCGCTACAGGCTCGAATTTCCCTCCTTAAAATGAATATATTGCCCAGGATAAATTTTGTAGGTTCCATAGTCCCGCTCTCTCCCCCTTCTGGTTACTGGGAGAAGCTGCATGCAGCGGTTTCCAAATTTATTTGGAAAGGAAAATGTCCACGTGTGAAAACTTCCACTGCTCAGCGCGACAGATTGAGCGGGGGCTTAGCAGTTCCCAACTTTAAATGGTTCTACTGTGCTTTCACCCTTCGACCGCTTGTCACCTGGTTTGATCCCCAGTCGGTGGTTTCCTGGCGAGCGATGGAAGAGAAGATGGTGCACCCTTGGTCTTTGGCAGATGTGCTATTTGTGAACGTGTCTGTTAGGCAGTGTTGGCTACGATTTGGTCCGATCATTTCTCATCTTGTTGAGGTTTGGCGCTCGGTGGAAAGGTACTGTTACTCTTCCTGATGGCATCTTTATTCACCCATTTTTAATAACAATGGTTTGTTGATGGGGGGGTAGACCAATCACCTTCCCCCAATGGGAAAAGTGGGGCATTCACCTTTTAGGGGACGTTTTTGATTTAAACGGGCTGTGCTCCTTTCTAGCCCTCAAGGAATATTTTAACCTACCAGGCACATCCTTCTTTTTTTACCTCCAACTTACAGCAGCTCTTAAGGCACATGGCGTACCGTGGCAGCACCCCTTGCCTGTACACCCGCTTCACGAGCTGTTCATTGCTAAAAGTGATTCACGGGGCATGATATCCACTCTATATCAATATATAAGGGAAGCCTCACACCGGTCACTTCCACTAGACAGAGTATGGAGGAGGGATTTCCCAGGGCTAGAGCTAGATTTCAACTGGAGCAGGGTATGGAATAATGTCAAATTGGCTTCTAGAAATCCCGACCACCAGCAGATCCACTATAATTTTGTCCATAGGACTTATTTGACCCCTCGTAGGCTGTGCCTGATGAAAATGATTGGTGACGCTTCATGCACATTGTGTTCACTGAAGACCATGGGCACGTTTCTTCATATGTTTTAGGAGTGCCCCCCTGTTGCACGGTTCTGGCAAAATGTTGCCTTAGAACTGTCGACATTTGTCTTTGGGACAGTATTTGCGACAATACCAGTTCTGCTACTGAATGACACTTCTTCACTCCAGATTTCTAAATGTCAGAAAAGGATAGTCCTTGCCGGGCTCACGGCTGCAAAGAAAATGGTGGCGGTGCGCTGGAAGCCCCCACACACTTTGACCATTAAGCAATGGCTTCTGACCTTTCTAGACATAGTTTATATGGAACTTTCAACTGCTCGCATCAATGGCGCTAGACAGGTGGATGTAGATATGTGGCTTTTAATAGCAGAGACATTAAAAGGCCGACTGCGATTACAGCTGCCAGCCCACGGGATCCTGGGGAGGGTGGGTTGATATTGTTTTAATCGTACAGCTTTTATTTCATTTTAATTCATTAATGTAATTTTTGTTTTTATTTAATTTATGTATTTATTTTTATGTGTGGGAAGGGGGTGTTACATGTATGTTCTGTTACTTGTAACATACTGCTGGTTGTGTATGTGTGTTGAATAAAAACATTGGATCACAAAAAAAAAAGAATTATAGGAATCGTATAGTAGGCCAATTCTGGAACAATATTATAGTAATCTTATAGAAATAGGCTACTATAGGCCTAGTATTTTGGGACATACTATAAAAGTATTACAGTATTTTGGAGACTATTATAACACTGTAGACTACTGTAGGAACATTATGGATGGTAAGGTTATTATAGAGATCATAAGTAACCTGGGCTATGACTAATGACTAGGTCCTAGGACCAGGTGAAGTGATTGGTAAGCATGTGAACTAAACGATACACTATACTGTTGCCCACCCAACCAGCCAAAATGACATCAAAGACAGCGGTAATAGCAATTTTTTTCTGCGTGGGTGCCGCAGTGTTCATGAACCAGAACTTCAACAATAAATCAGTAGGTTGCTACTCAAAAACGTTTTTCAATGTTGGCAGGTCTGTATCTCCAAAACGGTTCATCCGATCTACTTCACACTTGGTGGGTGTATTGCTGAGGATGCAAGTGTGCAGTGTTGAAGTTGGTGCAATTTGACACAATGTGTCCAATATGAATAAACTTTGAATAAACAACTGCAGCAGCAGGGGCTGGGCTTCAGGGCTCTTAGAACTGAGTCAAGCATGTCTCTGCTGTTGTTATCTCAAAGCGAGCGACTAATACGCCTATTTGGAAATGAATACCTCAGCTAAGTGTATATCTCTGGTGTCCCTGACTTGGGTGTGTTTTTTCAGAAGAATTAGTGATATGGTGGCCCCAGTCAAGCTTCGTCTTGCTCTATTTTTCACCCTTTCTCTTATCTAGATCAATGGAAGAACATTTCCAGGATAATTGCCAGACATCGGTGTGTGTGTTGCCATTTTCAAACTGTGTTCCCTTCGGGAAACAACAACAACCTTCAAGCTAGCAAGCTACACACTGAAAATGGCTGGTTTTGGATCGTGCAAAAAGGCAGCCTTGCTTGGTTCTGGATTGCAAAGATTTACAAAGAATATGTTTAGGGCATTTCCTCTATAACTGGGACGTTTTGGGAGGAAGTATACACGGTGATACACTGGTAAGAGCAAATGAGGTTTAACCATGTAGCCAGCAGCTAAGTTAAATCTGTCAAGTAACCAGTAACATTTCTCTGTCAGGTAAATGTAGTAGTACACCGTTTTCCTCTAAAGTACAAGAACACAGTAAGTCGGTAGTATACAGTTGAGTTGCATATTTTTTAAGTGTTTTGGGGGCCTTCTGTTAGTTAATCGTGGGTACAATGAGTTAGGATAGTAACAAAATTCAATATTTTTCATATCTAAACATCCATCCATCCATCCATCCATCCATCTTCGTCCGCTTATCCGGTGTCGGGTCGCGGGGGGAGCAGCTCCAGCAGGGGACCCCAAACTTCCCTTTCCCGAGCAACATTAACCAGCTCCGACTGGGGATCCCGAGGTTCCCAGGCCAGGTTGGAGATATAATCCCTCCACCTAGTCCTGGGTCTTCCCCGAGGCCTCCTCCCAGCTGGACGTGCCTGGAACACCTCCCTAGGGAGGCGCCCAGGGGGCATCCTTACCAGATGCCCGAACCACCTCAACTGGCTCCTTTCGACGCAAAGAGCAGCGGCTCTCTCCGAGCTCCTCACGGATGACTGAGCTTCTCACCCTATCTCTAAGGGAGACGCCAGCCACCCTCCTGAGGAAACCCATTTCGCCGCTTGTACCCTGGATCTCGCTCTTTCGGTCATGACCCAGCCTTCATGACCATAGGTGAGGGAAGGAACGAAAACTGACCGGTAGATCGAGAGCTTTGCCTTCTGGCTCAGCTCTCTTTTGGTCACAACGGTGCGATAGATTGAATGCAATACCGCACCCGCTGCGCCCGATTCTCCGACCAATCTCCCGCTCCATTGTCCCTCACTCATGAACAAAACCCCAAGGTACTTGAACTCCTTCACTTGGGGTAAGGACTCATTCCCTACCTGGAGAAGGCATTCCATCGGTTTCCTGCTGAGAACCATGGCCTCCGATTTAGAGGTGCTGATCCTCATCCCAACCGCTTCACACTCGGTTGCGAACCGATCCAGTGAGTGCTGAAGGTCGCAGGCCGATGATGCCATCAGGACCACATCATCTGCAAAGAGCAGCGATGAGATCCCCAGCCCACCAAACTGCAACCCCTCCCCACCCCGACTACGCCTCGATATCCTGTCCATAAATATTACAAACAGGATTGGTGACAAAGCGCAGCCCTGGCGGAGGCCAACCCTCACCTGAAACGAGTCCGACTTACTACCGAGAACCCGGACACAGCTCTCACTTTGGTCATACAGAGATTGGATGGCCCTGAGTAGAGACCCCTCACCCCATACTCCCGCAGCACCTCCCACAGTATCTCCCGGGGACCCGGTCATACGCCTTCTCCAAATCCACAAAACACATGTAGACCGGTTGGGCATACTCCCAGGCTCCCTCCAGGATCCTTGCGAGTGAAGAGCTGGTCCGTTGTTCCACGACCAGGACGGAATCCGCATTGTTCCTCCTCAACCCGAGGTTCGACTATCGGCCGAACCCTCCTTTCCAGCACCTTGGAGTAGACTTTACCAGGGAGGCTGAGAAGTGTGATACCCCTATAATTGGCACACACCCTCTGGTCCCCCTTTTAAAAAGAGGAACCACCACCCCAGTCTGCCACTCCTTTGGCACCGTCCCCAGACTTCCACGCAATGTTGAAGAGGCGTGTCAACCAGGACAGCCCCTCCACACCCAGAGCCTTGAGCATTTCTGGACGGATCTCATCAATCCCCGGGCTTTGCCACTGTGTAGTTGTTTGACTACATCAGTGACTTCCGCCTGGGAAATCGACGACAATCCCCGTTATCCTCCAGCTCTGCCTCTAACATAGAGGGCGATTAGTCGGATTCAGGAGTTCCTCAAAGTGCTCCCTCCACCGCCCTATTACCTCCTCAGTGGAGGTCAACAGTGTCCCATCCTTACTGTACACAGCTTGGATGGTTCCCCGCCCCCCCTCCTGAGGTGGCGAACAGTTTTCCAGAAACACTTTGGTGCCGACCGAAAGTCCTTCTCCATGTCTTCTCCAAACTCCCACACCCGCTGCTTTGCCTCTTTCACGGCAGAGGCTGCAGCCCTTCGGGCCCTTCGGTACCCTGCAACTGCCTCCGGAGTCCTCCGAGATAACATATCCCGGAAGGACTCCTTCTTCAGTCGGACGGCTTCCCTGACCACTGGTGTCCACCACGGTGTTCGTGGGTTACCGCCCCTTGAGGCACCTAAGATCCTAAGACCACAGCTCCTCGCCGCAGCTTCAGCAATGGAAACTTTGAACATTGTCCACTCGGGTTCAATGCCCCCAGCCTCCACAGGGATGCACGAAAAAGCTCCGCCCGGAGGTGTGAGTTGAAAGTCTGTCGGACAGGGGCCTCCTCCAGACGTTCCCAATTTACCCGCACTACACGTTTGGGCTTACCAGGTCTGTCCAGAGTCTTCCCCACCCCTGACCCAACTCACCACCAGATGGTGATCGGTTGACAGCTCTGCCCCTCTCTTCACCCGAGTGTCCAAAACATACGGCCTCAGATCAGATGAAACGATTATGAAATCGATCATTGACCTTCGGCCCAGGGTGCTCTGGTACCAGGTACACTTATGAGCATCCCTATGTTCGAACATGGTGTTCGTTATAGACAATCCATGACTAGCACAGAAGTCCAACAACAAACAACCACTCTGGTTTAGATCAGGGAGGCCGTTCCTCCCAATCACGCCTCTCAGGTGTCTCCATCATTGCCCACGTGTGCGTTGAAGTCCCCCAGCAGAACAATGGAGTCCCCACTGGAGCCCCATGCAGGACTCCACTCAAGGTCTCCAAGAAGGCCGAATACTCCGAACTCCTGTTTGGTGCATATGCACAAACAACAGTCAGAGTTTTCCCCCCACAACCCGCAGGCGTGGGAGGCGACCCTCTCGGGTCCACCGGGTAAACTCCAACACAGCGGGCGCCAGCCGGGGCTTGTGAGTATCCCCACACCCGCCCGGCGCCTCACACCCTGGGCAACTCCGGAGAAGAAAAGAGTCCAACCCCTATCCAGGAGTATGGTTCCAGAACCGAGACTGTGCGTGAGGTAAGCCCCACCAGATCTAACCGTAGCGCTCCACCTCCCGCACCAGTTCCGGCTCCTTCCCCACAGAGAGGTGACGCCCCACGTCCCCAGAGCCAGCGTCTGCCGCCCGGGTCTGGTCCGTCGAGGCCCCTGACCTTCACTGCCACCCATGTGGCATCGCACCCGACCCCAACGGTTCCTCCCACAGGTGGTGGGCCCATGGGCTGGAGAGATGGGAGCCACGTAGCTTGTTCGGGCTGTGCCCGGCCGGGCTCCGTGGCAAACCCGCCACCAGGCGCTCGCCGACGAGCCCGCCGCCTGGGCCTGGCTCCAGACGGGGCCCCGGGCTTCCTCCGGCAGGGTCACTCCATCTCTACCTTGCTTCTTCATTGGGGTTTTTGAACCATTCTTTGTCTGGCCCCTCACCTGAGACCACTTTGCCTTGGGAGACCCTACCAGGAGCACAAAGCTCCAGACAACACAGCCCTCAGGTTCACAGAGACACACAAACCTCTCCACCACGATAAGGTGATGGTTCACGGAGAAGTCCTAAACATCTTACTAAATCTATAGCTGTCTGGGCTGTTCTGAACAGGCTTTTTTTTTTGAATGGGCACTGCTCTAGTTATGATGAATGTGATGAATGGTGCTCTTTTTTAACTCACTATCATTATCCTGATTCATATTTAAGACACTATAAATTAAGCTTAGCGCAAGTTCATTCTGGAAGACTTCTACTTCACATTTCTCTCTCTCTCTCTCCCAACCTAATCAGCTGCATGGTCATCAGCTGACTCTGGTCGTTCACTCTTTCAGTTAAACCAACCAGATTTTGCCACAATCTTTGAACTTTTGCGTTGTTGCATTTAAACCTTACATCTGTTCTACTCTCCGCTGCTGTCGGTTGTCATTACAGGCCAATTACAGGCCTCCTCTCTCCCCATTCAGCTCCAGTTCTCATCATTCCCCTCCCAGGGTTCCTCCATCAGAAGTCCCACTCCACATCACATCCATTCAGATCTACAGGCTTTTTTCCTTTATCCATTCACCACCTCCACCAGTGACTCCATCGGGGGGATATTGCTATGTATATCAGCCTCTATACCCCTTATAATTTAACATTGCGATGGATTCTAATCGCCAAAGACTCTAACAAATCAACCTATCATGCACCATGTCAATTAAACCTATTTCACCCTTAAATTAAGTTTCTTTTGATTGAAATTATATTCAGCTACAAAAAAGCCTGAAAAGTCGGGAAGTTAGAATGGAGGTTCTCGTCGCATTGGTGAGCCTGGCAGGTTTCAGAACGTTGTACCCGGCAAGTTACAACTAGTTCCAAGTTTCAACTTGTCTGTTGGCAAATCTTTGGTCTGAATTGGCTTTACTCTCACCTCAGGGACCCTGAAACATCTTCCAAATCCCTGCAGTGATGTGCTCGCAGTGAGCTGTGTGAATAACGTACTGCCCGCATTTCTTCCCCCCGGCTGAAATGTGCCAGTTGAACATCTAAGGGAAGAAGTGCTAATAAATCAGATGTTTGAGAGCAGCATTTACTGCGATCTGATATGCTTTGATGTTCATTCAGCTCCAGTGTGTTGTAAAAGCGGCTGTGTGGAATGCAGATGTTTCCTTATTTAATGTGTATCTCCTTTTGCCAAAGGTCTTGTTGGAACCTGCTGAGCCCCTTGCTGTTAGCGCTATCAAACACAGAGCAAACCCCTCTTTGCTCTTTTACATTGATAATGTGCATATTTTTCTAACCCTTGGTCTCTCTTTGCCATGAATATAGATCATTGTAGTGAGGGGAATTCACAGTGAGGAATTTCATTTTTTTTCCAGTGTTTTTGGACTATGGCAGTTTTTGTAGCGTTGAACACATCTGAACACAGGATCCAGTGCAAAGATCTAATGACTGGCTCTGGAAGTTATGGAAAAGTTGAAATAGTTGCAAATTGGAGTAAAAGTTATTCCAATATGTCTGTGAGCAGAGAGCCGTTCTGGGAGTGCAATCAATGAGTGAAGCCAAAGAACCACACATCCAGAATCACACAGCCAGAAGCCTGAATTAAAAGTCTGCTTGCTTGCTTGCATTAGATATCTGTTTTAGTTTTACAAACATTTCTCGGGGTCAGAGCCTAGTTGGAGACAGAAATAACCGAAAGGTAAAGGAGAAGTTAGTTGGCAGGAGACACCTGTTCATTCAGATCCACACATCACATTGTGATTGGACATCAGCCGGGTGTAAATTCAATATGAACAATGTGACCTCATTTTCATAAGAAATAAATGACTTTAGTTGCGATTAAACCATCTTTAATTTTATTATTTACATCTGCTTTTCCTGGTATGGTATTTAAATGACTAATGACTGACTGAATAAAAAAAAAGCAAAGGATGGCATTGGTGGGGGATGCCACTGGAGATTAAATGAAATACGATGATGGAAGGCTCATAACGTTTATAATAAAGGTTTTTATAAGTTTGATAGCATATCAGTATATATCTCATTACAGACTATTTTACAGGGTGTGTTGACGCTCATGTTGCTCGGTGGTGTGGCATTGTGTTGTGGAAAAAGTTGGACAAGGTTCAACTGTTTTTGCTGGGCAATTCTGCAATTTTGCCGAAACTTTGGTCTAAATAAAATCAAGTAGGGGAATGTGTTTTTTTCACGTAGTGCAATAATTGATTTGTCCTATAAGGTCATTATGACGGAGCCAATGTATTTCTGACCTAATTACCGCATATGCCCTACGACCACCCTAATTCGATGCTCTTCAAAGTGGGGATGCCATTTTAGCTGTTAAAAAGCCTTCTCAACGATTGTCTAATAGGACAGATATATCACTAGCTATCACTTTTATCACAAACTCCTCCTGATTGACTCAGCATAGTAGAAGGCTGCTCTGTAATTCAGCCCAGCTCAGTGCACTTCTCCATCAGACATCTGCTTAAGTTGAAGTGAATTGACTGGAGTGTGAAAAAAGCTCCTCAGTCACAGCAACAGTCCCTGTTTTCCTTTTACCTCCGGGGTGGTTCTAACCTTGGTCTTCCTGTCGGTCTCTCTGCCTGTTTGTGGTAGGGAAGAAGAAGAAGATGTCAAAAGTGGACGAGGAGGGTCGCGGCAAGAGAAACGTCATTCGCCTGCACGAAGCATACACAGTGGAGACAGTGGTGGTGGCAGACTCCGACATGGTGCACTACCACGGGGCCGAGGCGGCACAGAGGTTCTTGCTGACAGTCATGAACATGGTAAGAATCCCAGAAACAAATACAGTTTCAAGCTGGTTTCACCCCACCACGCGGCAATAAAATAATAATACATTTAAAATAAATTGTTATTGATCCCCAGTTGTTAGAACACATTACACACAGGCCTGAAATACACACATGCTCAGGTCCTATACATGCACAAATGTAGAGATGTCAGAGTGAGGGGGCTGCGACTGCTGGATAGGTGCCCCAAGCAGTTGGGGGGAGGGGGTACGGTCCCTTGCTCAAGATCAACTTGGCAGTGCCCAGGAGGTGAACTGGCACCTCTCTAGCTACCAGTCTACACCCCGTACTTTGGTCCGTACGGGGACTTGTACCAGCGACCTTCAGTTCCCAACCCAACTCCCTACGGACTGAGCTACTACCACCCCCAAACTGCCTTGACAACCGCCCTGACAGCCACCCTTCAGGAGTGTTTCCCAAACTCTTTTAAAAGCGGCTCCTGTCACCCGGCGATTACCACTAGACGTTCAGCACGGTTAACATGGGCGTATGAGCAAAATCTGTGCGCGTTCACGTGAGCGACAGCCACTTCATACCCCTACCGCCACTATCAAACCCGCTTCTTATTTAATGACTGGAGGCGAAGAGTTTCTACGTGGTTGTGTGATAGCACTGGACTTATGCCCCTCAAAAAATGATCTGTCTTGCAGCCACAGTGGTCTTGATGCTCCGCCTGCACTGCCCTAGCTGATTTCGCCGCTTTCTCCTCTTCCTCTTTTCTGTCAATACATTTTTTCGAAGTGTCTTTTGTTGAGATTTTGAATTCTTATTGGGCAAAGGAATGTGAAATGCTACCGCATAACCAATGGTGGCTTCCATTTCGAGCCTGGTATGAACTGCTGGAAACTGGGCTATTTATGATTATACAGGCCAAATGCATAAAACTCTGTGTAGATTCACAGTCCAATGTGTATATATATGTGTGTGTGTGTGTGTGTGTGTGTGTATATGTATATATATACATATATATATATATACAGTGAGGAAAATAAGTATTTGACCACCGTGCTATTTTGCAAGGGTCTGAAATTGTCATCGTAGGTGCATGTCAACTGTGAGAGACATAATCTAAAAAGAAAATCCAGAAATAACAATATATGATTTTTTTAACTATTTATTTGTATGATACAGCTACAAATAAGTATTTGAACACCTGTCTAGCAGCTAGAATTCTGACCCTCAAAGGCCTGTTAGTCTGCCTTTTAAATGTCCCCCTCCACTCCATTTATTATCCTAAATTAGATGTACCTGTTTGAGGTCATAGCTGCATAAAGACACCTGTCCACCCCATACAATCAGTAAGAATCCAACTACTAACATGGCCAAGACCAAAGAGCTGTCCAAAGACACTAGAGACAAAATTGTACACCTCCACAAGGCTGGAAAGGGCTACGGGGAAATTGCCAAGCAGCTTGGTGAAAAAAGGTCCACTGCAAGATCTCACCTCGTGGGGTCTCAATGATCCTAATAAAGGTGAGAAATCAGCCCAGAACTACATGGGAGGAGCTGGTCAATGACCTGAAAAGAGCTGGGACCACCGTTTCCAAGGTTACTGTTGGTAATACAGTAAGACGTCATGGTTTGAAATCATGCATGGCACGGAAGGTTCCCCTGCTTAAACCAGGCCCTTCTTAAGTTTGCCAATGACCATTTGGATGATCCAGAGGAGTCATGGGAGAAAGTCATGTGGTCAGATGAGACCAAAATAGAACTTTTTGGTCATCATTCCACTAACTGTGTTTGGAGGAAGAAGAATGATGAGTACCATCCCAAGAACACCATCCCTACTGTGAAGCATGGGGGTGGTAGCATCATGCTTTGGGGGTGTTTTTCTGCACATGGGACAGGGCGACTGCACTGTATTAAGGAGAGGATGACCGGGGCCATGTATTGCGAGATTTTGGGGAACAACCTACCTTCCCTCAGTTAGAGCATTGAAGATGGGTCGAGGCTGGGTCTTCCATGACAATGACCCGAAGCACACAGCCAGCATACAGTGGGGGAAATAAGTATTTGACCCCTTGCTGATTTTGCAGGTTTGCCCACTTACAAAGAATGCAAAAATCTACAATTTTAATCATATGTACATTCTAACAGTGAAAGACAGAATCCCAAAGAAAATTCCAGAAAATCACATCATATGAATTTATTAAAATTGATAACCATCTGATGAGGAAAAACAAGTATTTGACCCCCTGGACAAACAGCATGTTAATATTTTGTAGAAAAGCCATTATTGGCCAGCACAGATGTCAAACGGTTTTTATAGTTGGTGACAAGGTTTGTGCACATTTCGGCAGGGATGTTGGCCCACTCCTCCCTGCAGACAGCCTCCAAATCATTCAGGTTCCGAGGTTGTCGCCTGGCAACTCGAATTTTAAGCTCCCTCCAAAGATTTTCAATCGGATTCAGGTCTGGAGACTGGCTAGGCCACTCCAGAACCTTGATGTGCTTCTTCTTCAGCCACTCTTTTGTTGCTTTGGCGGTGTGCTTAGGGTCGTTGTCGTGCTGAAACACCCATCCTCGACCCATCTTCAGCTCTCTCACTGAGGGAAGGAGATGTCGGTCCAGAATTCCACGATACATGGCCCCGTCCATCCTCCCCTCAATACGATGGAGTTGTCCCGTCCCTTGGCTGAAAAGCACCCCCAAAGCATGATGTTGCCACCACCATGCTTGACGGTGGGGATGGTGTTCTTTGGGTTGTACTCGGTGTTCTTTGCCCTCCAAACACGACGAGTTGAGTTGAGGCCAAAAAGTTCTATTTTGGTCTCATCTGACCACATCACCTTCTTCCAGGCCTCTTCTGAGTCGTCCAGGTGGTGAATGGCGAACTTCATGCGGGCCTGTACATGTTTCTTCTTGAGCAGGGGGACCTTGCGTGCGCTGCAGGATTTCAATCCATGACGGCGTAGTGTGTTACCAACCGTTTCTTTTGTAACTGTGGTCCCAGCTGCCTTCAGTTGATTCATCAGTTCCCCCCTTGTGGTTTTGGGATGATTCCTCACCGTTCGCATGATCAGGGACACCCCACGAGGCAAGATCTTGTATGGAGGCCCAGACCGAGGGAGGTTGGCGGTTGTGTGGTGCTTCTTCCATTTCCTGATAACTGCACCGACAGTTGATCTTTTCTCTCCAAGTTGCTTTCCGATTCTCTTGTAGCCCATCCCAGCCTTGTGCAGATCAACAATCTTGTCCCTGATGTCCGTAGAAAGCTCTTTGGTCTTGCCCATGGTAGTGATGTTGGATGCTGGTTGTTTGGGTGTTCACAGGTGTCTTTTATACAGGTAACGAGGTGAGGCAGGTATATTTGATGTAGATAATTGGTTCGGATTGGGGCTGTGTCTTAAAGAAAGACTAACTGGCTTGTAGGAGCCAGAATACTTGCTGTTTGTCCAGGGGGTCAAATACTTGTTTTTCCTCATCAGATGGTTATCAATTTTAATAAATTCATATGATGTGATTTTCTGGAATTTTCTTTGGGATTCTGTCTTTCACTGTTAGAATGTACATATGATTAAAATTGTAGATTTTTGCATTCTTTGTAAGTGGGCAAACCTGCAAAATCAGCAAGGGGTCAAATACTTATTTCCCCCACTGTAACCAAGGAGTGGCTCTGTAAGAAGCATATCAAGGTTCTGGTGTGGCCTAGGGAGCTCAAACTCCGTGTTTCTCAGCGACAGCCCAGAAACCTGACTGATCTAGAGAAGATCTGTGTGGAGGAGTGGGCCAAAATCCCTCCTGCAGTGTGTGCAAACCTGGTGAAAAACGTTTGACCTCTGTACTTGCAAACAAAGGCTACTGTACCAAATATTAACATTGATTTTCTCAGGTGTTCAAATACTTATTTGCAGCTGTATCATACAAATAAATAGTTAAAAAATCATACATTGTGATTTCTGGATTTGTTTTTTTAGATTATGTCTCTCACAGTGGACTTGCACCTACGATGACAATTTCAGACCCCTCCATGATTTCTAAGTGGGAGAACTTGCAAAATAGCAGGGTGTTCAAATACTTATTTTCCTCACTATATATATATATATATATATATATATATATATATATATATATATATATATATATATATATATATATATATATATATATATATCCTAGGCTATTTATTTCAGATAACTTTCATTTACATGTGTTGCAGCTGTATATTTTCAAACTGGTAAAGGAAACCCTGTCTTTGCATTTTATTTTAATCACAATCTGTTTTAATGAAAGAGCTTGTGAAACGTGGCTTTGACTTAAAACTGAATATTTAGCCCACTTTGTAAAAAATAAAATAAAGAGCTATATATCGTGTATCGCCATTCAGCGCTAATGGCGACGCGAGGAAAAATTTGGGTGCACCTACATTTTGTGCTGGTGCACCTAGATAAAAAAGTTAGGTACACCAGTGCAACCAAGGCAAAAAAGTTAGTCTGGAGCCCTGCCATCAAATAATAGCCATTTTAGCTTTATGCCCTCAAAAAATTGACAACACAGAGAAAATGTTGGTATAAATGACTCTCTCTTTGTATTGTCACAATTTAAGCCATTAGTTCCAATAATTTACATTACATAAATCACCCAGCAGTGGCAAAGAAGGACTGTAAAACTGCCCACTGTCATTAGAAGATGGGGCAGCATACTAATACTCATTTCCTTAAGTGTATTTAGAACTGGACCTACTTTTTTTATTTATTTTTTTATTTAAATTTTTTTTTACCAAAGAAGTAGTATGACATGATAACTGTCCCCAGTGGGTTCTGTGGATTACCCAGAGCAACAGCGATATTGTTTCCAGGAAGAAATGTTGATGCTCAATTTGTTTTAAATTTTTAAATACTGAGCAACATGAATGAAAGTCTAATCACCTTCATTGTATTGTTGGATAGATATCTCAAGACCTGGACTTTCAAAGCCAAATCTGCACAGATAAGCAAATATGTTTTTTCTTTGATTGAACCAATTTTGTAATTTAAACTTTTGACACAATGACAAAAAAACACTACTGTTGTGAACATAAATCTAATGCTACTAATGCCTCTGGACATATCTTAAGCGTTGTTCGATGTTGGAATGAGCTGTTGGTTCAAGTTCTGTCCATGGCTGCATCTGCAGTTGCCATGCTATCTTCTGACTGGCTGTAGCTAAGTTAGAGCTAGAGGAGGTTGACTCGCAGCACTTCAACACGTGTGTGTTTTTTTTCCGCTTGGCAAGCCGACCGGACGTGACATGGGGGCGTGGCAGCATAGACAAGTCCATTTTTTAATTTGAAGTTCGAGATTGTGACTTAAAGGGAAACTTCACCGCTGGAAAGCTGAATATATCTTTTGAATTGGGTCACTTATGTGGTAGAAATGTGAAAAGAAAATTGAAATTGGTGCCTTCTAGGCCGAGATAAGCCAGAAAATGTGTTTTTGGCTCATATGGATGAAAGACACCAAATGCCAGAATGCACTTGCTTTGCTGCTGTATGAGGCCACTCCCAAGCCACGCCTACCCTTTACAGACAGACAGTGAGACGATCAACTCAACAAGTGTGTTTTATTGTCATTTCAACCATATACACGAAAAAACGTTTCACCGTGGCTCAAGTGGTGTTACACATTTAAAACATATACTTTTTTGCCACAGCTGATAAATTATCCGGACTTCTTTCAGCGGATTGATTGATAGCTCCAGAGTGAACAGAACTGTGTCCATGGCAACGCTCTGCTATGCATGGCAACGGTGTGTTATCCTTAGCAGCGGTCTGTTATCAAGAAATAACAGACTGCATTCTACATTAGAATTCAACCAAGCCATGTAATAAAAGAAGGCTAACACATAGCTACTAGCATTAGCTCTTGGTGGGCTGTGGTATAAACATTGAGTATAAACACAGCCGTACATTTGCGTGGGATGTAGCTAGAATTGTCGGCATTTTACAGTCACAAACTCCACCAGCAGTTAGCAGTTAGTTGGATACAAATCACCCCATTTCTGCAACAGGCAGTCCGGGGTAACACAGCCCACCTCCACTAGTAGCTTTACCCGGTGACAGAGCAGCAGGCTGGATTGTCCACAGCAATATTTCCACAACAACAAAAACACAGCACAGCAGTATCTGAACTCACGTTGGGAGTTTCGTTGAAGTTGGATGTAGTCCAGTTTGTTTAATGAGCGGACACTTGCAAGAACGATTGGTGAACAGATGGCTGGCTAGCGTTAGCTTTCCACCGGCACACTTGTTCAACGCTCCCCGCTGATGAGGTCTCTTTACCGGCCAGAGGCATCGAGGCACCACCGCTGGTCTCCGTGCAGGCGAAGCTCGCGTAGTGTGTTGAGTATTGCGTCCGTAATAAAGTGTCCTGCATACTCTCCGATGTGCACCAATGTATCCCGGTGGTACATGTGTGTGGTATTTTGAATGCACATAATTGTTGTTCTGAAATTTCCGTCTGGATGAACAGTTTCTGCTCCTGCTGAGAACCTAAGCGAGGATTCAAGATGGCTGACACTCGTTTTTTCCCCGGCAATCTCCGGAAAAAGCCAACAGTCCAACCCCCTTTGGGCTATGCGGAAGTGGCTCCTAATGCAGGCTGTAGTCTTTTGCCTCTGGGCAAAAAAGCCTCAGATGACGCAAAAATCGTAATTTTGCGTCATCTGAGTTTTTTTTCCAGACCCACAATACAGAGATCTCCCCTCTCAGGGGGACATGAGGGAGGGAAGCATGGTCATTCAAAAATACTACCAGGTTTCTACTGATACAAAGCTTAATGCTAATCTGTGAAGTTTCCCTTTTAATTTTGGTCGATTTCGAATTAAAATCGAAATCGTGACACCCTTACTCATTTGTCTGTCCTTTACACCCTTTCCTCCATGCTGGTGAAATATGTAGTAGTGTTGCTCTGTCTCTTGCAGGTCTACAACATGTTCCACCACCAGAGTCTGGGAGTCAGGATCAACATTCGTGTCACCAAGCTGGTGCTCCTTCATAGACGCCCAGTAAGCCTGACTTTTCACTCTTTTTGACACAGTTGTGATACCTCTACAATAGAGATGTAATGGTACACTCAACTCACGATTAGATTCACAATTTTAAGTACACAATATGATTTTCTCACGATTTGTTTAACAGAAAGCACTGTACACAAATTGCTGAAAATGTTCCTTTATTTATTTATTATATGTATTACCGATTCACAGTGCAATGTTACATCCCGACTCTACTGTACAACTATTAGATGGTTTGCCATGACATTTGGTTCATTCATCCTTGTCTCGTTCAGGATGAAATGTAAAATCATTGGTGATCCTTTAACTTTTCATTTAGAGCCATCTGTTCAAAATATACAGTAATTTTGTTCAGTACGTTTTGTTTATGACCAAATACCCACATAACTAATTGCATTCCCATTAGCCCCAGCTGCTTTTACTTTTTACTGCTTTTGTTAGATTTGTTAGTGCTCAATATTAGCATGTTAACACGCCAAACTAAGACTTGACTAGCATTGTCATTGTGAACTTCTTTCCATGCTGATATTAGTGCTTGGCTGTTGATTTGCCACTTACAAATTATATGAAAATATGAGACTATTTATTATGGTTGACCCCGAAATAGTTGACGGGGTACACACAATAGTGTACATCAAACGGGCCATTCGTTATAAAAGGGGGCGTGGCTAAAGCATAGGGGGCTCTCTGCGGAGTGCAATGATGACTCCCACAAGACTCTACGTCAAACAGTCCATTAGTTGTGAAAGCGTTGCTAAATCATAAACCGTCACCAATTAAAACAACTCTCTGCTGACTTAAATGAGACCTCACACAAGAGTCTACCTTAAATGGTTTAAAAGTTATGAAAGGGGCATGGCCAGAATGCATGGGCGTGGTTAACGTGTAGGGGGCAGTATTACATCATAAGTTTCATGTAAATCGAATGATGTTTGTCATTTAAGGCTGATTTCCTGTTGCCAGCAGGGGGTGCTATAACCAGAAGTCAATTTTGACTGATGTCCTCAGTAGGGCTGGGCGAAATGGAGAAAATCAGATATCGCAATATTCTTGTCCTAATACCTCAATGTCAATATTGTGCCAATATTATAGTTGTTGGCGCTTTAATAAAATATCTTCACAATGAGATTTAAGATAAATTAAAACTGTAAGCAGCGTTGGATGGGCCCTCGCTCCTCTGCGTGCGTCGGGGTTACTGGTGACCACAAATCGTCACCAATGAAAAGGGAACTCCCTGCTGAGTTCAATGATACCTCACACAAGACACGTCATACAGGTCATTAGCTGTGAAACAGGGCGTGGCTAAAGCATAGGGGGCAGACCAAACCATGAACAATGAAAACGAAACACTCTGAGTTCAATGATACCTCATTTCCTGTTGCCAGCGGGGTGCGCTATGACCAAAAGTCAATTTTGGCATGTAGTCCTCAGGCCTGGACCCTTGTCAAACGTGAGAAATTTCAGGCAGATATGACAATGTACACTAAAGTTACAAAAACGTCTTCGTTCATCAATAAATGCTCAAAATGACACACCATTTGACGAAAAGTTTTCTTTTAATAACTTTTCATCATTGAGTCTTTAGATAATAAAGACCAAATTTGAAGTTGATCGGAAGAAATCTCTCAGAGTAGTTTGTTAAAGTATAGCACCTATAGTTTTGAGCCTACTTCCTGTTGCCAATAGGGGGCGCTATGACTTTCAGCCAATTTGTCCGGTAGATGTCCTCAGGGTTAGAGTCTTATGAATCCTGAAAGGTTTCGAGCCAATTGGACAATGTATTGGGGGGGGGTTGCGATCTCCACTTTTGTGCAAAATTTAAATTTTGTACAATTTGTGCCTTTTCTGCATCAAGTTATGGTGCAAATGTCTTTATTTATGTAAATTATAATAGGTTTTTGGGGTGGGTTGCACTAGCCAGTTTTGATTATTGGGGAGGGGGGGTATTTTATAGTGGACTATATAGTGAATGAAATTAACCCCTGAGAATTCAAACACCACTTCAAAATGGCAAACACACTATATAGGGAAGTATTTCCGTGATAGGGAACGGTTTCCAGCACAGCATATGTGACAAAAAACCATGATGGATGAAGTGAATCTGCTTTGAATCTGTTGTTCAGGAGAAGCTAAAGGTGGGCCATCATGGAGAAAGGTCTCTGGAGAGCTTCTGTCATTGGCAGTATCAGGAGTTTGGGGGGCCCCGGTACCTCGGCACCAACCACGTTCCTGGGGGAAGGGATGACATCCCACCAGTGGATACTGCTGTGCTGGTCACCAGGTATGTAGCCAGCTCTTCCTCGGCTGAATGGATCCTAATGAATGCTACATGTATTAAACGTGGTCTAAGCCCTCTTGCTTGGGCGGCTATAAAGAATAGGGCTGTTACTTTTTCAAGTATGAATGAAATTAATTTGAAATATTTTGAAACACTACCTACCTGAACTAACTCGAAACAAGGTTGTTGTTTTGGTTGTGATTAGATATCCAACATGGCTTGCTCCTTTTCTCCAGTTCATATTATCAAATTTGTAATTTCCCCCCATGTTCATATGTTTATTTTTTAATAAAAAGTGAGCTTACTCAGGGAACACAGGTCGTACAAGTGAGTGGAGTATGTGATTACATGCAGATCAGTAATCAGATTTCTTCCCCTAACCTCAAATGTTACTTTTCTTTTTTTTTTGTGTATCTTAGTTTGACAGACTGACTGCGGTGAGAGGATTTTCCTCACAGTGCCAATGTGTCTAATTTTTTTTTTTTTTACCAATAGTCCAATTTTAAGCAGTGGGAACCAATTTATTTGGACTCCTAGATGTTTCTTTCTGTTGGTGTAGTTTCCATCCATCCATCTTCATCCGCTTATCCAGTGTCGGGTCGCGGGGGGAGCAGCTCCAGCAGGGGAACCCAAACTTCCCTTTCCCGAGCAACATTAACCAGCTCCGACTGGGGGATCCCGAGGCGTTCCCAGGCCAGGTTGGAGATATAATCCCTCCACCTAGTCCTGGGTCTTCTCTGAGGCCTCCTCCCAGCTGGACGTGCCTGGAACACTTCCCTAGGGAGGCGCACAGGGGGCATCCTTACCAGATGCCCGAACCACCTCAACTGGCTCCTTTCGACGCGAAGGAGCAGCGGCTCTACTCCGAGCTCCTCACGGATGACTGAGCTTCTCACCCTATCTCTAAGGGAGACGCCAGCCACCCTCCTGAGGAAAACCATTTTGGCCGCTTGTACCCTGGATCTCGTTCTTTCGGTCATGACCCAGCCTTCATGACCATAGGTGAGGGTAGGAACGAAAACTGACCGGTAGATCGATAGCTTTGCCTTCTGGCTCAGCTCTCTTTTCGTCACAACGGTGCGATAAATTGAATGTAATACTGCACCCGCTGCGCCGATTCTCCGACCAATCTCCCGCTCCATTGTCCCCTCACGCGCAAACAAAACCCCAAGGTACTTGAACTCCTTCACTTGGGGTAAGGACTCATTCCCTACCTGGAGTAGGCACTCCATCGGTTTCCTGCTGAGAACCATGGCCTCAGATTTAGAGGTGCTGATCCTCATCCCAACCGCTTCACACTCGGCTGCGAACCGATCTAGTGAGTGCTGAAGGTCGCAGGACGATGATGCCATCAGGACCACATCATCTGCAAAGAGCAGCGATGAGATCCCCAGCCCACCGAACCGCAACCCCTCCCCACCCCGACTACGCCTCGATATCCTGTCCATAAATGCTACAAACAGGATTGGTGACAAAGCGCAGCCCTGGCGGAGGCCAACCCTCACCTGAAACGAGTCCGACTTACTGCTGAGAACCCGGACACAGCTGTCACTTTGGTCGTACAGAGATTGGATGGCCCTGAAAAGAGACCCCCTCACCCCATACTCCCGCAGCACCTCCCACAGTATCTCCCGGGGGACCCGGTCATACGCCTTTTCCAGATCCACAAAATACATGTAGACTGGTTGGGCATACTCCCAGTGAGAGTGAGAGCTGGTACGTTGTTCCACGACCAGGACGGAATCCGCATTGTTCCTCTTCAATCTGAGGTTCGACTATCGGCCGAACCCTCCTTTCCAGCTCCTTGGAGTAGACTTTACCAGGGAGGCTGAGAAGTGTGATACCCCTGTAATTGGCACACACCCTCTGGTCCCCCTTTTTAAAAAGGGGAACCACCACCCCGGTCTGCCACTCGTTTGGCACTATCCCAGACTTCCATGCAATGTTGAAGAGGCGTGTCAACCAGGACAGCCCCTCCACACCCAGAGCCTTGAGCATTTCTGGACGGATCTCATCAATCCCAGGGGCTTTGCCACTGTGGAGTTGTTTGACTACATCAGTGACTTCCACCTGGGAAATTGACAATGATCCCCCATCATCCTCCAGCTCTGCCTCTAACATAGAGGGCGTATTAGTCGGATTCAGGAGTTCCTCAAAGTGCTCCTTCCACCGCCCTATTACCTCCTCCTTGAGGTCAACAGTGTCCCATCCTTACTGTACACCGGTGTTCGTGGGTTACCGCCCCTTGAGGCACCTAAGACCCTAAGACCACAGCTCCTCGCTGCAGCTTCAGCAATGGAAACTTTGAACATTGTCCACTCGGGTTCAATGCCCCCAGCCTCCACAGGGATGCACGAAAAGCTCCGCCGGAGGTGTGAGTTGAAAGTCTGTCGGACAGGGTCCTCCTCCAGACGTTCCCAATTTACCCGCACTACCCGTTTGGGCTTACCAGGTCTGTCCAGAGTCTTCCCCCTGACCCAACTCACCACCAGATGGTGATTAGTTGACAGCTCCGCCCCTCTCTTCACCCGAGTGTCCAAAACATACGGCCTCAGATCAGATGAAACGATTATAAAATCGATCATTGACCTTTGGCCTAGGGTGCTCTGGTACCAAGTACACTTATGAGCATCCCTATGTTTGAACATGGTGTTTGTTATAGTCATTCCATGACTCGCACAGAAGTCCAACAACAAACAACCACTCTGGTTTAGATCAGGGAGGCCGTTCCTCCCAATCACGCCTCTCCAGGTGTCTCCATCATTGCCCACGTGTGCGTTGAAGTCCCCCAGCAGAACAATGGAGTACCCCACTGGAGCCCCATGCAGGACTCCAGTCATGGTCTCCAAGAAGGCCGAATACTGGTGCGCATATGCACAAACAACAGTCAGAGTTTTCCCCCCCACAACCCGCAGGCATAGGGAGGCGACCCTCTCGTCCACCGGGGTAAACTCCAATGCAGCGGCGCTCAGCCGGGGACTTGTGAGTATCCCCACACCCGCCCAGCGCCTCACACCCTGGGCAACTCCGGAGAAGAAAAGAGTCCAACCCCTATCCAGGAGTATGGTTCCAGAACCGAGACTGTGCGTAGAGGTAAGCCCCACCAGATCTAACCGGTAGCGCTCCACCTCCCCCACCAGTTCCAGCTCCTTCCCCCACAGAGTGGTGACATTCCACGTCCCCAGAGCCAGCGTCTGCTGCCCGGGTCTGGTCAGTCGAGGCCCCTGACCTTCACTGCCACCTGTGTAGCAGCGCACCCGACCCCAGCGGTTCCTCCCACAGGTGGTGTGCCCATGGGATGGAGAGGGAGTTGCCACGTTGCTTCTTTGGGCTGTGCCCGACCGGGCTCCGTGGCAAACCCGGCCACCAGGCGCTTGCTGACGAGCCCGCCATCTGGGCCTGGCTCCAGACGGGGGCCCCGGGCTTCCTCCGGGCAGGGTAACCTAGGGAACCATTCTTTGTCTGGCCCCTCCCCTGAGACCACTTTGCTTTGGGAGACCCTACCAGGAGCACACAGCTCCAGACAACACAGCCCTCAGGTTCATATGGACACACAAACCTCTCCACCACGATAAGATGATGGTTCCCGGAGAGGAGTAGTTTCATTAGTTATTTTGATTATTTTGAATACCAGGTCTTGCTTCATGTGATTAGCTTCTTCCAGCTGCTCAGGTTTACTTTACCTGTTTGAAGTCTTTGTCATGTACTTCCTGTATACATGGCCAAGAAATCAGCACTCTCCCAGAGGAATCTAACTGGGGAAATTGGGCTTCTCTGATCCTCTAACCAGATTTCAGAAACCAGGTTTCTCATTTATGTGACGTATAAGATATTGGCGTACTGATAAAAGATTGCTGTGGTTCAGAGGTAGAGTGGGTCATCCCTTGGCCGCAAGACTGGCGGTTTGATCCCAGGTTCCTCCGGCCACATTTCAAAGTGTACTTGAGCATGACACTGAACCCCAAAGTTGCTCCCTGGACGCATTATGTGGCTGTCCACTGCTCCTAATGCTCCTAATAGTGAGATTGCATTTCACTACATTGTACTGTCAGTTGAATGTGACGAATAATACACTTTCTTCTTCTTCTGACAGCATGTCAAGTTGGAACATATTACCACTCCATTTAACACAGATTACAAGTTGAAATTTTTAAATTTAAAAAGAGTAAAATTAGCAATTAGTCAAAAAGTAATCATCCTTAACTGCATATGATAGTGTGGATGTGAATATGGGGATTAGGAAGGTACATATTCAATTATTAGCAATTTATCAAAGATGTTTTATCAATATTAAAAAAAGTTATGAATATATGTATTCATAACTTTACCAAATTGACAAACAATCAAAACGGGGCACCACCCTGGAATCAGCGACCAATAACTAACTGAACAGTCTAATAGGTGGTGTTCTCTTGGAAAATACAGATCTTAATTAATTTGATCATTTTGTCCAACACAGAGCCACAAGGTAACGGTCTTGTTACGGTGCTGTGGTTCGAGTGACGAACGGAAGGTTTATTATCTTGCTTGTACTGTAACTAACTTCTCTGCGGTTGGAGATAGCAGTGTAGCATTACAGTTTCACTAAGCTACAGTATCAAAGAGACTATCAATAAGTACGGTGATCCAGTACATTCACAGCAATAAATTGGACTCAGTGGTCACAATCATATTAATCGTAAGACATTTGCAACATTAGCATTTACTAATTAATAACACATTTAATGTAGTAACAAGTTGCAGCAATAGCGGTTACTGACATTAATTCAACTTCGCCCTACGTCAAGTGCTTTTTTGACAGCCGACAAATGACCAGCGGAGTAGCCACCCCTGTCATTTCCATAACAACAAGAAAAAATGGAGTCGGAGCACAGCGAGTTATGTGATATGACCGGGTGCTCCCTGTACAGGGAACTCACTTTGCTTTATGTAACGTTAGCAGCATCTCTCTCTCTCTCTCTCTCTCTCTCTCTCTCTCTCTCTCTCTCTCTCTCTCTCTCTGTTCTTTCTCTGGCTCGCTCCACCGCTTTATCTAACATTAGCACCGGTCCACATAGCGCTCTAGCTAAGATACTGTAGCAGTAGCTGTTGTTATAGCAACAAAAGGCACCCTCGGCTGCGTTTTGGAATAAAAACGCTGCCAGCTTCTTTTTTTTCACTACAAAAGCGCCCTAATCAACTTTTTCTTGTCAAAAAAGATGCCAAGTGTGAACATAGCCTAAGTCCCTGTCCTGCACCTGACTCGGTGGAGTCTCATGTGTAATCACTCCTTCCTCCGCCTGTCAGCTCTCCATCCTCCTCCTTCATTCCCAATAGGGCATAGTCTGGCACAACATGACACATTCCTAATTTGGGATTAGCTATTATTACCTGCTGGGAGGGGGGAGTGGGTAAAAGGAGTCCTTTTCTTTAAATGAGTACTCATGTCTGCTGTCAGATCCGATCCTGTCTCCTCTCGAGGAGAGGGATGAGGGCATAAACACAGTGGCCTTTTGTTACAGAGGTGGTTTGTTATAAACCCCCCCCCGCCACCACCTCTGTCATAAAGCGCCCTGTGTTAGGACAGTATCATTCAGGTTTCACATCTGCTGGATGGGTGAGGAAGGGGATGCTGCAGCAGTCAGGGTGAGAGCAAGGCGGCATTCAGGCAAATTAAAGCATGTCGCAGCGCTCTCAGGTTTCCTGTAGCGCACGCTCGTTCACCGGCCTTTGTGTGTGCCTATATTGCCGCTCTGCTGTACTGTAGTGGATATGGATGACACACCTGCGGTGAGTCTCTACAGCTTATTGACTGCCTCTTAGAGAGTGAGATAACAATATATCTCTGGCCTCTGGATGATTTCATGTCACTCACAAGATTAGAGCTGCTCTACATGAAAAGACATTTAGAACATAATACCTTAGACTTGGTTTGATGAAAGGTTGACATTTCCATACATTTTTTTAAAATGTCATCTATAAAATGTTGCAGAAGCAGTAGTCTTGCATTGCCAGACCTTCCTCCACAGTGCTGCGGAGGAAGGTCTGGCTAGTCCACAAAAACATTCTGGGATGGGAGAAAAACGTGCTCTGGTTTAATGACATTTCCTTTAGCCAGTCACAATCGTCTTGGGTGGCGCTAAGCGGGAAGGAACTTGTTTTGGTGGAACATGTGTACATTCAAAAGTTGTTTTAGTTGTGCAACAGAAAACTCAGATTGGACAGATAGTCTAGCTAGCAGTCTGGATTTACCCTGCAGAGATCTGAGGAGCAGTTAACCATAGTCCTCATAAATCCAACAAGGCACAACACCTTGATGCCCCAGAAAAATACCTTAATAGTGCTTATAAGGCACACAAATTGTGGGCCGAAAACATTGTGTGCCTTATATGTGCTATTAAGGTGTTTTTTCGCAGCAGTAAGCGGTTGTGCGGAGTTTAACATGGGTAACATCATCACATGCAAAATATTTATACTTATATATATTAACTATTATTAGAGCAGTTTACATTTATGCAGTGGATTAGTGTGTACCTACTTAGCCTCTTGACTTGCCATGTGTAGAGGTTCTCCTGTATATTTTTTTTCCATCATCTGTTTTCTAAATCAATCGTCCTTTCCAACCCTGTTTCACCATCTTTCTTTCCTTTCTCTCTCATTTTCCTTCCTCCTCCCCTCTGCTGTGCATTTTACACGTGCAGCTGAAGCCCTCTATGTCTGTTTATCCCCAGCTCCTTCACAACGGGCTTTAGATCCAGTTAAATGTTGTTCCCATGTCCAGCTGATCAAGCGCTGGAGTCTAGGAAAGCTGCCAGTTCTGACTGCCGTTCCCCAGCTATTAGAGGACAAAAGTTGAGTTGCACAAATTGGCTTAGTCTAACTGAGTTAAAGTGAAAAACAAAACTGAGAACAAAAAGAGAGCCAAAGACATGAGGTTCTTACAATTCGGTTACACATAATTTATAAAAATGTATACTCTTTAATTGATCCCCAATGGGGAAATTACAATTTACACTCTGTTGTTATTACACACAGGCCTAAAATACACACAGGTCCTTTTACATGCACTAATGGAGAGATATGGGCTGCTACTGCTGAACAGGCAACCTGAGTGGTTTATAGCCTCGCTCAAGGGCACCTTAGCAGCTATCAGTCTACCTATCTGCCTATCGGTAGCTATTATTATCTGTATCTGTAGCAAAAACTGCACTTTTAGTGGACGTAAATTAAAGGTGCCCAATTGCCCAATAACTTGCATTGTAAGTTATTGCAAAATGTTATTGTAAAATGTTATTGTAAAATGTGCGTACACATGGGTGAGATTCCTTAAATTTAGGCACATTTCCTTGTCAATTTGTTTTTACATAAATCCCTTAAAAATTCTGTACGCACCCTTTTTGTGTATGTACACAACTGTTTTAAATGAGGCCCCTGATCCTTTTAAAGCCTATATCAATAAACACATATACACAATTTGCTTAGCATAACATTTCATCAGAAACACACGTGCATGTTGACAGGCAGGTCTTGTTGAGGTCTGGTTCCCAGATGTGGACACCCAGCTGTTCACACCTAGCTGAGCACCCTCACACGTAAGTGGGAACCTCTCCCCCTCCCCTGTATCTCGGCACTACCAGGCTTGTAAAAACCGGCTGCTTTAAATGTTTAGGACTCAAAGTTTCCCCTCCATACCTGGCCTTTCCAGATCATTGTCTAATGGGTTGAAATGGTTACATCTTTCATTTGCCTCCCTCCTTTATTTGAAAATGATGCATCTGCACATTTGGTAAGAAGTGTAGGACTGTTTTGATAGACATGGCCGACACCAAATGTATTATTTACATTTATTTTATTTATCTGTCTTTCTTTCTTTGGGCCCTCTGCAGTCTTCTCAGTGGTTAGATTGGAGAGTTCTAACTGTGATTTGTCAGTTCAAAGTATGTTCAGCCGATATTCCAACTAGGGATGCAACAAATCCAGATTTTTGGGGTTCGGCCGAAGTAAACAACGTCCACAGCCTCTAAAATAGTTAAATGTGTAATCAAGGGTTTCTTATATCGTCTAGACTCAGGTTTGGCTTTAAAATAAAAACATGGGCTTCCAAATCCGGAACCAAGACGGCACTGCACGTCTCACTTTATTCCACCCCAACACAGTCAACCGTCAGTATATACAACACTTTATTCACTTCAGTTTTTTCCCGTCACAATAAAAGCTCTAGGTTTACTGTAACTTCCTCTTAACCTTCAACTGAGAGGTTACACAATAAAATACCTTAAATGCAACAACTTAATGATGAATTCACACACTCTTTTCACATCGTAGGAAAGCACATTGCTATCGCCAGATGAGTAACATTTTTGTTTGGCAAATTTTCGCTAACCAATGTATGATGAAGGCATGTTGGGTGGGTGAAATTAGAACGCTAACGTTAGCTAATGAGCAGCAGTTGCTCTGCTCCCACTGTAGGGAGACTCAGAGTATGGCTGCCAGCCCGGGAGAGGTACTGTCTGATTAACACAAGTTTTTAGCTGTGACTGTCCTTCCTTTGCCGTACCTGGGGTTGCTGCGTTTTGGCTGCGGCTCATATTCTTTCAGTTGTTTCATGTGCAGGTGTTTTGGCAGCGGCGATGTAGTGTGTTGTTTGGGGTCCTTGCCGCTGCGGGACAGGTAGCCGTTGCATGTTGGGCTCGGCTTGGGTCGCTTTCTTTTGGCTGGGGGTGCTGCCGGGCGGTACTTTTTTTTACTTTCTCACAGCCTACTGCATTGAACAGTCCAGCTACATTATGTCAACCAGCGTAGCGTGCGCAGTGCAAGCGTAGGGTTTGGTGGAAAAAAAATTCTAAGGTTCGGCCAAAACCGAACCACGTCAAAAAGCCCAATATTCAGCCTAATCCGAACCCGAAACCTGGATTCGGTGCATCCCTAATTCCAACAGTGCTCATCCTAGACTACCTCTCTGTTTCTATTGTGGTGTTTGAAGAAGAGCTTTGGTAATGTTAATTCTAGCTTGTTCTAGGCTGCATTATTGTGCAATTGACACTAAAACAGGAACCTGTTCCTATTTCAATCTGCACACATTGATATGCTTAACTTCCAGTTTCTTTTACCAATGACTTCTTCTCTTCTTATAACTGTTGCTCAGATGAATCGTTGTCTCGTTAAGCCCTTTAAATTGTCAGTCTGGTTGAACCATTGTACAGGGTTTTCTTCTCTATGTGAAAAACATTACTTCATTTGCAAACCATTCCCCGTAGATTATTTATATCCTGAACACTGTATTTCTACTGTTTTCCTACAAAAGATGAATTAGTTTTCCCCATGATCATAGAGTTGTAAAATCTATCTGTGACTGGGAGAGAAGTGTGAAAGTTTATTTGAATATCGTGTGAAATTAAACTCACCACTGAATTAATGAATGATCAGTTTTTGTTCGATAACATCTTTGCGCTCTGGTTGCCAACACCGCCCAGTCGATGGGAATCACTATAATTTAACCTTGCACGGCAGATGGATTCTCGCACACATCACGAGAATCGTAGGATCACATATCAAGCGGAAATCCATCTTGTCAGGCTTTCCACCTTACCGAACCAATCAGCGTCCGGTGAGGAGCTACTGGCAGCAATGGGTGTGGTTTAGGTTTGTGTAATGGCTGTGACTGTTGTCCGTTGACAGCTTCTCAGATGGTTTGTTACACAGAACCATCTGAGAAGCGGTTCTGTGTAACAAACCATCTGGCACATCAGCTTACTTATAGTCTCGCATTGCCAGACCTTCCTCCACAGCGCTGCGGAGGAGGGTCTGGCTAGTCCACACTAGGGCTGTCAAAATTGCTCAAAAATGACGTTCGAATATTTCCTCTAAAAAAAACACAGAATATTCTAACTATTCGAACATCTGGTTGTGCATGCATCCAAGGTGGCGCGCGATGTCAAAATGATGTAATATCCGGCCGGCGCGTCCGATTTATGGCGCTCGAGCCGAGGTCGCGCACGGCTCTTTTTTTTTTTTCAGCGGCGCGCGACAAAGTGGAAACAGGAGCCTGAATGAGTTCGCCGACAACCGGATGCCAGGACTCTCAGAGTGACTGCAGGTCTGTCTGGTAAACTTACTGGGTTAAGATGAGTTCTTTTATGGTGAATGAAAGGCTTGATCCCACCAAGTAGCTCATCCAATCAAATCGAAGCATTGACGGCAATGCTGCTGCCAGTTCTGCCGTTGTCAAGGGGGTAAGCTTCGCTTCAGAACGCGAACCTCCGGTGGCGCCATTTTGTTGCTACGAAGCGATCACCTCTTGTTAGCATTACACTGACCGCCATTTTTTTTTTACGTCACTTGACTGCGAATAACTTTACATCTGAAGCGTTTAAAGACTCTATTTGTCCATTGTTTATTTCTAAAGAAACACGACGATGTATAAAAGGCTCCATTACCTTGTACCTTACGTTATAGCTCCGTAGCAGACGTTTTTGTAAAAATAAGCTAACGATTGTGTCATAACCAAGTGACTTACTGTCGCACAGTAGAGGAATTACCGTATAGTACAGGAGAAGCTCGCAGGCAGTTTCGACTTACATGAGCTGTTTAGGTTTAATTACTAATGTTAACTAGCATGTTAGTTAGCAATAATTAGCCTGTGCTTATGTTATCTCCTTACATACACCTACGCTCTCCGTCTCTGTAAGATTGGAAATGATTGAGATTTCTCTTGGCACAGCTACCAGAAGACTTCACACTTTCAGACACGTTGCTCACGTCACATTTACGTTGTCTCTGTCAGTTGGAGGCTGCGCAGTAAAGCAAGAAATCACCGGAAAAGTGCTTCTAATAGCCTTCACTGGTCTCCGTTCAGAGCAACAGGGTCTATTGGTCCATTATATACTGTCTATGGTCGTTGTTTACCTTTTTCTTCTTCTTCTAGTCCGTAGAAAGAGCAGCGTCGGTAGCCTTTGCTCATTAACGCCACCGCTGTTCAGGAGAAGACTGCAGCTAGTGTCGCGAGCACCAGCGCAGGTATAAATAGTCACGGCGATCTCATGATGTCACATTTGTATGCGCCAGCTGGGCTGTTTTGCCCAGCTTTGTTTTTGGGATGTTTTGCCAACATAAAGAAATCGGAAGGTGACAGACATCCGGCCGAAATGAGGGTCATCCTGCGGAATTTTCGGCGGCACCGGAATAATCCCGGAAGTGAAACGACGTTGATATAGACTAGGTTACTTATAATTAGTGTTGATACCAAAATTGGAAACTTAAATCTATTTAGCATTCATGAACGCCAAATTTGTGATCATATTGCATTATACTGAGTGCTTCTAAGGTGGAGTCTACCCTCATTGTTATAAATTGTGACATGAAACATTACAGCAAGTTTTGCTTGTTTTGCAGTCCTTTATGTTGAACAGAAGTTTCATCTCCTTTTTTTCTTTCCCCTTGCGTTGACTAATTGTGAGACAGATTGAACCGGCCAGATTCATAATGTTGCCCTTACAATTGCTGGTGGTTGGTGTGTGGGAAAGATAGCATCTCCTTTACATAAAAGGAGAAACGAAGGCCTTTCCAACCTGCTCCATTTCCAATTGTTTTGCCCTCCAGGTAGGGGTCAGGGTGCCGGCACTGGCAGTGTGAGTGTTTCCATAATCAAAATTGTAAGTGCAACTGGAAGCCCAAACTGTGAGGCGGAGGCGAGAAAGTAAGCTGAACTTCTCTCTCTAGCTCTTGTTTTTCCATTCTATACATAAATACATCTGTCACTTTTAGTGTTTACAACAGAGTGCAACATTATGAATGTTTTCCAGGCCATTATTCCCAAATTTGAATAATTATCACATCACACTGCTGTCTATGACAGCTGGCTTTTCTACCTGTCTCCTGGTGTGGCTGTTCTGGTTATCTAAAAACACATTCGCCATCCAATGTGATTGGTTACCTAGCAATTTTCTAGCATAACTGTTAAACGGAGACATGTCTTGTGTGGGTGGATTCTGCATTAATGGTTGCCTAATACAATACAACCAGTGCTGGGATCAGTGACTGGGTTAACTTGCTCTAGTTTCTCTTTCAGGACAAATTTCTGCGTTCATAAAGATGAACCCTGTGATACTGTGGGTAAGTATGACTATGTCTCACTTGCTTGCACACACACACACACACACACACACACATTGAAATTAGCTCTACCAGTGTGGTATTTTGGTGCAAAAAGGTGAGCGCAGAACAATGTCTGTTTCTGCTGCTAATCTTAACAGCAAATCAAAAAACCCAATAATGACAGCATTTTTACCAGCAGATGCATTTAAAACGGCATAGAGAAATGCTGGCTTGTATTGTAAACTGATGTTTGCACCCATTTTGGTGAGTTTTTGAGCTTGTTAATCCTCTAAAAAATATGATTCATTGTGCGTAATAATAATAATTAAAGCTGCAAGCAGCAATGAACGGGCCCTCGCACCTTGCCGCATATCAGGGTTACCAGCAGGATGCCAGTGGAAGCGGCAGTGCATTTTACACGACCTTTGCGACACTGTGCACCACAGTTGGACTTTATTTCCTGCATGAAGTGTAAATGGTGTATTGCAAATTTTGTACCACTTCCTGTGGCCACAAGTGTCTAGGTCGGGTATAGGTGTATGGGGCGTGGCAAACCATCACCAGTGACAGGAACTTTCTGCTGAGGGCAATAATACCTCACACAAGAGTCAACTCACAACCACACTGCCTTTTTTAGGGTGAGGCAAACCAGTGCGACAGCCAGGCGCCGACTGACCCCGCCCTCTGCCAGGTACCAAGCCACTGCCAGGTATACTGATTGCTCCCATAGCGCGCCTCACAGGCGTCTCTGGTGGCGAACAACATCTCCCTGTTGGCTAACTTGATGAGAAGTACCATTATGACACGCTGTGCTTCTGTCGCTTTTTCCGTCGCACGGATTGCAGCATGGCAGGTGCTCATCCACACGAGGTGTCTGGCCTCATCTGCCACCACGGCCAGCTCTCCCGGTGCAGTGGAGAAACTTCAGGGGCCATCAGGTGCATTTCCTCAGATGAAATAGGCCAGGAGATAATTATTTTAAAAAGGAGATGAAAGCATAACTTTTTTAGGTAGGCATTTGGTACCCTGGCAGCACCTGGTCGTATACACTCATTTTGGTACGCTTGTATTTTTCCAGGTGAAACCAAACCAAACCAAGGGGAAATCGCTCCAAGTTTACAAACTCATCATCTGACTCGGACCAAAGCAAACAAACTATAGTTGTGAAAACGCCTTTAGACACCAATGAATGGGAAAATATGTCAAGGTTCAGAAAAACTGAAATTACCCTTTGAATCATCAGTTAGTGTCAAACATTACAACACAATTGCAACGGTCATTCATTATACTCACTGTCCTGTCACTGTGTTCTAGGTATTGCTTATCTGGGAGGTGTCTGCAGTGCCAAGAGGAAGTGTGTGTTAGCAGAAGACAATGGACTCAATCTGGCCTTCACCATTGCTCACGAACTGGGACACAAGTAGGTTTTACTGTGCTCATCTTTTAAACAGGTGCATTTTGACAATATATCATGATATTACTGCTACTCTATTGTTCATGTTGCAGTTATAAAAACTCTGTGAAAGTGTTCTCATGGTTTACAAGTCCAGAGAAGAGTGTGAAACAAGTGCAGGGTACCGGAGTTCAACTTCATCCCAATATTGATAAGGCCAACACATTATTCTATTTTATGTTAAACATCAATTTTGTTTTCAATTAGGGTGTTTTCACACCTATATTTAATTTGCTCTGGTCTGAATCAATTCAATTCAATTTTATTTATAGTATTCAATCATAACAGGAGTTGTCTCAGGACACTTCAGATAGAGTAGTCTAGTCCACACTATAATTTACACCTACCCAACAATTCCCCCAAGAGCAAGCATTTGGTGCAACAGTGGCAAAAACTTCCTTTTAGGCAGAAACCTCGGACAGACCCAGACTCTTGGTGGGCGGCCATCTGCTCACTCCGCTTATTGGTCAGATAAGTTTTGGGTGGGAGCAAGAAAGTAGATACAGGAAGAAGGTCCTGTGTTCTGATGTCTCCATGGTCAAACCAGCTCATTTCAATAAAATTATTTCCAGACATTGTTTCACGAGCGCCGTTACTACGTCTGCTCACCGAGACTCCGCTCTGCCGACGTCTGTCTCCAACTTTAGCGGTGGCTGGTTTGACCACAGAAATGTGAGTGACACAAGCTTGACCTCAGTCTATTTCGGTGAGAGAAACATTGCAAGCTGCTACAGTTTGCTGCCCTGCCGCACCGCAGATTGCAACACAGATTGGGGCGGATCAAGGTCGGATCACATTCTCACCACAAACGAACCACTCCGGAGTTTGTTTGAAAGCGTGCCGAGACCACCTCTTCAAGGGCTTGTTTGGTCTGCTTTTGTTGCGCATCCGAGTGCGATCGCTACATTCACATCTGCCCAAACGAACCGCACCAAGGGGGGAAAAACAACTGTAGTGCGATTCAACCAAGGCAGGTGTGAAAGCCCCCTTATTTTTCAGTCTTTCATTTAATCTATTCTATTGGGATTTGGAGGCAGGCTCTGCATTGGCTTCACAGTTATGGATAAAAAGAGATGGGAAAGTCTGAATCACCAGCCAAATGAAATGAATTGTTCCTTGGCTAATACCATGCCAGAGTCTGGGCAGTAGTGATCAGGCAGTGGAGCCATGGTATCAAAGTCACGCCCATACACCCGCCCGACCAATCCTGAGTCATTCCCGCTCAATGGTGTTTTTTGCCCCCAACTGCTACTTCCAGGCAGCGCTGCGACCGCTGCCTTCAAGGAACCTAACCTTAACCTTAACCCTAACCATAACCAGTGCCTTCCAGGCAGCGCTGCCGGGAAGGCACCGTTGGGGGCAAAAAACACAGATAAACGTCATTCCCAGCTGTCAATCATAACGTTTCACCCCGTTTTTTTATAGCATCAAATAACTAATACTGCAGCCAGCCACCAGGGGGCGATCTAAATGTTTTGGCTTCACTTATACAGTCTATGCATCAACCCCTGTATCAGACACACTAACAAGGTTAATGCTAGAGACTATGTCCAATGTGGAGTTGAGTACATACTTTGTTCCACCTTCACCACATCCACAGTTAAGACAAACCCAACTCTCCGAAAACCTATGGCTATGTGAGCAGTGTGGAATGAAGCTTGAACACCTCGGAGTTGCTTTTTGGAGAGTCTCACTAAAGGATAACAAGCTGTATTTGAATACACTCTGGAGTTCTTTGACTGCTGGACAGGTTTTCTGTGTCTTTTGTCCAGAAACAGCGAGTGAACGAGTTCACTGTCTGATGTTTGTTGTGACAACAAGCACTGAGCCGAAGTGACACTTCAGACAGACTGATTTCCAAACTTATCAGAAACTCCAGATTCTCTTATTTTCATCCAGACCCTCTTCTTTTGCTCTTTTCTCTCTGCACATTCATGGAAACATAAAACTGGGAATGCTCACCAATGAAATATTTTCCCTTCTTACTCTATTGTACTCAAGAGTATATTTGCTTTTGCTAATCTTCGTTTACTATGGCTGTCAATTGACTACAATAGTTAACTCCTGATTAATTGCAAATTAGTCGCACATCTTTTATCTTTTCTGAATTACTTTAAAAGGGATATTTTTCAAGTTTTTAATGCTCCAGTTGTTTTTAAGACTGGGCGTACTCCCGTGGTAACTTAGTTCTCATTGACAGTCCATGCAAATAACTTTATTCTTGTGGAAAGAAACAACTGGAAAGGCTTTGAAACTAACTTGAGAAATTTGTATTAACTCATTATCGCATCAACTTTGACAGCCCTACCATTTACACAATGTTTTTAATTCATGCCACTTCTATATGCCCTGTGCAGTGGAAATACAGTGGAAGTACTGTGTGATAATAATAATAATAATAATAATAATAATAATCATCTCAAGTCATGGTCCACTTACTCAATGTGAACTGTGTAGAATGGAGGGAGATTGTATGTGTATATGTGTGTGAGTTATTTATCAGGTTTGCTTTTATCTTATGAACCCTCTCGAACCCTCAAGTCTTATGGCAGTGGTCTTTTATTAGTCCCAAAAGTTTGAACGACAACTTACGGTGAGGCATCCTTTTATTACTATGCTCCACGTCTATGGAACAGCCTGCCTGAAGACCTGAGGGTTGCACAGAGTGTTGATATTTTTAAAGGTAAACTTAAAATCTACCTTATTTATTTATTTTCTTTATCTAACTACATATGGTCTATTTATTTATTTATATGTAGTTTGTCAGTTATTTTCTTTTTCTACTTATTTATGTATCTGTATTTAATGGATTGTTGTTGTTTTTTCTAAGTTAGTGACATTCGCGTAAAAAAGTATTTTACAGATAAGTGATAACAAAAGGAGCTTCAAACCTTCCACACACCTGTCTCCAGGTCCCTATAGCCCACCCACAAAAGACAAACAAAAACCCAGCACTCATACTGCACACACACACACACACACACACACACACACACACACACACACACACACACACACACACACACACACACACACAAGGACAGAAGAGACAGAATAGACAAAAAAAAAAAGCCTTCCAAGAAGGGAGGGAGGGGATTAGCTCAGGGCTCAGTTAAGACTGGTCAGTTTCTGTCAGTTTCTTCATTGATATCTAATGTGTTGACATGGGCTAAAAAGGCTTGCCAGATTTTGCGGAAAGTCTTAAGGGAGCCTCTTAAAGAATACCTAATCTTTTCAACCCTTACACATTGCAGTACCTCAACAATCCATTTGTTATGTGTGGGAAGGGAGGAGTGAGTCCATTTAAGAAGAATAAGCCTCCTAGTGAGGAGTGTGGTAAATGCAGTCACCTGCTTTGAGGTTTTGGACATGATGAGTTTGGGAGAGATTCCGAAGAGGGCAGAGAGGGGGTCGAGGTGTGCAGGTTTGTCTAGGACCGTGCTAATTGTACCAGATACTGCAGACCGGAGGCTGATAACTTGGGACAGAGCAGAAACATGTGCATGTAGTCGACAGGCAATTGATTACACCTGTTCAGTTCTATTGGGTTATATTCTAGCTAATCTTGTGTTTGTAAGGTGGGCTCTGTGTAGAATCTTGCACTGTATAAGGCTGTGTCTTGCACATATCGAAGAGGAGTGTACAGTCTAATATCTGTTCCGAAAAAGAATAGAAAACGTCATCAGCATAGAGGTTGTTGATAGTTAGCAGGGTCTGAGCAAGAAGGAATAAATTAATGGTTATGAAGGACTGGAACCAAACCTGATGAAGTATGTAGGCCAAACTGTCTCCTAAACTGATTCTATACTTTAAGTGCATTTCTCAGATTGTATCGGATTCTAAGAAAATTGCTTAATTGGAAGTGGCAATTGGGAGCAGACCACCGACCAAAGCAAGAGATGTGAGAAGGAAGTTTCTATATGGGCCCACTGAGGCTGATTGCTCTGTATTTTATTTGTGTTCCAGAATGGAAGTCTACTAATTTTGCAGGCCCAGTAGTAGATATGAAGGTTTGGTAAAGCTAGTCCTCCCTTAGACCTAGGGACTTGAAGGACTGTTCTCCTAATGCGTGCACGCATTAGGAGAACAGAGGAAAAAGAGTATGTTAACTGGTCTAGAGAACAGAAAAATTACTTACTTATAAGTTTGGGAATGTGTTGGAAGCCATAAAGAAACTTGGGCAGTACCACCATTTTCACCAGGTTGACCCGCCCCACTAGTGAAAGAGGGAGGGAGGACCATCTGGCAAAATCTGAGTTACACCGATCTAAAAGCGGGCTGGAATTTTTGGCAAAAAACTCTTGGAATGAGTTGGTGAAAAGGATTCCCAGATATTTAAAACCTTCAGTAGCCCATTTAGCAGGAAAGAGATCTTGAGAAGAGCTACTCAGCAGGGGGGTTAATTGGGAGGTACTCACTTTTCCCGAGATTTATCTTGTAACCATAGTATTTCCCAAATCTCTTTAAAATGCCGAAAATTACAAGGAGAGAGGATGCAGGATTTGAAATATAAAGGAAAAGATCATCTGCATACAAAGCAAGTTTGTGAGACCCACCATAACGTCTGATACCCTCAAATCTTTCCTCAGCACAATTACTGTAGGATCTGTCAAAATGTCTCCTGAAGGAGATTTAATGCTAGGGACTAGTCTAGAAGCACTGGCTGCTCAAGCCTGATATGCAAGCAGTGTGCCCCAGCTCAAAAAATGGCTGTTTCGTCTGCAAAAGTTGCCTCTTGACCTTATCCGTTGATAATACATTGTATTCAGATTGAAGCTGGAGCTGCTTTTTATAAAACAAAGCAGAGGGATTGGCACAATATTGGATTTCAAGTCTTTGGACATTGTCTGATATTTCAGGTAACACTTTATAATAACCATCATTAATAGATGGTAAATTGATAGTTAATTGTCATTTAACTGTTAGCAAACAGCCATTTTACTGTTAACAAAACAAAAATTATAATTAATAATGTTTACTAATTATTAGTAGTGCTGTAAATTAACAGTTTATTGTTACACACATTATATCCCTTCTATACTATATTAGGTATCTGGTAATGATTAAAAAAAAAATTGTAAACCTTTAAGAAACCATTTTTAAAACATCTATAAACATTACATAGATAGATGGACCAGATATTCCCAATACTTTATTAAGCTAGTTGGTTTGTAAACTGTCTATAAACAGTGTCTGGATGGTTATTATAAAGTTGCAACAGATGACTATAATACCTTGTTAAGTAGTTAAAAAATACTTTGTAAACCATCTATAAATATTATCCGCTCCTTGCAGCCCCATTCTACAATATACAATATACACATATACAAACCTGTTTTTCAGGGAACAAGAAATGAATTAACAATGTAAAGCTGTTCTGCAGCAATGGAGGTTGATCAAGCTTTGAAAGTTGGTGCTACCAATTCCCACAGGTGTTCCAACTTGTCTGGATTACTTACAACCCCCTCTGTTTGTATAAAAGTATTGTTGGAACACACCCTCGTGAGCATTATTTGAACAGTATTGTACTGCAGAAAGTAGTGTGTTGCTATAAAAATGGCGGGAAAAAGGCAATTAACAATGGAAGAGAGACAGGCCATCATAACACTTGAATGTTGGTCTTTCCTACAGAGAAATTGCAAAGAAATTCAAGGTGTCAGTGAGTACAGTATTCTTCACCATCAAAGGGCACTTAGAAACTGGGGGAAACTCTGACAGGAAGAGGTCTGGCAGACCCAAAGCCACAACAGAATCCGAAGACAAGTTTCTGAGAGTCAACAGCTTGCGTGATATGCGGCTCACAGGACAACAGCTTCAAGCGCAGCTTAATAGTGGTCGTAATAAGCAAGTCTCAGTTTCAGCTGTAAAGAGAAGACTTTGAGCTGCAGGTTTGATAGGTCGAGTTGCAGCAAGAAAGCCATTGTTAAGACGTCAGAATAAGAAAAAGAGGCTTGCCTGGACCAAGAAACATCGTCAATGGACTACTGAAGACTGGAAGAAGGTGTTACGGACTGATGAATCAAAATTTGAAATCTTTGGTTCATCACGCAGGATTTTGTACGCAGGATTTTTGTACGCCGTCGAGTAGGCGAAAGAATGGTTCCTCGGTGTGTGACATCAACTGTCAAACATGGAGGAGGAAGCGTGATGGTCTGGGGCTGTTTTGCTGGATCCCGGGTCGGTGATTTGTACAGAGTGAAAGGCACCCTGAACCAAAACGGCTACCACAGCATTTTGCAGCGCCAAGCAGTACCCTCTGGTGTGCCTAGTTGGTCAGGGGTTCATCCTACAGCAAGATAATGACCCAAAACATAAGTCCAAGCTATGCCAGAAATACCTTAGCAAAAAAGAAAAAGATGGTAAGCTTAAAAACATGGAGTGGCCAGCACAGTCACCAGACTTAAACCCCATTGAGCTGGTTTGGGATGAACTGGACAGAAAAGTGAAAGCAAAGCAACCTACAATTGCCACACATTTATGGGAACTTCTGCAACAGAGTTGGGAAGAACTTTCTGAAGAACATTTGATTTCCTCTGTAGAAAGAATGCCATGAGTGTGTTCAGCTGTTATATATGCCAAAGGGGGCTACTTTGATGAGTTCAAAATTTAGTATACATTTTGGTTTATAAATTGATTGCATGATTTTTTTTTTTACTTAAATTGTTCATTTGTTCTATTCTTTCATTTCAGAGTACAATAAGACATTGAACTGCATGAATTTCAATAAAAACCTGGAAAAATTGGGGTGTTCTAAAACTTTTGACCGGTAGTGTAAATAAAGTCTGATTGATTGAGCGTAATGACACGGAAGACAGAAGCCTTAGTTTTCTGCTTCAAAAAGAATGAATGCTCCAGCTGATATGGTTTTTATTTTTTATTGTTTTATACAGAATCATGACTTATCTAAGGGTTAAAAGACTTGCAGTGAGGGCATAAACCGTGACTAGGACTTGAATGTAAGCCAAGCTCAGCTGATTATTTCTTCACTCTGTGTGGCAGTAAGATGTCTCTTAAAGCTGGAATCATGCAGTCAGCACATAAAGCCCTCATTGACAGCCCAGTTACACAGAGCTAGTGCCAAATTTACCTGAAAATCATGCCAAACTGTGTGAACCTTTGTAGCCGTTATGTGGCTGTGCCAGCTCCCTCATGACTTCTCACAGTTTAAACTCAGCTGCTCCGGCTTCAGGGGCCAGGGAAGGTAAGACGCTGACTGCTGCCCATGCACATTATGGAAGTAGTGTTACATAAACACACACACACACACACACACAAGGAAGTATTGTCAAGTAGCTATGAAAGCACTAAGGTGTTTGTATAAACTCTGAGCTCACTGCTGTTGAAACCTTAATCCATGATGCAAATACTGTTTTGGCATCAGCAACCAACACACCAACCCAGCTTCAAGTCTACTTCTTTCACACTAAACTTGTGTGAAAGAAGTAGACTTGTTCTGCACCCTGTAGCGGCTTCCCCAGCAGGCTGAGCCGACTCCCTGCTTCCCCCCCCAGTCCAGATCGCCTAATACTACCTTGATGTGTGACAGCTACACGAAAAAAAGGGGATACGTTGAATCTCTAGATAAACTGCACCCGAACCACGCCTATTTGAACCGTGCTGCAACATGTATTACAGGTTGAGTTTTATAAAAAAGAAATGATAAAAAACACACAAATTCATGAGGCCTGTGACTGCACCGTACAAGTCTTGCTTTAAAATGTCTACTTAAAGTTAAAAGAGAGGCATTATCAGCACAATGTACTTCCACACTTATATAATGAATGATAATGCATCATTTTTTAAATGTGATATTTTCTGACTCTGCAACGTAACCAGCAAATTTCTCTGTCAGGTAAATGCACTAGTACAATGTTTTCTATTGGTTATTAAACCATCACTGTTTTTTTTATTCATGCAGATAACAAACTGTGCTAAAATGCGCCTGATACAGACTGAATGAATGAAGAAATGAAAGAGAGCTGTGTCAGATTGAGGAGACTGCGATAAACTTAAGGTTTATTGAAGAAAACCTGCTCCCAACCAGGTTAGGTTCACAGGCTCAGTTACCATAGTAACTGACTCTCTTTCTGAAACTGGCTCGAGTAATCCCTCTTTCTCAGGTTTGATTAACCTCCCTTTCTGGAACAGAAAACCCAGAGCTTCCCTCATCTTTTTCACTAAACCTGATTTAAAAAATGGACCCCAGGTCAGTAATTCTCTGTATATCCCCTTGGGAAAAACAAAAGTGTGAGGGCCAGATGTACATACATTTGCAAACTGAGCGTTATCCGTGCCATGGCCAACCCGCAGAAAGCGCACGCTGTGATACATCACCTTACGTCGTATTTACTAAACCTGCAGTTCATCGGGTAATCAGCGCATTTCTCTGCCCACTATACTGTAAATTGCATGCATTTAAAAGCGCAATTGAATGGGCCTCCTTCTCTCTTTCTATCATGGATCAACCACAGTCAAAACAGCAAAAACAAAGATTTACCAATAACGAAGTTGATCTGCTTGTTTATGAGGTTACAGCGAATTTAAATATTATACAAGGCTGGAATTCCACACAAACACAAAAAAATGCCATATGGACAGAAATTACAACTGCAAGCAGTTATGACGGGGTCCAAGCCTCCCCGGTGCGAGTCCCCCCTGGCGCAAGTCGCCCATGATGACACGCGGAGCTCACAAAGCGGCGGTGAGGCAAAATTCAGGAAATTTCACTAATTGCGAGCTCCAAAGTCTGTAGTGAAATGCAGTAGCAAATTTCCCATTCATTGAGTAAAAGGCCAAAACGCTTCTACCTCAATTATAAGTTTTGTCATGATAGCATTTACAGAGATATTGCCTTTGCAAATTTCCCATTTAAATGCATTGAGCTATTTGCCAAAACGCGTCTACGTTAATTATAGTGCCTCCTAATGGCTGATCCTCACCAAATTTGGTACAGAGCCTCGGAGTGGGATGTTGAATAACTCAATCATACCAAGTTTTGCTCTGATACCTATTAATTTGGCCAAGATATACTAAAGTTTGTGTTTTGTGGCTAGCTACGAAAATAAGTTTGGTTGTAAATTGTGCATAGTGTAACGTAGCAAAATTTCAATTCAATTTTATTTATAGTATTAAATCATAACAAGAGTTATCTTAGGACACTTTACAGATAAAGTAGGTCTAGACCACACTCTAAGACCCAACAACTTCAGTAATTCCCCCAAGAGCAAGCATTTAGTGTGACAGTGGCGAGGAAAAACTCCTTTTAGGAAGAAACCTCGGTGATGAGAAAAAATTCCTTTTAGGGAAAAACCTCGGACAGACCCAGGCTCTTGGTAGGCACTGTCTGACGGTGCCAAAAGTTATAAAATTATTTATTTATTATTTAACTTTTGGTCAGGTCCATCTGGAGATGCTGCGTACCAGGTTTCGTGAAGATCGGTCGCATGGCCTAGGAGTTCAAAAAAGTTAGTTTTTCACATTTATTATTATATTGCGATATTGCGAAAAAACTTCTTAGCAGAAATGGGCATGGCCTATATAATCAGATTCAGCTAGATTCAAGGAACACGTGGATGTAAGGGTTTCTAATGTGCGATGTGTAATGTGGGAGTTATAGGCAAAAACACGTTTGACGTCATTATAGAGCCACCTAGTGGTCCATATGTGTAATTTTTGGTATGTGAGGTCCATGAACCATTGTACATCAACAAATATAAATTTGAAGTTGCTCACATTAGTCTAAAGCCTTATTCGCACGGGATAAGTATTATCTAGGGACCTCGTGTGAATTATAAATTACCCACCCACGTCTGATTTTCATCTGGCGCATTCGAACGGAATAAGCGAAGCCTGTGATTTTACTCGAATGTACTGACATTAAGCAACAGTGGGACATTAAGAAACATGGGTGTCGGTAGCTCTGCTACGTGTGTTTGTGTGTGGTCAGATCTCGAGGACACACACGTGCACAATCTCAACCGGGTAGTCAGTCATCGTCCGAACTGCGACCTCTCCTTTTTCTTTCTCTCACTTTTTTCTCCGGATGGTGTCAAGCAGGGTCCGGTTAGATGGATAAAACAAAACATTTCACCACGTTAAAATCTATTAGCTCAAGCTTTACGCTTGATTTATTTGTAACATTAACCTCTAATTATGAAGTGAGCCCCCTCGCTTGATTGTGCATTATTTTTGATAAGCTATTGCTTGGAGATGTCTTGTCGTTATCTCTAGATGTATGATACAAACATAAAAAATATACTTACCGCATGCTGCTATACATATCATCCATCGCCATCTAATCATTCTTTTTGTCTTCACACTTGTGGTGGTTTTCATCTTTCTCTTTTTGCAAAAGTGTATATGATGTATATGACGACATGACCCAGCACCCAAAACACTGTCAAAACACTCCAACGCACCCTCCATTCTTCGCGAAAGATGGATAAAAAGGCGCAAAAGAAGGAAATAGGTACCTTGAAAAAACCAAAAAGCCCCGCCAAATCCTGGACAAATCAGAGATGCCGATTCGCACGGGACTAATATTATCACAGGACCTCCGTTTTCGGCGAAATATGGTAGGTCATTTGCGGGGGAATTATTACTTTACAAATTACAGACATGACCGATTCGCACGGGATTAAGATCACAGACAACCTCCGCAATTATTACAAATGACTGGAGGTCACCAGGTAATACTTATAGGTGGAAGAGGTGAAAAAGAGGGGGCAGGACGTTAAATGGCATACTAAAGAAAAAGTTGCATTTAACCGGGCACAGGCCAGGAAAACTGGTGCAGGTCTCCCAGAAGTATGCAAATTGACCACAATTGAAGAGGTTGTGCAGCAAACGCTGGTTGCTGAACAGGTGGAAGGAATCGATACTGCGGAGACCACATTAGAAAATTAAGGTAAGTCTAATTAAGATTAAGATAAGTAGTCGTAATTGTAAATGGAATTTGTGTTTTATATATTTACATTTTTTTAGATTGATATCTATACAAATATAATATTCACCCACCCAATACCATTGCTGATATTAAAAAAGTGACCGGGATTATTGCAGCATTTCCTTTTTTCCCCTTTAGCAAGCACATCTTCAAATGTTGGTGCTACTGCACCGACATTCTTTGAACCTTCTACCTCGTCTCTACCGCCTGCGACCGCACGTAGGATGAACATGGTGGATGACCTGGATGAAATGCTCTTAACTGAGCAAAGGAGCCAAACGAGGGTGCTACAAAAGATTTCGTCGGATGTGCAGCAGATGCATGGGCATTTCCATCAGGGCTATGAGGCGCAACAGTCAGCAGGTAAAAGAACTTGTGGTTGCTGTGAATGGGATTACGTGAGCTGTCAGGAGATTATGTCGCCAGTAGCAGGAGACCAACAACTGCCTCACGACAATCATTGCAGGCATGACCGGAACCACCAACCTTGTGCCACCCAGCCCTGTGCCATCCCGACCTGGGCCACCCAGACCTGTCCCATCTCCAACTGTACCGACGCGTAGTCTCAGAAAAACAAAAATGAAGTCTGAACAAACAGTGAGATAAACCAGCTGCCAGAGGGAGATAATAAATATCAAACATTTGGAAAACGCAATTGTTTCTATCTGGGTTATTTGTGTAATATTTTTCTCCATTTTTTTTTTACATGGTTCAGTCGGTTATACAACTCATTTCAACAAGGCATTATTTCACAAAATATCTCTGCATGATATGTTTTCGCAGAGGTCTGCCTTCAGCCATCTCATGTTGTGTGTTGGGTAATGCGTCAATGTCTTCTGGTGGCTCCTCCATGTTCTCTGGCCGTGGCGAATGCCGATATTGTGCACAATACAACAGGCGTCGACGATTTTGCACACCTTTTCTGGTGTGTACAGAAGCGCTCCACCTGTACGATCTAAGCAGCGCATCCGGCTTTTCAAGACCCCAAATGTGCACTCAATCAACCCCCACGTCTGAATGTGTTCCCGGTTGTAATTTTGCTGAGCTGCTGTTGTTGGGTTGTGTAATGGGATCATTAGCCATTGTTGTTGGGCATACCCACCATCACGTGCAGCAAAATATAGAACAAAAATAAAATATATTGAAGAGAAATTAATGTGTGGTATTAATGCATGGGATGTTTGATAATGTAGCAATGCAGGCAGACAGATGGCTAGATAAATAGATTAGATATCCAAGGGAAATGTGAAACGTCCCCATACAAACAAATAAAATAAACAATGCCAAGTAGCCACATCTCTCCAAAAGCCTGATTGCACAATCTTTGGTAGATGACACTATTGCAAATATGAAGTCGTCATGGACAGACCCAGGGAATTTGGCCACGTTTGTGATCACCACGTTTGCGTCGCATATAACTTTCACATTCATGGAATATGTATGTTTTCTGTTTCTGTAAATGTGTTCCTGGAGTGACGGGGGGACAGTTGGTATGTGGGTGCAATCAATGGTTCCTATGATGTTCGGAAAGTTGGCAATGTCAAAGAAATCCTGTTTGATGCGTGTTATTTCAGCATTAGTGGTGGGGAAATGTATGGGGGTATGTGCGCTGTAGCAAAGCGTTAAGTACTTGTGCTATGATACGGCTGAGTGCAGACTGCGATATTCTCACTGCTGATGCTATGACTGTTTGAAATGATTCTGATGCCAATATTTGTAATGTTACAAGGAGTTTAACAACTACTGGAATTGAATGTGCGATTTTAAGAGCCGTAGAATTTTCAGCGCAAAATAGAGGTGCGCTTTCACAGGCGGTTTTTGTACATACCACGGAATACATAATTAGGCGCACTTTACGCTTCCCCTCCCATCTCTTTATGGGAAACTCCCACGTCCCCTTTACCCTCCCGTGAATGTATATACGTGACACGGAAAAGCGCAATTTGACATTTTCACTCCTCTTCGCCATGCTTTTACGCGCACTTTGCGAAACAAATACGCCTGAAGTGGGCGCAAAAGTGTTAGTACATCTGGCCCAGAGTGTTCATAATCATCATAGATCTCCAATGGGTGGAATCTGTCAATCCCCCTCATCCTCCAAGTTATCCCACCACACAATGCGCCATGACAACCGCTATTTTACGTTGGACTTTACACCTACTAAGGGCTAGGAGTTAGATTTAAGTTGTAACTTTGTTGTAACGTTAGAACTATTTCAGCTGGTGCAACCCTTAAAATGTTAGAAGCGCGTAAACTCAGACCAAAAAGCCTTCTTTTGCAAGATGTATTTTTAATGTCTTCTTCCGAATTACGCTGTTTTTGTTCCTACACATTTAATAAAAGACAGGAATATAATAATGTGCTGCATGGATAAAAAATCTGTATACATAAAAGGAGGTGATACATGATGATGATATTTGATGCTGCCTGAGCAGAGAAACTATGCAGGAGGAAGTGATGCGTAAAACAAGCTGGACTGGAAAAGAATTGAATAAGTCACACACCTCAGTCACAACTTGCATCTGACCTTCAAATTAGCCATATGTCTACACAAAGGAATGTTTCAGTTTCCAAGGTAATCAGAATCCGTTTTATTGGCCAAGTATACTTACATACACAAGGAATTTGACTTGGGTAAGTGTTAACTCTCTATACATTAAACAAGTAGATATGTAGAAGTAAACATTCAGTAGACAAATAGTAATATAGACACATACTGTACAATAGAGACAACAGTATACATATAGGCACATAACATATTATACAAATAAGACATAATATCAAGACACATGGAGTGGGATGTAAGGTGTAAAAAGTAATAGTGCAAAGTAGTGTGCAAGATGCATTTTGGAATGATAATCCTTACACTGTGTCTACTTAACATGCACAAGTATTGCTCATTGAAAAAATGCTTCAAAATATATCTACAAAGACGGATTGAAAAGATGGCTGGTTAACTCTTGGGCTGCAAGTAACGATTATTATCATTAACGATTAATCTGTCGATTATTTTCTCGATTAATCGGGTAATTGTTTTGTCTATAAAATGTCAGAAAATATCAGAAAAATATCCAACCCAGTTTGTCAAAGTCCAAGTGATGTCTTTAAATGTCTTGTTTTGTCAGTCCAAAAACCAAAGATGTTGAGATTAATATGATATAAAATGAAAAAAAAATCAGGAAATGTTAATATTTGAAAGGCTGAAAACTGCATTTTCTGCCATTTTTGCATAAAGAATTACCTTAATGATAAATCGATTATCAAAGTTGGTGTTTATTTTTCTATAGACTAATCGATTAGTTGACTAATCGTTGCAGCTCTAGTTGACACCCTTGTTTGAGAAGCAGCTTTACTCTTTGACGCAGTGTCTATGTGTCCATGTCTTGTCCTCAGCATGGGCATGAGCCATGATGACGACCATGCCACGTGCACTGGTCACTCGGACATCATGTCTGGGGAATGGGTGAAAGGAAGAAACCCCAGCGACCTGTCCTGGTCCTCCTGTAGCCGCGACGACCTCGAGAACTTCCTCAGGTGAGGCTGATCTTAAAGAAAAGTTTTACTGGCATGCTGTAAGATAAAGTGTTTTTCCTATTTTTATTCATTTAAATTGTATTCATGGTGTTATATTATACAGAAGTTATGTCAGGAAACTTACAGATAGGGTAGGTCTAGGTCAGGTTACTTTATTTGTACCCGTAGGTAAATCTGTAAAAGGTGCAGGGCATTCAGGACACACAGTTCAGAAAACACAGACAACATACAGTGGGGCAATGAATAACAATGTAAACAGTTAAAGTGCTCCACTGCTAATCAAGATGCTACAATATCTAATGATACCAATAAAAACACTTAAAACTGACCAACTTGTCACATACTGACACTGACACAGTGGCTCTCAGCATCAGATACCGACACACAAAAAGCACCCTTTATAACAATAATAATAACTTTTATTTATATAGTGCCTTTCAAGAATCCCAAGGACACTTTACAGAATTACTGTGGCTATAGGACTAAAGGAGGTTATAGGCTGTGGTAAACAGGTGGTGTTTCAGGAGTTTGAAAAAAATCTCCAGGATGTAGCATTTCGGATGTCTGTCTCCGAAAGTACAGAATGGGAATGGAGAGCAGGTCAGCGTCTGAGGAGCGCAGGTTTCGGGGTGGGGTGTATGGATGGAGGAGGTCGGAGAGGTACTGAGGGGCCAGGGCATGGAGGGATTTGTAGGTGAGAAGGAGGATTTTATATGTGATGCAAGACTTAATTGGGAGCCAGTGAATGTGGATGAGGGTTGGGTTGATGTGCTGCCAGGTCTTGGTGTGGGTGAGGACCCTGGCTGCAGAGTCTTGGACATACTGGAGCATGTCTAGGGTTTTGCTGGGGACCGCAGACAGGACTCCATTGCAGAAGTCCAAACGGGAGGTTATGGAAGCATGAATGATGGTTTCTGCCACGGAGTCAGAGAGTGATGGCCGGAGTCTGGAGATGTTTTTGAAATGAAAAAAGGCTGATTTGGTGATGGATTTGATGTGAGTACGGAAAGAGAGGGTGGAGTCAAGGATTACACCAAGTTTGCAGACCTCAGATGATGGGCAGATGGCGCACCCATCAACATCCAGGATGAGCTCTCCAACCTTCTGGAACCGTGCCTTGGGAGCCACAACCAAGAGCTCTGTTGTATTGCTGTTCGGTTTGAGTAGGTTGTTTCACATCCAGGCTTTGCTGACATTCAGACAGTTGACCAGGTAGAGAGGGGGAGCTGAGTGGATGGTTTGGTGCTGATCTAGAGCTGTGTATCATCGGTGTATGATTGGAAACTGAGATCATGTTGCTGGATAATCTGGGGGGGAGCATGTAGATGGTGAAGAGCATGGGTCCAAGCAAAGAGCCTTGAGGCACGCCTTGGTTGACCAGAGCTGGATCGGAGCGGGAGTTGCTAATGGTGACAAATTGCTTCCTGTGTGAGAAGTAAGACTGAAACCAGGAGAGCGCTGTGCCAGTGATGCCAGGGTGATGAGATAGGTGGTTGAGGAGAATGGTATGGGAGATTGTGTCAAAGGCTGCGGAGAGGTCGGGGAGAATGAGTATGCCGATGTGTCCAGCAGTGGTGAGTAGGTCATTTGTGATTTTTATGAGGGCGGTCTCTGTACTATGATACAGTCTGAATCCTGACTGAAGTGGTTCATAGAGCTGGACATATGCTGATGGATTAGTCGGCAACTGCTTTTTCCAGGATTTTATTGGGTATGGAAGGTTGGAGATTGTTTGCATCCTTTGGATCCAAACCTGGCTTCTTGAGGATAGGGGTGACTGAGGCAGTTTTAAAGTAGGTGGGTACTACGCCAGATTCCAAAGAGCAGTTGATGACATCCACCATGATGGGACACAGGACAGGCAGACATGCTTTGACCAGGGCTGTAGGCATTGGATCCAGGGAGCAGGTGGAAGCCTTTGCTTTTGTGACCAGCTTGGTCACTAGATGGTTGTCCACAGGCATGCTTTTCCTACTATGACAAGTCAAAATGTCTGCTGTGAAAAAGGTCCATTAGAAGTGGATGGGGCACACACCAGGAGCTACTGATGGATAAGATCCACTTTGGCCTGGAAGAAATCCAGGACCTTGGTGCAACAATCAGGTTCAACCGGAGGTTGGTGGGTGTCAATGGGGCGTAGCAGGCAGTTAATAGTGGAAAACAGCATTCTGGGGTGTTTTTGCTGGTTGCCGTTGAGGGTGGTGTAATAATTTGTCTTGGCTTTGGAAAGACCTTCTTTGTAGGAGCTCACATGTTCTTTGTAGGCCTCCAGGTGGAACGTGAGGTCAGTTATTTTATAAGTCTGTATGGGACGCACCGGGCAGAGCAGCAATTTAACCGCAGCACTGTGAGATGACGTAGTATAATGTAGAATAAACAGTAAAGATAAGTATGAAAGACCGGAAATCCATGTTAAGAGGCAGGTTGGGGTGATGGATGGGTCAAACAACACAGGTCTTTGACCCAGGAGACTGAGGTTCATGTCCCGTTCTTGTGTGTCATGTGTCACTGAAACGTACATTTTGTAACCCCACTCATAATCTTTTCCCCAACCCTAACTCTGTGGTTAAATGATGCCAAATCAGTCCTGACACAGAGCGTCGAAAAGTGACGCCAAGGGTCCCGACCAAGTACGTTGAAAAATGACACCAAAGGAGTACCCAGAGTCCACCGGATGTCCCTAATTTTCAGCCAGATGTCCCTCACCTTTGGCTTTCTTCAAATATCGCCGTTGATGGGATTACATTGGAATGAGTTGAAAGCCGCCTGCGTCTGATTGAAATACTAAAGGAGACTTTTTGTTTCAGTAACTAATGCCAGAGGTAACCAAGCGTCGGCTTTTGATGCGCTGGGAGCAGTGTTGGTCATCTTACTTTAAAAAAGTAATTAGTTACAGTTACAAATTACTTCTCCCAAAAAGTAATTGAGTTAGTAACTCAGTTACCACATTATAAAAGTAATTAGTTACTCAGCAAAGTAACTGTGACGTTATTTTTTATGTTGTATAACATCTTTAACGTCAAAGATGTTGCTGACCCGAAAAATTCAGCGTTGCTTTGGGTTAGCAGCAGCAACAAGTGTCGTGTTAGCATATGTTGATGTGAGGTGCTTCATAAGATTCACGTTGCTTGAGGCAGACGTGGATAAAGTTGTATTTTCCTGGGCATAGCGTGCATGTTACATAAACGTTCTTGCCTTTAATTTCAATGAGTGAGACGTAGTGCCGGTACTTCCAGTTCGAGAACGCTACCTTTGAATTTCCCTGGCTCGTCGCCATTGTCGCTGTCTTTTGTTTAGCATAGACAGTATATGGTGTTTAGTGGTAGTCAGAGCGTGCAGTGAGACAGCGTGAGCAGGGCATCCGCACACCCAGCCAATCATCATCGCATTTGCAACGGTGTCATCATCCCCACTCCTGCTCTCTTCAGGCAGCTGATGTGCAGCCAAAGCCTGACACCTCGCGCTTCATTCAACCAAATTGTAGTAACGCGCCACTTTGCATTCTCAGTAACGATAACGGCATTGCAACGATGGGAAAAGTAATTAATTAGATTACTCCGTTACTGAAAAAATAACGCCGTTAGTAACGCTGTTATACTTAAATGCCGTTACTCCCAACACTGGCTGGGAGTGAGAATGTGTTTGCATGCAGATTATATAAATAGGAACATCATTATATATGTAGGTGTATATCGAAACACAGTAGTATATCAATAGAAATTGGCGCCACAGGCAGGTGTCAACCTAATGGCTCATCCCAGCCCATTTTGGACTGCATCTTAATCTGCAAACAGCATTTTTGCAGAATAAGATATATAATAATCCTTATCAGCCCTGGGAAACTACAAAAATAGCTGCAAAAATGGTGTGATAGATATCACACATGCAAATTAGTCTTTGCTTTGGCTTAAACTGTACTGTATATCCCTTGATGTTATTATCTTTAATGCTCATCTACATCTACTTACAAAATGACTACTAACGATGTAAATGTATGAATGTGTGTGTGAATGTGATCAGGGCGTTCCTGCAAAAGAGGTTGCCTCTCAGTGAACGATCCCTGAATAAATAAAGGTAAAAAATAAAAATAAAAAAAAAGCTAAGTCTCTTGGATTCAGATTTGATAATGAAAAGGAAACTCTTTGAAATTGAGCAGTTCACTGGTGAGCACGTTATGAATCGTTCTCTTGTGTGTCTTTCAAACAGGTCCAAAGCAAGTGGCTGCCTTCTGCACACAGACCCCAGAAGCCGTTACCAGGTCCGGCTTCCTCCCAAGCTGCCAGGCATGCACTACAGTGTGGATGAACAGTGCCAGATCCTGTTTGGATCTAATGCCACTTTCTGCAATGACATGGAGGTACAACACACTCCATTTGTTCTAGTATTTTAAATCTCAAATGCTATGAGAATTTTCTCTGCTGAAAATTGCTCCCATAGGTTGTTTGTTCAAGCAGCAATTGCGATCAGAATTACTCATCGTTACTTTTCTTGTGGCGGTGCCCTCTACTGGCCGTAGTAATTATGACAGGAGCAAAGCAAAAGGTGATGTGACAAAGTATAAGAGTAGGGATGCACCGAATCCAGGCTTTTTTGACTGGGTTCGGTTTCTGCCGCACCTTATAATTTTTTTCCACCAAACTCTACACTTGCGCTGCGCGCGCTACGCTGGTTGACGTAATGTAGGTTGACCGTTCAATGCAGTAGGCTGAGAAAGTGAAAATGGAACTCGCGAGCAGAAATAGCGCCGCCCGGCAGCACCCTCAGCCAAAAGAAGCCGACCCAAATCGAGCCACACGCTCAACCCGCAATGTCGACCAGTCCCGCGACGGCCAGGACCCCAAACAACACACAACATCGCTGCTGCCAAAACATCAGTGCGTGAAACATCCGAAAGAATGTATGAAGGAATCCACAGACAGCAGCCAAAACGCAGCAACCCCAGGTACGGCAAAGGAAGGACAGTCACTGCTAAAAACTTGTGTTAACCAGACAGTGCCTCTCCCGTGCTGTCAGCTGTTCTCTCTGCAAATGAGTGTCCCTACAGTCAGTGGGAGCGGAGCGACCGAACGGCCGGCTGCTGCTTGTTAGCTAACGTTAGCTTTCTAATTTCACCCACCCAACATGCCTTCATCATACACTGGTTAGTGAAAATTGCCAAACTACATTGGCACTCATCTGGCGATAGCGATGTGCTTTCCTAATGTGAAAAGAGCGTGGGAATTCAACATTAAGTTGTTACATTTAACCATTTTAGAGGCTGTGGATGTTGTTTACTTCATTAATGTGTTTACTGTGTTAATGGACTGAGGATGGGAGGTGGATTCGGTATTCGGCCGAACCCCAAAAATCTGGATTCGGTGCATCCAAGAGCACCAAGTTCCTCATAAGGAAGCATGTTGGGGTGGTGGATGGGTCAAACAAACACCAGACTATTACCCCGGAGACCCCGGTTCACGTCCCAATTGAAATTAATGGCAAGTTTTTTTAACTTTACAAACGTCCAGTTCAGCGTCACGTGTGTAACCAGAAGAGAAGTAATGTCTGATTTTAAACCAAACCACCATCTTTTTCTAAACTTTAACCTACCATACACTAGATTAGAAGACTTTGAACAGACTTTAAAAAAAGACTAAAGTCTGATACCATTTCATATCTAAAGACAATCATCTCACATCTAACGTTAAAGTCATAATATAGCCTAACTAGAACTGCAAGCAGTTATGATGGGGTCCAAACCTCCCGGCGCCAGTCAGAGATTACTGCGGCAGAGATGTTGTCATTGCAAATTTCCCATTTAAATGCATTAAGTTAATTGCCAAAATGCGTCTACGTTCATTATAACGCCCCCTAATGGCCGATCCTCACCAAATTTGGTACAGCGCCTCAGAGTGGGATGTCGAACAATATTACTAATAATTATTAATTCATAATTTGGACGAGTTTGTGTTTTGTGGCTAGCTACGGAAATTGGTTTGGTTGTAAATTTTGCATACTTTAACATAGCACAAATCTTTTGATAACTTTTGGTCAGGTCCATCTGGAGATGCTACGTACCAGGTTTCATGCAGATCGGTCGCACGGCCTAGGAGGGGTTCGAAAAAGTTGGTTTTGCGCAAAAACTTCTTAGCGGAAATGGGCATGTCATATATCATCAGATTCAGCACGATTCAAGGAACACGTGGATGTAAGGTTTTCTAATGTGCGATGTGTAATGTGGGAGTTCTAGGCAAAAGCACGTTTGGCGTCATTATAGCGCCCCCTAGTGGTCCATATGTGTATTTCTTGGTATGTGAGCTCAATGAACCATTGTTCATCTACACTGTAAATTTGAAGTTGCTCACATTACTGTAACTGCAAACCTGGGTCGCATAGGCCACACCCACTTTGACGAATAAGTACCCCACTGTAGGCGTGTCCTCAGGAGATTCCCTAGATAGTACCCTCAAAATTTTGTAAAAGTCAGATAAGCCGTTCATGACATATAAACTTTATGTACTTGTAGCGCCCAATAGTGGCCAAGTTCTGCAGAATTTGTTTTGGAGGCCCATAGGGTCATGGCAAACAAGAATCTAAAGTTTGGCTTTGATAGCATTTATTTTGGCCGAGATATGACAAAGTTCGTGTTTTCGTAGCTAGCTACACAAATTTGTTTGTGTGTAATTTGCGCAATTTTAATCCGATAAAAATTCTTTTGATGACTTTTGTCAGGTCAGTCTGGAGATGCTACCTACCAAGTTTCATGCAGATCGGCCGCACGGTCTAGGAGGAGTTAGAAAAAGTATGTTTATGATAAATCGCGATTTTTCGCGCATAAAAGTATAGGTGGAAATGGCCGTGGCCTGTATCAGGAGATTCCACTGAATTCAGAGAAGGCGTGGAAATGTGTATTTTTAATGTGTGATGTACGGTTTGGGAGTTATAAGGCCAAGCGCGTTGTTTCTGCTATAGTGCCACTTAGTGGTGGAAGTGGCTGAATTTTTTTGGTCCGAGGTCCTTGCAGGGATCTGGACCAGTCCTGAAACTGGCACCCCCACACCATGTACGGTTTAGGCTGTAGCATCAGTTTTAGGCAGAGAAAAATGATAATAACTAGAACTGCAAGCAGTTAAGACGGGGTCCAAGCCTACCGGTGCCAGTCGCCCCCGACGACCCGGGGAGCACGCGAAAGCGGGACCCAAAGTGTAACGGTGGGGAGGCAAACGTCGGGAAATATCGAGAGGTGTGAGCCACAAGGTCTGCGGTACATTGCCGTTGCAAGTATCCCAGAGCCCTAAGGATTTTTGACAACCTCTCGTCCGTCTGGTTTTATTTTCTATAAAAGCTTGTAAAACATCAACCCTGTTGTCCATAGTCAATCTATGAACAGCATTTTTTTTCAGGAAAAACTGGGCTATTAGAATATTTGTGCTGCAGTGAGGTAACTTGAATGTGAAAAAGGTTGTAGGACCATAAAGACAAATAAATAAATAAAACGGAACATGAATCTGACAGATATATATTGATATCAGACACGCACAGCAATGCCACACGAGCATTTGTGTTGTCTAAAACAGTTCTATATATTTGGAGTCATCCAGTGCAAAAATAAACATATTGAACATTACAACTCATATATAAAGGACAACTATTTACATTTCTTACATACAGTGTATCAATCTTGGATGTAACCGTATGGATTAATTGCACAAAGACCCCGAAAAACTCTGGACTTCTAGGCTGGATACTCAACCTTCTGTAAGGGCTAAGAAGACATCAAAGACATCAGCAGAATGGGGCGACTGTTAGTGTTTAGCTCCAAAAGACTGTATGTTTCTACTATTTATTGTTATAAAGTTATTAAGTTATGAATCAGAAGTGCCGTTTGGCGTTGTATACGACACGCTCGACCTCAGAAGGGGTAAAAAGGCCCAAACTGGTCTACGTTGATTATAGCGCTCCCTAATGGCCTACTTTGCCAAATGTGGTACAGAGCCAGGTTTAAGGCATTTGCAGCACTTCGCTGAACCGTATGTGTTGTCCATTAATATTAACAGTGTATGGTTTAAACCTTCACGTTTAAAATAGGACCAACGTTCTCTGGTTTAGATATGAGGATGGAAATCGTCCTGCAGCCCCTATCCTCGTATGTTTTGGAGGACTTGTTGCATGTTTTTCAGTTTTCATAACATATTTGTTGTCTAACCCACAGTTAAGACTTGAGATCATTGATATTTAAAATGGAGGTAGAGTTACTCCAAAATAGGACAGGGGCAAAAAAATTATTAATAAATAAACACCAAAAAAAAGCATTCTGAAATATGTATCTATTTACTTCCCTGGAAAAACTAAAGATGAATCCTAAAAAGATCTTTAACAACATTTAGAAGATTTAATAAGAATCTGATCCTCTATTTCAGAGTTTCTCAAACTTTTTACACCACGCAACACTAATATGAGGCTCTCGAAGTACCATTATTATGACCCATAAAAAGGAGTGGCTCCTTAATAAGGAATAGACGGAAAAAGTCTGCTGTAAAATAATTACTCCAGTAAAGTATAGATACGCAAAATTTGGATGGCAGGTGTTACTGTCTATGAATTGTAATGCTTATACTACTTTTGCATTACTTTTGAGTTACTTTCACCAAAATAAAAGCGGAAGTATTCTTGGCAGGTAGCTTGTGAATTTCACAACAGGGTCAACAAAGTCTCATCTTTATCCACTTTAATACATCATAATTTATTCATATTATTTTGTATTATTAATCTGACGCTGCAAAGCTATCAAATAAATAGTTAAGTAAAACATAGCCTACTTAACACTGAATTGTGATGGACTAGAAGTAGCCTAATAAGTAGGATTAAATGAAAAATACCCAATTAAAATTGAATCAAAGTAGCCGACTTTTCACCGCTGATAAAATGTAATATTACGTGTAGCAAGACTAAACATTAATTTCCGACATGTTATCTGTCAGTTGCTCGGTCACATTGCTGTCGCCACTGACAGGACACTGATGTTGTCAGTTACCGTCTCTAGTTCTGACCACGGGAACATTGACGGGACAGCTCGCTTCAACGCAGCGTAAAAAACTCAGGAAAATAATGTCAAATGTATCCATCTCTGCAGTCATTTTAACCACTGAATTGTAACCTGTTACTCCCATCACTGATGGACACTATGATCGTTTTTTTCTTATCATCCATTTATATTTAATATCATTACGTTTCGGGGGGTGGGGAGTATTTGTTTTATTAGAAGAGAGCGACTAGGCAAGGTGTGATTTCTGTTTTTGTTTTTTTGTTTGTTTTTGTTTTCCTCGAGACCGCAGAGAGTGGGGGATGGGAGAGGGTTGTTGTTCTTGTTCTGTTGTGTTTGCCTGTTCTGTATGTTCAAAAAATATAAAAAATAATAATAATAATTACCCATTGAAAACCATAATACATAATGAATTTGTAAATGAGGAAAACTGATCAGCATAGTGGTATCCTGTACTGATGGAATTTGACAATACATTCATCTGATGCTGAATTGAATCATGTGAATACTGGTGTGTGTGTGTGTGTGTGTGTGTGTGTGTGTGTGTGTGTGTGTGTGTGTGTGTGTGTGTGTGTGTGTGTGTGTGTGTGTGTGTGTGTGTGTGTGTGTGTGTGTGTGTGTGTGTGTGTGTGTGTGTGTGTGTGTGTGTGTGTGTGTGTGTGTGTGTGTGTGTGTGTGTGTGTGTGTGTGTGTGTGTGTGTGTGTGTGTGTGTGTGTGTGATGTGCGCTGGCCTGTGGTGTTTAGTAGAGGGAGATGCATCCTGCAAGACCAAACTGGATTCTCCTCTGGATGGAACAGAGTGTGGAGCAGACAAGGTAGCACTGTCTCCCTCACACACTGCTTCCATGCACAAACACTCACATCTTCATCTCTCTCGCTGCTCATAGAAGCTGATGTGTGTATTTCAAGTGAACTAACAAAAAAAAACATTACGATACACACAACTCACGTTTCAGTTTTAAGTCCAAGATACGATTTTCTCAGGATGTATTCAACATAATGATCTGCAAATTAAATAAAAAAATCCTTTATTTATATAAGCTGTACAAAACAACAGGGGTGTTATAACATTTTTTAATGCATAAATTGAAGAAAATGACAGATTACATTTCACTGAAATTGTATTTATATTATTATTTCACGTGACAATAATATGTGTGTGTGTGTGTGTGTGTGTGTGTGTGTGTGTGTGTGTGTGTGTGTGTGTGTGTGTGTGTGCACATGCGTGCGTGCGTCAGTGGTGCAGGGCAGGCGAGTGTGTCAGTAAGACTCCCATCCCTCAACATGTGGACGGGGACTGGAGTCCATGGAGCCAGTGGAGCATGTGCAGCAGGACCTGCGGTACTGGAGTCCAGTTCAGACAGAGGAAATGTGACAACCCTCCGTATGTCACCCATCTGACTGTGTTTGTTTGTCTTCACTTTTCTCACATTGCAATAAAAATGCTACATTTCCCTTTTTAAATGCATAAAACATTACAAGAATGAAAGGCATTGATATGTCAACACAGGACAACTTGTATGATAGCACACATACAGTAAGTGAAAAAACAGGGTAGCTTCTCTACTAAAATTAAACCCACCTTAGAATCATAATACCCATGCAACCTTAACTTCTACATTTGTTTTACTGTACATTTAAGTGCGCATTTCATGAATCTCAGATTGGACAGAGAATCCACAGTCAGTGTCTGTACAGTAGCCTACATTACACCAAAACAAAATACAGCAAATTCTTATGTCTTTGCACTAAGTGTACAATGGACGTTATGTTGTAAAAACCTTGGAACATTGGAGGCAGATCCCGACGGAGTAGAGTGTTCACCTGCTGTTTGATGCACACATGGAGCTTAAAATATCTTTTTGCTTTTTGTAGTATGATGTAAAGATAAGAGTATTGTACTATGAGTAAACCCGTGTGTGCGTGCAGGCCTGGACCTGGTGGGCGACACTGCCAGAAGTCCAGTGTGGAGCACAAGGCTTGTGAGCATCCTCCCTGTCCCAAGGGAGCGCCCAGCTTCAGAGACCTGCAGTGTCTGTCTTACAACAGACACGCAAACAGCAAGAAGAAGGGCAGCATGCTGACTGCTATTATTAATGATGGTGAGACACATACACACACACACACACACGTTTTTTTGGCAGTTTGCAGATTATCTGTATCAGCGTTTTATTTGCCTGATAACCAATAGAGTTAATGAATTAAAAAGTTCTAGTTTGGCAAAGCTACAGTTCTGTGTCTGTCCCTCTGCTTCGGTTTCACTCACCACTGAGTCTGACTTAATGTCCCGCCTACAACACTATCTGACAATCTTTTACTGTGTAGTATGTTGAAAGTTTCTAATTTATTAAATAATTGCTTAAAGCATTTAAACAAAGTTTTGTGTTGGAGTTTGTAACAGTCCAAACACACACGCACACACACACACCTTTTATACAGTGCTGTGGTACTCGAGTCCGGTCTCCTCTCGGACTTGTTGGTATTTGCACTCAGATTGCCTCGGACTTGGCCATTGGTCTTGCCATTTTTTCTTAAACCTAATAACCATTGATTTGATTCTAAATCCATTTAGAACAGGCATTTACATTGGTCACCTGGTATATGCCTGGCTGCTTCATATGCCTCTGCATAGCGTGCACACACGGAGACATCAATCATTTTCATTAAGGCCACTAACACAATGTTGGTGAGCACTTTGCGAGCTAGAGTGTAATGAATATAGGGAGCGCCAAACAGCAGTGAATCAGAGGAATACATTTTTATTTTCTCATTGTCTCGCAGCAGTTATGTTCTAAAGCACCAACAAACATCTCCGCGGGAAGGTGCAGCATTGTCGGTTGATGAGTGAATGCAGAGCTTCATCCTGTCTGTTTCTGTGTGTCTGTGTCAGTTAAACTTGTTAATCATTATGAGACGCTAGGGCAAAGTAGCGGTTGGGAGTGAGATGAGACTACACCACCTGTGCCCTGTTATTGGCTGGGGGTTACACACCAAACCTTTACTGACACCCAGAAGCATCCTGCACACAGTAAAATTAAAATAAAAGAGAAAATCCAGGCAGATAATTTTTTTTAATTTGTTTTAAATTCTGCAGAAAATTCTGCAGAAAATTCTGCAGAATTCTGCGCCTGCAGATTCCGTGTGCCCCTGTTCATGAGTTTAATTTTGCTGTTGACTGTGATGATGATTTAGTTTGTTTTTAAAGTATTTTTGAATGGAAACACATGTTTTTGTATCCTACTATTACACTAGTAGTTGGGGCTGCACAATATATCGTTTTTTTATCATCATCGCATCAACTGGCGCAATATACACATCGCGAAAGGCTGCAAAATATTGCGAAAGAGACAAAACTGATTTTTTTGTTTTAGTTGAAAGAATATCAGTAGAAAACTGCACATTAAAATGTAATGTCATTCTTTTTTAGTGGTGCCTTTTATATTCAATTCAATGTTCAATTTGTTCAATAAAAGAAAGTTAGAAATGAATTCCTTTCATTTGTTTTAAATTCAACAAGCACTGTGTTGTATTCTAGCAGAATACTGAAAGCAGCAGAACTGAGTACACTTTAATAATTGTTTATTTATCGCAAGTAATATCGTTATTGCAATATTCTACATTATTGCATATTTTCCTCATATCGTGCTGTGTGTGTGTGTGTGTGTGTGTGTGTCTGTGTGTGTGTGTGTGTGTGTGTGTGTGTGTGTGTGTGCGCGCAGAGAAGCCGTGCGTGTTGTTCTGCAGCCCAGTAGGTCGAGATGTCCCAGTCCTGATGGCTGACAGAGTGATGGATGGGACGCCCTGTGGACCATACGAAGCCGACCTGTGTGTGAACGGAAGGTGTCAGGTACAAACTTGCACACATTGGGGAATACTTCTTCCAAATCATGTCATTGAATGGTACACATCAAATACCATTACACTTTCTGTGGCTGGTGGGAGTGTCAATGAAACGGCTCATTTGTGTGACATTGTGTGACCCCCCCAACATAGTACAAGTAGACTTTATATATGATCGTTTATAGATCTCAACATTTCCAACCGCAGTTGAAGGCAGCTTTAGTTCACAGGAGAGAGAGAGAGAAGAAGAAAACGCAAACATAGTGAGTGCTTTGTTTTTGCAGGAAACATTCAGCTATTACACAAACTCCTGGGCAGTTCAGTGCTTGTGTTTAATTTTCACCCTCATAATGTTTTTCTTTCTTGTGGCAGTGATGTTTCCTGTTTCCTGTATGGGACTCTCACACCACCTTAAAACACACTGACACAGTCTGATCCCTGGTTACATGATTAGCAACCGCAGCGTGACGTGGGATTGTGTTTCTCCAAAAGTTTTATCAAACGTCTTTTTATTAAAGCATACAATTTAACATACATTCCACTTATACATTCTGAGAATCTTTTTTTATAACTAATTCAAAAACCAAATAAACAGTAAACTTAAAGTGGTACAACAATAAACCAAGACAAAGCAAAACAAGACATGTAACAACAATACAAAAATGATTTGAAGAGCACCACCAGGCTGACCACGATCCACCACACTATCCCGACCCCCTATCCGCCCGATTAACCCCTCTCCATGTATCTCCACCCCATCCACCCTCCCTTGCTGAGACCTTCACTCTAAAACCATAACAATTGTCATATATTGTGTGCTAGGATGCGGACTGTTGTACTGGATTTGTAGTTTTGAGGTATGATATGAAGGGTTTCCATGTTTTATTGAATAATTTGAGCCTGTCTTTCAGCGTATACCTTATCCTTTCCAAATGAAGTGTGTTAAATAAATCCTCTAACCACATCTTAGAGGTAGGTACAGTTGTGCACTTCCATAAGGATTAATCTCTTTGCTATTATGAAACAATAAGAGAGAAAACGCTGTTGTGCCACACTCAGTTTCTTGAAGGTCTCCGATATTCCAAGAATGATGAACAGAGGCTCAGGTTTTATAAGTATTTAAGTATTTATGACCTCAGACATAATGTTACATATATCGATCCAGAACAATTGGACCCTTGGGCATAGAGCAAAACTATGGAGAAGTGTTGCTATGGAAGAGTGGCATTTATCACACCTAGCTGACACCTCTGGGTATATGTTATGTAGTTTCTCCTTTGAGTAATGAAGCCTGTAAGAGCCAGGTATAGTTCTATTATTTTGAAAGGACATTTCTGGTAATCAAGGCACCTGGTGGGGTCGGAGGAAGCAAAGTAATATTATCTTTTCACCTGTTCTGGTTTTGTGACTAAGAGAGGGGGTAAAAGGGGGAAGTCTCATTTTTTGCTGACCGCTGTTTCACGCTTGTTTTACGCCTTTCTATGCTGTTCATAACTTTTGGGAACAATTTTGTATGCCAGTAACACAATTATGGGATGTATTGGAAGCAGAACCTTGTTTGTGTTGGTGCAAATTAAATCGTGAACTTTAAGCGCGTCTGGCAAGTTATTCCCTTTCTCAGCCTCTCGGCGGACAAAATCAAGTTTCAGATTGCCGCCTACATTTGTCAGCAAAAAATGAATAAAAGAAAAGAAAACGCGCTCATCTGAGGCGGTAGCCACACGCGGAGATACTGGATCATCGGCCATTGAGATCGCGCACACACGTACGCATGGTAATTAGCGGAGAACGGTGGCGCACGACAGCTTAACACCCGAACAGCGGTATGTAACCTGTGTTTTGTACTGTGTTATGGCTTATTTGAAACACAGTTTGAACGGGTTTCTGCCACTTGTTGGTGTTGCTGTTGTTGTGGCGGGTTGATTGCCGCTGATCGGGTTTATGTCCGCTGTGTTTGGAGCTGGCTTGTGTGTGTTGTGACTTCAGCGTGTTGGTTATGATATTGTGCCTGCATGGGATTGCTGTGGCTATTGATGTTGTTGGCTTTACGTTGGATTCTTACTGTGATTTACATCCGTCTGCATGCACAAAATGAGTGTATCAAGGGCTGGTTCAACTTCACTTGAAGAGGAGAAAAAAAAAAATTATTCTGACTGAAAAGGCTCTGGCAAGCAAGATTGAGTCAATTCAGAACCAGCATAAAAAGGAATTAAACAAATTAAAGAGCCAGATACGGTCTCTCAAAGAGCTTATGAAAAATGCTTCACAAGTTAAGGCACAATTTGATGTTCTGTTGCAATTGTCTGAAAGTGCCACCGCATTGCACAAATCTCTGATGTCTTTAATCCCATCTGATGAACATGAAAAACAAAATGTATGGTTCACCAGCATCACTGAATACAATCAAGGATTTATTGAGGATGTTAAAGTGTGGCTTCCAAAACCTGGCAGGCCTCTTTCAGAGCTAACTCATGATGTTGAGTGTCACCAGGAAGCTTAGTCAGTGAAAGAAAGTGGGATTCATAAGGATGTGAAAAAGGGACAAGAGCATCCATCTTCTCAACATGACCCGAATGACATATTGCAATCTGACAGCATATCGAACCTAAGCAGCAACAAACAAAGTTCAAAATCAAATGTTTCCAGCACTTCATCTACACGTCTAAGAGCAAAGGCTTAAACGTCTGCTTTGCTTGCCCGTCAAGGGTTGCTAAAAGAAAAGCATGCTCTTGAGGAACAGGAAGAGAAATTAAGACAACTAAAAGAACAACTTCAGCTTGAAGCTGATGTAGCTGCATCAGTGGCAAAAGCAAATGTTCTAAGGACCTCTGGATCTGGTGTGAGGAGTGCTGCTTCTCAGCGATCTAATGGCATGGAATCATACTTTAAGAAAAAGGAAAAAACTGTTGAAGTTCTTAACATTGATGCAGATACTTTTGTTCCACATAAACATGGAAAAGATGAAAAGGGAAAATCAGCAAGTGGAAATTCTGTTTTACACCTTGGAATGCCAAAACAGAAAAGGGCAGACAATACCAATTATCTCCAGCAGAGGCCCCTAGAGCCTATGAGAAAGAGCACAGTTCTAAATACTGGTACTACAGCGCCTCCAGTGTCTCATCACAGAGATGTCCATACACGCTTTTCCACAAATACTAACAGTGACCAAAACCACATGTTGTCTATAATGGAAAACCAGAATAAGATAACAGCAATGCTGGTGCATCAGCAATGTCTTGCATCACTGCCTAAGAGAGAGATCACAATATTTGAGGGGGACCCTCTACAGTACCATGCTTTCATGCGGACCTTTGAACAAGTGGTTGAGGAAAAGACTGACAATGCTGAAGATTGCCTTCATTTTTTGGAACAGTACACCAGGGGGCAACCACAACAACTTGTCAGAAGCTGTCAAGACATGACTGGCCCAGGCTATGCAAATGCAAAGACTTTACTGCGAGAACACTTTGGAAATGAGCACATGATTGCATCTGCCTACTTGGATAAGGTCTCTTCATGGCCAACAATAAAATCTGAAGATGGAAAGGCTTTACAGGCATACAGCCTGTTCTTGCGTGGATGTTGCAACACCATGGAGGAGGTGCATAGTCTTTTATAAATTGAATACTCCTGCCAATATGATCACTGTGATTAAAAGATTGCCCTACAAACTGAGAGACAAGTGGCAAACAGTGTCATGGGACATCCAGGGAAGGCATCGCCAGAGAGCTATGTTTGTTGATATTGTGACTTTTATGGAGCACCAAGTGAAAATCATAACAGATCCTGTGTTTGGAAACCTACAGGATGCTCCAGTGTTGGTGTCAAATAAAGAAGGCAGCAGGACAAAATCACCTCGCTTTAGATCTACTGGACATAGCTTTGCCACTGCTGCTACTACATTTGAAAAAACACTAACAGAACACAAGGTTAAAGATGGTTATTCACCTGAAAAGACTTGCCTGTATTGCAAGGGTGGGCACTTGCTGGAGTTTTGTACTCCAGTAAGAGAGCTCAAAGTGAGAAGATTGATTTCCTAAAAAAGAATGGAGTTTGTTTCGGGCTGTTTGTGTATTGGTCACATCAGTAAGGAGTGCAGGAAACGTCTCTCTTGCAAAACATGGGGCTTGAGACACCCTAGTATGCTTCACATTCACCGCACGAACAAGGGAGCACATGCAGACAACGGCAGGAGCAATTCAGAGAGTGCAGTGGGCAGTTCTTTGGTTGCAGTCCAAACCAGTGGTCTTACTGGGGCTGGTGAACAAGACTTTAAGCTCGCCATCATACCAGTCAAGTTCAAATCTAGGAGAGGTCAAAGGACAGTGGAAACCTATGTCTTTTTGGACCAGGGCAGTTCAGCATCCTTCTGCACAATGGGTCTGATGGATAGACTGAATCTCTCTGGGAGAAAAACAAGGATTCCTTTGCACACCATGGGCCAAGAGAGAATTGTGGACAGTAGTATTGTGTCAGACTTGGATGTGGCTGGATTGAACGGTGGCTGGTACTGTAAAATCCCAGATATCTTCACACAAAGAAGGATGCCGGTGAATAGGAGTAACATCCCACGACAGAAAGATCTGCATAAATGGCCTCATTTGAAACATGTGTACTTGCCTGAGATAGATGCAGATGTGGAGCTTTTGATAGGCATGAATGTGCCCAGAGCTTTGGAACCACTCAAAGTCATCCAGAGTGTGGATGAAGGGCCGTATGCCATCAAGACTATGCTTGGTTGGACAGTAAATGGACCACTTGGTGGAGAATGTTCTGATGGACCTGTGTATCAGTCTGCAGTTACCATCAACAGAATTTCTGCTGTGACACTTGATGAACTCTGGAAACAACAGTTCAAAAAAGACTTTCCAGAATGGAGTCAGGAAGAACAGCCAGGACTTTCAAGGGAATACTGCAAGTTCTTGGAAATGGCTAACAATACTGTGAAACTAGTTGATGGCCATTGCAGTATTGCTTTACCCCTAAAGGACAGAACGATAAGCATGCCTAACAACCGTAAGATTGTAGAACAATGCATCCTTAATCTGAAGAAAAGGTTTATCAGAGATTCATTATTTCACAAGGACTACACTGCTTTCATGAATAAACTTGTATCCAGTGGATATGCAGAGAGAGTGACAATCAAAGATCTTGAACGCAGCGACGGAAAGGTTAAGTATATCACACACCACGGTGTATACCATCCGAAGAAAGGAAAGATCATTGTTGTCTTTGATTGTGCCGCATCATTTCAAGGCGTATCACTAAACGCACAACTCCTGAATGGTCCTGATCTGACTAGTACATTGATTGGAGTCCTGACCAGGTTCAGGAAAGAGCCTGTTGTTCTGATGTCTGACATTGAAGCAATGTTTCACCAAGTTCAAGTTCCAGTGGAGGACGCAGACCTGTTGAGATTTATTTGGTGGTCCAGTGGAGACTTCAGTCAGTGTATGGAGGAGTATAGGATGGTTGTCCATTTGTTTGGGGCAACTTCTTCTCCAAGCTGCGCTAACTTTTCTCTCCGAAGGTGTGCATAGGACAACAAAGACTTCTTCAGCCAGCAAGTGTTTGAGACCATCATGTACAGTTTTTATGTGGATGACTGCCTTGCTTCTGTGGCCTCAGAACAGGATGCTATGTCCCTCTATAAAGACCTTAAAACCATCTGTGCCAAAGGCATCTTTCATCTAACAAAAGGGATAAGCAACAGTCGCAATGTGTTGGCTTCAATACCTGAGGAAGAGAGAGCAAAGGAGGTCAAAGACCTGGATTTAGACCATGACTCACTACCGGTTGAGAGAGCTCTGGGAGTGAGTTGGTGCATCCAGTCTGATACCTTTAAGTTCAGCATAACCATTCAGGAGAGACCATTGACCCACAGAGGGATCCTTTCAACTGTCAGCTCTTTCTATGACGCTCTGGGGATCCTAGCTCCTGTGGTTTTTACAGCTAAAAGGATTCTTCAGGACCTGTGCCGGAACCGGCTAGGATGGGATGACTTTATACCACCAGTGGTTGCTCAGGAGTGGATGGACTGGTTGAAGGAGCTACATCAGTTGGAAGGCTTCAGCATCAGGCGATGTTTAAAACCACTAAACTTTGGAGAAGCAACCACTGTTCAGTTGCATCATTTCTCAGACGCAAGTGAGGAAGGATATAGTACTGTTACCTATCTGCTGCTCCGCAATGAACACTCCCAGACACACAGTGCCTTCATAATGGGAAAATCCAGGGTGGCATCTTTAAAGCCTGTTACCATCCCACGCATGGAGCTGACAGCTGCTGTTGTAGCAGCTTGCATGGACAAACTGTGGAGAAAGGAGATAAGACTACAGCTTCAACACTCTGTTTTCTGGACAGACAGTACCTCTGTACTAAAATACATTAAGAATGAAACTTCAAGATTTCGAATCTTTGTGGCCAACAGGGTCTCAGAGATTCACAAGGTCTCTAAAATCTCAATGGAGATATGTGAACACTGTACATAATCCTGCAAACCTTGCCTCCAGAGGTGTGAGGGCAGAGCCATTCCTAAAGAACGAAACTTGGATATTTGGTCCCGCATTTCTCTTGCAATCAGAAGAAGAATGGCCTGTTAACCCAGACATGTTGCAAGAACTTCCACCTGGACACCCTGAGGTCAAGATCTCAGCTGCAATTGAATTTTCTACAGTTAAGGACGAAGATGATGCAGTGACATGTTTGATCAACCGCACCACGTCTTGGACACATCTAACAAGAGTGATGGGCTGGATCCTAATATGGAAGGCTTTGCTTATGAATCTGAGGAAAAAGGACATGGGTGATTTCAAGCATAAACTCTGTGGTGGTTATCTCTCTTTGGGAGGGATCAGAGAAGCTGAAATCAAAATAATCATGTTCTGTCAGAGAAGAAGTTGAAGAATTCTCGTACCTCCAAAGGGAGAAGGTGTGAAAAGAAACAGCCACATCTATAAGCTAAATCCAATACTGGAAGATGGTGTGTTAAGAGTTGGAGGACGGCTGAGTAAGGCTGCCATGCCTGAAGAGTCAAAACATCCTGCCATACTAGCTAAAGACCTTCATATCTCTGATCTCATCCTACGACATATTCATCAAGAGGATGGCCATGGAGGTAGAAATCAAATGTTGTCAAGGCTACGCCAGAGATACTGGATCCCTGGTGCCAGTGGTTTAATAAGAAAAGTCTTGGCAAGATGTGTCATCTGTCGTCGGCTACATGGAACTGTAGGTCAACAGCAAATGGCTGACTTGCCTGTAGACAGAGTTTCTCCAGAAGAACCTCCCTTTAGTCATGTTGGAGTTGACTACTTTGGTCCGTTTGAGGTCAAGCATGGGCGGAGTCTTGTGAAGAGATATAGAGTAATTTTCACGTGTTCAGCAATAAGAGCAGTACACATTGAATCTGCCACCTCGCTGGACACCGATTCTTGCATTAATGCCTTGCAGCGTTTCATTGCAAGACAAGGGCAGGTCAAAGAGCTATGGTCAGACAACGGCACCAACTTTGTCGGTGCAGAGCGAGAGTTGAGGCGAGCCATTGAAGGGTGGAACCTGGAAAGGATCAATGATGTGCTCTCATTGAAAGGAATAAAATGGACCTTCAACCCTCCCACTGGATCGCATCATGGAGGAGCATGGGAGAGAATGATCCGTTCTGTCAGAAAGATTCTTAACTCTACTTTGAGGACACAAAGTCTGGATGAGGAAGCACTCCACACAGTGCTCTGAAGTTGAGTCAATCCTGAACAGTAGACCTATCACAAAGGAATCCACAGATCTAAATGACTAAGAAGCATTAACACCTAACCACCTTCTGCTTCTCAAAACTAAACCATGTTTACCACCTGGACCATTTCAGAAAGAGGACATGTATGCATGACGAAGATGGAAGCAAGTCCAATACATGGCTGACCTGTTTTGGAAAAGGTGGACTAAGGAGTACTTGCCACAAGTGCAGGAACGACCGAAATGGTCAAAGATCAGCGAAATTTCATTCCTGGAGACATCATACTTGTAGTGGATGATTCTGCACCCCGCAACTCCTGTATCATCGGAAGGACGAACAGAAGTGGTTCCAGACACAAGAGGACTCGTGAGACAAGTCCGGATTAAGACCCAAACCAGCTGTATATGCAGGCCTGTAACCAAGATCTGCCTTCTTCAGGAGTCAGCTGTTTCCTGATTGCTGTACTTTGATAACTTGACTTTTGACTGATTTGACTAGACTATTTTTTGACTTTTTGCTTCGGAGAGAAGACAGAAGATTGGATAAGTTTTTGTATGATGGACTATAAATACGTTTTTTGTGTATTCCCCTGCATGTGTAATATATATATATATATATATATACAGTGGGGGAAATAAGTATTTGACCCCTTGCTGATTTTGCAGGTTTGCCCACTTACAAAGAATGCAAAAATCTACAATTTTAATCATATGTACATTCTAACAGTGAAAGACAGAATCCCAAAGAAAATTCCAGAAAATCACATCATATGAATTTATTAAAATTGATAACCATCTGATGAGGAAAAACAAGTATTTGACCCCCTGGACAAACAGCAAGTATTATGGCTCCTACAAGCCAGTTAGTCTTTCTTTAAGACACAGCCCCAATCCGAACCAATTATCTACATCAAATACACCTGCCTCACCTCGTTACCTGTATAAAAGACACCTGTCAACACCCAAATAACCAGCATCCAACATCACCACCATGGGCAAGACCAAAGAGCTTTCTACGGACATCAGGGACAAGATTGTTGATCTGCACAAGTCTGGGATGGGCTACAAGAGAATCGGAAAGCAACTTGGAGAGAAAAGATCAACTGTCGGTGCAGTTATCAGGAAATGGAAGAAGCACCACACCACCGCCAACCTCCCTCGGTCTGGGCCTCCACACAAGATCTTGCCTCGTGGGGTGTCCCTGATCATGCGAACGGTGAGGAATCATCCCAAAACCACAAGGGGGGGAACTGATGAATCAACTGAAGGCAGCTGGGACCACAGTTACAAAAGAAACGGTTGGTAATACACTACGCCGTCATGGATTGAAATCCTGCAGCGCACGCAAGGTCCCCCTGCTCAAGAAGAAACATGTACAGGCCCGCATGAAGTTCGCCATTCACCACCTGGATGACTCAGAAGAGGCCTGGAAGAAGGTGATGTGGTCAGATGAGACCAAAATAGAACTTTTTGGCCTCAACTCAACTCGTCGTGTTTGGAGGGCAAAGAACACCGAGTACAACCCAAAGAACACCACCCCCACCGTCAAGCATGGTGGTGGCAACATCATGCTTTGGGGGTGCTTTTCAGCCAAGGGGACGGGACAACTCCATCGTATTGAGGGGAGGATGGACGGGGCCATGTATCGTGGAATTCTGGACCGACATCTCCTTCCCTCAGTGAGAGAGCTGAAGATGGGTCGAGGATGGGTGTTTCAGCACGACAACGACCCTAAGCACACCGCCAAAGCAACAAAAAGAGTGGCTGAAGAAGAAGCACATCAAGGTTCTGGAGTGGCCTAGCCAGTCTCCAGACCTGAATCCGATTGAAAATCTTTGGAGGGAGCTTAAAATTCGAGTTGCCAGGCGACAACCTCGGAACCTGAATGATTTGGAGGCTGTCTGCAGGGAGGAGGGGCCAACATCCCTGCCGAAATGTGCACAAACCTTGTCACCAACTATAAAAACCGTTTGACATCTGTGCTGGCCAATAATGGCTTTTCTACAAAATATTAACATGCTGTTTGTCCAGGGGGTCAAATACTTGTTTTTCCTCATCAGATGGTTATCAATTTTAATAAATTCATATGATGTGATTTTCTGGAATTTTCTTTGGGATTCTGTCTTTCACTGTTAGAATGTACATATGATTTAAATTGTAGATTTTTGCATTCTTTGTAAGTGGGCAAACCTGCAAAATCAGCAAGGGGTCAAATACTTATTTCCCCCACTGTATATATATATATATATATATATATATATATATATATATATATATATATATGTATATATATATATATGTGTATATATATATATATATATATGTATATATAATTATTACTGTGTATTAACTGTAATAATTAGGGGCCGGAATGTAAGAGCCAGGTATAGTTCTATTATTTTGAAAGGATATTTTTGGTAATCAAGGCACCTGGTGGGGGCGGAGGAAGCAAAGTAATATTATCTGTTCACCTGTTCTGGTTTTGTGACTAAGAGACGGGGTGAAAGGGGGAAGTCTAATTTTTTTGCTGACCATTGTTTCACGCTTGTTTTACGCCTTTCTATGCTGCTCATAACTTTTGGGAACAATTTCGTATGCCAGTAACACAATTATGGGATGTATTGGAAGCAGAACCTTGTTTGTGTTAGTGCAAAATAAATCGTGAACCGAAGCGCGTCTGGCAAGTTATTCCCCTGCTCAGCCTCTCGGCAGACAAAATCAAGTTTCAGATTGCCGCCTACAAAGCCTATGAGACTACGAGACTCTCTTTCCATAAATCATCTGGAATGGATACACCAAGTTCCTCTTTCCACTTAAGTTTATAATTTTCAGTAGATGGGGAACTTATTAATAAGAGATTATAGATGCGGGACATCAATTTACTTTTGTTAGGAGACAGTTTCAGACAGTAATCTATTTTAGATTGTGATTCAGTCTCAATTCCTCTTAAGTATTTCCGAACGTAGTCCCTAACTTGTAGGTAACTGAATAAGTTATTATTCCCCAGCTCATACTTCTCTGTAGTTGTGTGAATGAAGCAAAGACGCCTCCCACGTATAAGTCACCAATACATTGGACACCCCTCTCACACAACAGAGGTGTCAAGTAACGAAGTACAAATACTTTGTTACCTTACTTAAATAGAAATTTTGGGTATCTATACTTTACTGGAGTTATTATTTTACAGCAGACTTTTTACTTCTACTCCTTACATTTTCACGCAATTATCTGTACTTTCTACTCCTTACATTTTAAAAATAGCCTCATTACTCCTATTTCAGTTTCGCTTGGTTTTCATTCTAGCTTGTCATCGTTCAAAAAAACACACAAAAAAAAAAACTATCCAGATAAATCCCACTATCCGGATAGAGTGAATTTGATTGTGGTTGGATGAGAAGTATAAACATATACCATTCCCACACCTTATTGGTTTGTACGCGATCCATCGCACCTGCAAAGATCTGGTGCTAATACAACACCGGTGCCTTAACGACCGTTATCTACCGGACCAAATAGCAACGCAGATTTCGGCGCCTTATTTAGGTGCCACTTATTATGCCTGCGCTTCTCTCAGATGCTCCGAAAACGGACGTTTGAGGGAACTGAAACATCGCCGCATGGGACACTAGTTAACACTACACTTGACAGCAGGTAACGTTAGCCTACCGTTAGCTAGCAGCTGGAGTAAACACGGTTAAAATGCTGACAGCTAAACAGTGTTTCACTGTAGAGGATTGTAACACCAGACTATAGTTGCCTTATAGTTAATACATTTTTAATAAATCATTTCATTTTGACCCTGTGGCCTTAGCAATACACAAGCCGTTCTTTAATGTTGCCTTGTGCTCTTTTTAAAAAAATTTTTAGATCAACTTTTAATTGTTTTATATTTTTGAACATACAGAACAGACAAATACAATTGAACAAGGTGCTCATTTTATATATATGAGAAGAGATGTGTCACCTTTTTCAGCCCTTCTGAGTTTGCAGGTATGATTTTAATATAACATTATAGTCATTATTGCCTTTAGAAAAATGTTTTTTGTGGAGGTAGGGTAGTGCAATAATAGCATTTTTTCCCCCTTACATTACTTTTAGTTTTATACTTTAAGTAGTTTTTATAGTTTAAGTACTTTTACACTTTTTCTTGAGTAAAAAGCTTGAGTTGATACTTCAACTTCTACAGAAGTCTTTTTAAACCCTAGTATCTATACTTCTACTTCAGTACTGAATGCGAATACTTTTGACACCTCTGTGTAGAAAAGGCTCCATCCAGACTGGAGGGGGCAAATGTGGGGTTTCTAGCAATGGGTAACCGAAGAGAGATTGGTTTAAGATTAAAGGTGGTCTTGATTTGTTTCCAGGTACGGATGATGCTATGTATGATGGGATTATTATTATACAGGGACTTATTAACCGCAGCCGGAGCTAGTAGGACCGCGGCCATAGAATACGGGTGGCCTGCTCCAGCATTAGCCAATCAGACATTGGTATTGATGTGTCTAACCAAAAGGTAAACATCTTAATCGCCGAGGCCCAGTAATATAACAAAAAGTCTGGGAGTGCTAATCCCCCCTTTGGCTTTGGCCTACAGAGATGTTTTTTGCCTATCCTGTGAACCTTGTGTCCCCACAGAAAATGAACTATTAGAGAATCTAGGTGTTTTAAAAAGGATTTTTTTAGAAGAATTGGGATGTTTTGAAATAAATATAACAATTGCGGGAGGAAAATCATCTTTATAGCATTAATGTTGTGGATTTCACCACTTACTATAATGTAGCGGCCCTCTTGGTCAGTGATTGTTTTTTTCTGTAAAAAGGGCACACCTTTTCTCAGTAGAATGGCCGCACCTCTTGCTTTGGATGAAAAGTAACACACACACAGAACTACACGTACACACACGCGCACACACACACAAATATGAACATATACGGGCGGCTGTGGCTCAGTGGTAGAGCGGTTGCCTGCCAATCGGAAGGTTGGTGGTTCGATCCTTGGCCCTGCAGTCCCATCTCGAAGTGTCCCTGGGCAAGACACTGAACCCCGAGTTGCCCCCGATGGAGTGTGAATGATTATCTGATGAGCAGGTGGCACCTTGTACGGCAGCCTCGGCCACAGTGTATGAATGAATGTGTGTGAATGGTTCCTGTACCATGTAAAAGCGCTTTGAGTTGTCGTTCAGACTAGGGTGGGGATTCACATGGTCTGTATAACAGAAAAAGATAAATAGTTTAAATATATATGACCAACAATTTAACTGAGTTACAGCCCCAACCTGAGAACTGACATCATAAACATCTAACAATAATCATTACGAATTAAAGGAGGCAATAACAGATTGGATATCATTCAATAACAGTGAGCCATTTCCACACTTTGAAGAACTAGCTGAACAGGTTAGGTTAGGGCTCTAAATAAGATATCAGAAAGAACAGTGCAAACCTCGAGCTGTATGAGGCAGGACATAACATTTTTAAATTATTCTTCTAATGAGAATGGCGGTTTTACAGTCAGATGGTGAGGCACCAGCTGTGTGTGTAAGTGTGTAAATCACATGGACATAGAGGCAGGATGTAAGTGTCTAACTCACGTGGACATAGAGGCAGGATAGAGGAGGCCGTACCTGACCCCGGGTCTGCCCCGTAGCAACTCCCTGGTGCAATAATGGTTGAATAATGCCCTTTTTTTAGCCACGGCAGGCGGGTAGTCCGGAAAGATTTGGATCCTTTTACCACCGTGGTAGAGCTGTTTCGCCACTGCAGCCTTGCGTAGGATGTCGTAAAGGGTGTGAAAGTAGTATAGCCTCAGTACAAACGGTCTAGGTGGCTCATGAGGTTCGGTCGGGTCGCCTTCGGAGGGTCCGGTGCGCTTTATCAATGAGAGGCTTTTCATCCAGGGATAGCACCTCTTGCAGCAACCCGGCGATAAATTCTATCGGCTTGGGTCCCTCGGTCCCCTCGGGGATGCCAATGACAAGAAAGAAAAGTTACCGGAGCTATGTAAAACACGTCTCACTCCTCCATTGCTCAACAGCGCCCCCCACGTTTCTCCAAAAGTTGAGTCGGTCTCAACTTTATTTTACATGTCCCCCCTGTGGCAAACCCCCGCCGCAGCCTAAACACACAACCCCCATTCAAAATGAATGAAAAGACCTGCATTTTTGTCGGACTGTCGGACGTCCGATGCAGGCAGTTTAAATGTGGCCTCAGACTTACTCTTAGGTTCATTCAACCATCATCCTCCAGCAAAAGACTGAGTTGATGATCGATTTAAAGAAATTAGTATGCAACTTTGGGAAAAGGATGGCTCACTAGCGCACTAACGTTAGCTATGCTAGCTAACATCTGCAGTCAGAAACAAACCTCTATGATCCAATGTCTTTTTGATAATCTATACGTTTTGTTGCGGTGACTTTTCTAAAATAAGCCCTGGTAAAAGTTACTATAATCTAATACAAAAAGTACAAAGGAAAGAATGTACAAACTTATATACAAGTGGCGAATAAAAATGTACAACTGCTTAAATAATATTTATAATGTAAGTAAACCTATGTTTGTGCAAGTTGCACTTAGTGCAGTATTGTAATGTATATGAGTCTTATTTAACACTCAGTGATGATGTGTTAAAAAGTTGTATTGCTTGTGGTAGGAATGAATTCTTGTAGCTGTCAGTGCGACACCAAAGCTGTCGGAGTCTCTTGGAGAAAGTGTTCTGCTTTCTTTCTTGTTTATGTGCAAGTGTTGTATGCTGGTACGTTTGGGAGGAATTCCCCCTCCTTCTGGCCAAGGCAGAGAGAGAGAGACAAGAGAGGAGAGAGAGGAGATAGACTGGTCCAGAATGTCCAATATGGATGCAATTATCATGACGCACATGTGCTCACAAAATACTTACTTGTCAGCAATGACTCATGTATCCTTAAAGGGTAAATACTGTTTTTTTCAACATGGACCCTATTTTTCTTAGTGTTTGTGTTTAAGTGACTGATGGGAACAACAATCTTTGACATTGGTCCAGTATTAAGCAAGATTACTGCAGTCAGCAGCGGCAAAACAAGCTACAATGCAGGTTAATAAGGCAATTGTCCAGCTTGTATTTACCTTCACAAAACTGCACAATATATAAATTATAATAGCACCATTTCAGAACAGGTTACATAGACCCTAAGGAAAGCCAAACTGCTAAATGTATTTTTTTTAAAAGAGAAAGAAACGTAGTATGTAGTTTTGACATTTATTGTGCAAAACTGTAATTATACAACATAATGTTACAGATAAATAAAATTCAAGTACACTAGTTGCAGAGACTTTAACAAAGAAAAAACGTATTGGGTTTCTTTCCTTTAGTGCAAACCATTCTAAAAGGCACTACACTTAGTTACGTCCTTGGTTCTTAAATGCCACCCAAGATGCAGAGAACAGGAAAAACTGGTGTCTTTTTAGTTAAGGAACACTGTACTGAAAATACTTTCAGAATTAGACAAAAATGCACAGATACTTTAAATAAAAAAATATTTCAAACATAAAGTTTCTTACCTGTAGCCTAATGTAACACATTTGGTTTTAAACATTTTGTTCTCTTAATGAAATGAAACCTGGTCTTCTTAATAAAGGAACGTATATTGTGAATTAGTGGAAATACTTCCAGTATTAAGCAAAGCTATTTTAAATAAAGAAAATTCTTCCAAGTATAGTGCACAGATACTTCAGATGAAAACATAATAAAGTGCAAAATGAAAGCACAATAATTTTTTGGAATAAAGAAGATACTTCCAGTACAAGGCATATATACATCAACTAAAGACAAAGTTTCTTTACAGTAGTGCCATGCCATAGACAGTAAAAACTGCAAAACAGCGACAGAGCACAGGTGTGTGTTCAGCAGGGAAGTATGACGTCTGCAAACACCGGCTGCCAAGATTCCAATCGTCCATTATATATTGAATTGTCAGGCTGACGTAAGGCTCCATGGTACGGCTCGACCACAGGTCTGTTGTAGCGGCTTAAATCTGAATCACGTCCAAATAATAGATGTTGCACCGATCTTTTTCACCAGCTCCTCCGTTTCGCTTTCAGCGATGTTTACTCAAGATGACGATGATGCGTTGCAGCTCGTGGCACTAAATTTCGTGGGTAGATTGCGTCATAAACATGCATTACCACCAATTTTGTATCGTTTATATTGCATATCGTTTCTGTCGCCCATTACTAATATAAAGTTTGGCTGCCTGTGTGGTTAGATATGGCCTTATGTGTCTAAAGTTAGCCAGATTATATCTGATGGTATAAGCTACCTTTTTAACATGCTTTTTAAAAATTAAATTAGAGTCTAAAATGATACCAAGGTATTTAAAATCAGACACACCATGAGTTTTTCTTCTTCAATAAAAACATCAGCCTGCTGTGCACTTGTGGATTTCTTAGAGAAGAACATACAGACTGTTTTGTTAATGTTAAGATAGATATGACCTTTTTAGCCAGTCAGAAACATGGACCAGTGCTTCAGTTAGTTTAGTTGCAGCATGCTGTTTGTTTTTGGAATGCAAATAAATAACTGTATCGTCTGTATACATTTGTATATTAACAGATGGACAAACTGAAGGTAAGTGTGTACAAGGTAAACAAGATAGGGCCCAATACTGACCCCTGGGGTACACCAATATTACAGTCGAGGTATGAAGAGTAAGAATTACCAATATGTACGCTCTGTTTCCTGTTAGTTAAGTAGGACTCCACCATTTCATGGCCTCAGCTGAGAAATTAAAATAAGATAATTTTGATAATAGTGTCTGGTGATTTACAGTGTCAAAAGCCTTAATGTCCAGAAACACTGCACCTACTATACCACCCTCATCTAATTTTGACTTGATGTTTTGCCACTGACTGGCTCAGATTATTATTCAAAGTGTCTGACAACATTATGGAAAGGATTTTCCCTTCAGAGATAGACCTTTAAAACCTCTTTGAGACCTTTCTGTTCAACCAGCTCTGAAGTTGCTAGCACTAAACCCACCAGACTCCATTTAAAAAAGCAATACTTTTAGCGTGTATAGAGCCAACATATTTTAACATGTAAATCGGTAAACTATGTGTTTATTACAACCAAAACTAGAGTTGTGATGGTTGGAAAGGTTGAAAGACGACCCAAAACAGCTTTTCATAGTTTTATTTTGTTTCTGTCGACTTTGACTGAAGTGTATTTTATGATGCTAAAATTACTGTTTATTTACATGGAGTCTGGTGTGTTTAGCGAACGCAATTTCGCGGAAGTTTTTACGTTTAAAAAAAGGATCTTACTCTTTAACATAAAGGTCGACCTCCTTAGAAATCTTTTCCATAATGTTGTCAGACACTTAAAATTTTAATCTGAGCCTGTCAGTGGCTAAACAAGCACTTTTGTAAAGGTAAATACAAGCTTTACAATTGCCCTATTAACTTACATTCTAGCTTGTTTAAGCAATCTCGCTTAATACTGGACCAATGGCAAAGATTGTTGTTCCCATCAGTCACTTAAACACAAAAACTAAGAAAAATAGGGTCCAGGTTTAAATTTTTTTTAGTTACCCCTTAGCTGTGCAAAATCATTTGGAATCAGTACAGTACTGAAGTTTTTTTTTAACTCTATCTATCTACTGTCAACCATCTACGCGTCAGAAAATTAACGCCGAGTAATTACATCTCTAATGTCCCTTGAACCCCATACATCACTGAACGTACAGACGTCCACAGTAGCTTTGGAAATATGACAGAAGCAAATGACTAAACGTTGCTGTGCCCATAGTTTTGAATTATTTATTAGTTTGGACTTTTCAGTTTCATTTTAGTTTAGTTTCAGGTAGTTTTCAGAGTGTGTTTGCTAGTTTTAGTTTAGTTTCAATTTTCTTATTAGAAATATTTTGTTTTACAGTAGTTTGTTTTTGTCAGGGCCAGGCAGAATATCTCAGAAGTATGTATATGTTTGGAGAACAGCAATGACATTCAATCTTTAATCTTTGTACTGATTTAGTTTCCGATGTGAAGTAACTGCAGCACAGTGCCATCTGTTGGAATGTTAATGTCAACTCGAGTAAGTTTCTGTAAAATACTCAAACTGAAATTATTTGTGTTTTACACAAAAAAATAAACCTGGCAATACAGTTTCAGTTTAGTTTTTCTTGAAGAATTCAGTTTTTATTTAGTTTCAGTTTACTAAAAATATTCACTGCCTATTTTAGGTTTAGTTTCCTGAGTGAATGACGCAGCGTGACAGCCGAGTGCAGTGGCATAATGCACGGCCGTTCACTGTGTTTACCTTCATTAAATCGGCTGAAAGCGACACCAGGCTGCTACAGTATAACCATTCAGACATTGAAACCTATCACACTGCTTGGTTCTCACGACTGAGATGGAGGGGATATCGCTGCTGTGTGTGTGTGTGTGTGTGTGTGTGTGTGTGTGTGTGTGTGTGTGTGTGTGTGTGTGTGTGTGTGTGTGTGTGTGTGTGTGTGTGTGTGTGTGTGTGTGTGTGTGTGTGTGTGTGTGTGTGTGTGTGTGTGTGTGTGTGTGTGTGTGTGCGCGTGCGTGCGTGCGCAAAGCTCAGCATTTAAACTGACACGATATGTTGGGCTTTGTGAAAACATTCCAAGCTGAACACTGGCTCTGACTTCTACCTGAGAGGGAGTAGCAGTTGAGGAGTTGGAGAAGGGAAGCTGTGAGCTGCAGACAAAGAGAAGTTGGCAGATACTGAGGTTAAAGAGGGAGGAGGAGGCATGGCTGCTTTTCTAAATCTGGCATGTGAGACTCGGGCATGCTATGAAAACACTGGCAAGGAGAGAGGGAGAAAAAGAAAGAAAGAGAGGAAGCGGACAGGAAAAGGGGAGATGAATATATTCAGTAGCTATGAAAATAGACTGTCTAGAGGGAGGACGACCCTGGAAGTCTTACTAGGCTGGAGGAGGGGCCCCATATGGCCGTCTGATTCAGCAAACTGTGCACAATGCAAGCTACTGTCAGCAGTTACTGCCCCCTGTAATAATAATACATTATTTTCTGTGTGTTAACACCTTTCTGTTTTCCTACAAAGAGCCTGCTCATCTTAAATCCTGATGTATGGGCTCCCACAAAAGTATCCCTTTACGAAGTGTTTATAGCTCTGAAGACATGCTTAAGAGAGTGTCAGTTGTGATGACAAAATATCTGACGTCAGTTCATCTTAGATTTGTAAAATTTGTTACATTCCCATGTGCTTAAATTGCGTGTTACTTCCAGTTCTTATAAACTTGTTTTTCAGAAATCAATCTTAATTATAATGAAATATTCAATGAAATATAAAATGATTCTCATCTGAACCTTCGGTCACATCCAATATACCGTAGTAATTGCATTTCTATATCACTAATAGTTACGCCATTTCACGTAGCTAAACAGGCTCATTAGCCTGGTAATATTAACTGCAGGCTAATATGTTAACATGCTAGCTTTACTTGCACAACACTCATCTCCATGTCCGTAAAACTCTTAAACGGCATATCATAAAATGACTCAAAATACAAACAATATTAGAGGAAACGATGACCAACCTTATGCCCTTATCAGCCAGGTGCTAAAAAAGATCAAACATAAAATGTTTTGCTTGTCTGGAGAGAGTATCAGCTACACATGTTGCCCGCTTGTGGGATCCGACTACACGTCCGGTTTTGATCTTTTGAATGTTTAAGTCAAAGAGTATTAATAAACTATCAGTCATTGCTTATTCAGCATTTTTATACATTAATTAAGTGTTAGTTACGGTGTATATGTTCTCAACTTTACAATAAGTCTACCAAAGAGCATTAATAACTGTTTAATAATGGTTTAGTAAGGCTTATACAGTATTGTTTTACATTAATTATTAGTTAAGGTGCATATGTTCTCAACTTTACATTAAGTATACCAAAGAGCATTAATAACTGTTTAGTTATGTTTAAGTAATGCTTATTCAGTATTATTATGCATTAATCAAGTGAGCTGTTATGGTTAAGTAATGATTATATAGCATGCACAATAATTTACATAGGTTGGGCATTAAGGCAATGTCTACATGAAGACAAAGGAACAAGCAAACTTCTGCATGGAGACTATGGAGTCTTTTCACTGATCTCACCCTCCACCAAAAGTAAGTCATATGTTGGAGGATGGACAAATATAGTGGACAAAGTTATGTGGACAACCATAACTCGTAAATAAACAATAAAAACAGTTTTCTCATAATGAGATGGCTTGGCTGTGAACCTTAAGACATACATGCTATCAAACATCTTTATCAACCACCTAGTAATATTAGGAAATACCTTAATTAACATCAACTAAGGGTTTACTTGTTATCAAGAGACGTTTGTTAACATTTAGCTAATGTTTAATATTGTATGATTAACTGGTAAGTGATCTTATTACTGCCTTAACTAATGGTAAAATAGACACCTTAGTTAACCGTTATAAACAGTTAGTCAAGGCATTTACTAATGGTAAGTAGACGCCTTTGTTTACTGTTACTAACAGTTTGTCCAGGCTTTTTACTATATTAACTAGTAGTAATATAGACACCTTAGTTAACTGTTGTTAACAGTTAGTCAAGCCTTCTTAATGCAATAACTAATGGTAAAATAGACACCTTAGTTAACTGAGATTAACAGTTAGTTAAGGCATTAACTAATGGTAAACAATGCATGAATTCATACCTTAGTTAACATGAACAAAATAAGCATTGTTAATAAATGTTTAATATACACCGTAATTAACAGTTAATTAATGCTTATTAATGCATTATGTAACGCTAACTGATGTAGCCTTATTGTAAAGTTTTACCGAAATTATATATTATACAGAAAAGACACGCTCACACAAGTCAGTGTGCACTACAAAGGCTACTCATGAGCGTTTGGTTTCACTGTTGTTCTTCACTGTTTTGTTGTGGTCAGAAAATTGGCTGTGACGGCATCATCGGCTCTTCAGCCAAAGAGGACCGCTGTGGTGTTTGTAATGGAGATGGGCGCTCCTGTAAGATAGTGAGAGGAGACTTCAACCACACCAAAGGAATGGGTGAGTCTGTGTGTTTTAGTATCCAACTTGTGTGCTCTGTGTCTGTGCCGAGTATACAGCTTCTATTGACTTTCCATGAAACGCCATTGCCATTCACTGCTGATATGTTGCAGTTTGTTTGATTTATTATTTATTAAAGCAGTGATCAGTATTACATTTGTTGTCAATAAGAAGCCTGAACAACTAGATTAGTTTTGAAAAGAAAATTCCCATGCTGCTCCTGGTGGAAATGTCAATGGAACAATGGAGCAGAAATAGCAGCAGCTTTTGGCCACAGCTGCCCCTGTGCTACAGATGGGAGGACACCTCAAAACGCTCTCTTGTTTACTGCACCAGTTTCTCTTCCTTTTCCACAGTCCAACAGCAAGACTTGTTCACTCTTTGGGAATGAAATGGAACGGTCAAATTTAAAGACGAGCATAAAGATGCATAAAGAGCATAAAGATGAGCATAAAACGGTCTCTGTCAGTTTCTGCCTATAAAAAATCATAGTGGCCTTTAGTACTGGTGAAATCCTAATGTAGATGTCACATGGATGTTTCTGTCTGAAGTATCACAGTAAAGAATGTGTTATCCTTCATGTTCACCAACCTGAGGGCTCTGGCGTGAAAGAAGTTTATACTACAGAAATGGTAATTACTGTTGCATTGGCTCTAAGTGTGCTTTTATTTAATTCCACTTATTTATCCACAAGACTATTAGGGGGGTGAATCTTCACTGGTCTCAATTCAATTCTTTTACGATTATCCTGTCAACCATTCGATACGATTCGATATCCCGATGCATCACGATGCATCACCTCCTCAAATATATTATATATTGCTACACGTGGTTTTCATAAACAAATTCAAGCTGTCAGATATATGTGAATTCCTCTTTTTATTGCATCTGCTTTTAATAAAGACTTAATGTAGCAGAGTCTGAACACAGAAGACAACAGACAAAAAGCAATAAAAAAAAGCAGCGACCATAGAAAATTAACAAAGTAAAGTAACATCAGTATTCAATAATCTAAGACAATGATTATTGTCTCTCACTACATCGATGCAGAATCATCTAGCTCTGCATTGCGATGCATCGATGCAATGATTCATTTCAACACCCCTAATGGGTATCATGGTTGGTTATTGATTTTTATACCAACACGAGGCGTTCCAAACTCAAATGATCCAGCGACTGTAATTCAGACAGGAAGTGTTTCTGTTTCTAATGAGGGTTCTTATTCACCCTGAATTTATCTACTTATGTTATCAATTATAAGGAAATAATTAGTTTTGCTGGACAAGTTGTTACAAAATGGACAAACCTAGCAATAGCAGTGTAGATGGTTCTTATTTCTTCTTTTCAGGTTTCATATCTTGCTTACTATAAGGTTCCTCTGCTGATTATTCCAATCAAACATTTATTACACATCACTTAATGTCTGTCACAAAACTGTCTCAATCCCATACCACATTTCAATGGTATACACGGTGTACTATATGCAATTACTCATACAATGATGTTTTGGCAGCTGGTACACAGTTTGTACTAGCAGGAAGTGATAGAACACTTCATCCAATACGCCTCAAATAAACAAACGTGTCAAAAGTATTCACATTCAATACTCAAGTAGAAGTATAGATACTAGGGTTTGAAAAGACTTCTGTAGAAGTTGAAGTATCAACTCAAGCTTTTTACTCAAGTAAAAGTGTAAAAGTACTGGTTTCAAAACTACTTAAAGTATAAAAGTAAAAGTAATGTAAGGGGAAAAAAATGCCATTAAGGACAAAAGCTTAGCCCGCCCCACAAGGGCCTATAGTGCACTACCCCACCTCCACAAAAAATGTTTTTCTAAAGGCCATAATGACTATAATGTTATATTAAAATCATACCTGCAAACTCAGAAGGGCTGAAAAAGGTGACACATCTCTGAGTCTGTTTTTCAGACAACGGCAACTACAGTCCAGTGTTACAATCCTCTACAGTGAAACACTGTTTAGCTGTCAGCATTTTAACCGTGTTTACTCCAGCTGCTAGCTAATGGTAGGCTAACGTTACCTGCTGTCAAGTGTAGTGTTAACTAGTGTCCCGTGCGGCAATGTTTCCGTTCCAACGTCCGTTTTCGGAGCATCAGAGAGAAGCCCAGACATTTAAGTAGCACCTAAATAAGGAACCAAAATCTGCGTTGCTATTCGGTCCGGTAGATAACGGTTGTTAAGGTACCAGTGCCATATTAGCAACGGGTCTGTGCAGGTGCAATGGATCTCGTACAAACCAATAGGGTGTAGGAATGGTATGTGTTTATACTTCTCATCCAAACACAATCAAATTCACTCTGCCTGGATGGCGCGATTTATCTGCTTAGGTTTTTTTTGTGTGTTTTTTTGAACGATGACAGAATGAAAACAAGCCAAACTGAAATAGGAGTAACGAGGCTATTTTTAAAATGTAAGGAGTAGAAAGTATAGGTAATTGCGTGAAAATGTAGAAGTAGAAGAAGTAAAATGTGCTGTAAAATAATTACTCCAGTAAAGTACAGATACTCAAAATTTCTACTTAAGTAAAGTTACTTGACACCTCTGCAAATAAACTGTATTCTTGGAATTCAACTTAGGCCAGACTCAACAAAGTCTTTCTGGAGTTGACTTTGGGAGTGAGGTTTGCCATATATCTAACCCCTCCCTCTAAAATAAGCACCAAACCAGATTCATAGTACAATTGCTAGTTTTATGTGTGAAATACTGTTCACTGCATTACAGTACACTAGAGCTGCAAAGATTAATTGATTAGTTGTTAACTATTAAATTAATCACCAACTATTTTGATAATTGATTAATTGGTTTGAGTCATGAAAAAAGGTCAAACTTATCGGATTCCAGCTTGTTAAATGGGAATGTTTTCTAGTTTCTTCTCTCCTGTGTGACAGTAAACAGAATATATATTGAGCTGTGGACAAAACAACACATTTGAGGACGTCATGTTGGGCTTTGGGAAACACTGATGCACATTTTTCACCATTTTCTGACATTTTATAGACCAGGCAACTTATCGATTAATCGAGAAAATAATAGGCAGATTAATCGACAATGAGAATGATCGATAGTTGCAGCCCTACAGTACATTACTGTTGTGTAAATTGACTTTGAGATAATGGCAGGACTGGACACAAGCATGCACGTACGTGCGTGTGATGGCTAAAACCAGAGCTGTCCCCAACTGTTTATCCTGTACCACTCATGCACTGTGTATGTGTATTTTCTGCATGGCCTGGAGTGTTTTAGTGTAGGTAGATGAGAGAAGCAGTTATCTTTGGGCTCCCCTGGCTGTGTAGTTAAAAATTTTAACAAAAAAGCTAGTTACAGTTACATAAGCAGCTGTTTGACCCTGTTACCCCATAACCCCGCCGTGAGGTATGCCAGGGATGCATTCCTTTCATCAGAGCTATTTCCTTCTCCCTGCTGCTCCTGCCAAGTGGCAGAGTAACTGTGTTGGGGGAGGAAACAGTCGTCTGCAATGAAATGTAAGAAATGTTAGAAGTTTCACATTTACAGTACTGTATAAAATGTCATACTTTAACATTTAGCATTTGCTCCTTAACACATCACATGCTGTGCTTGTAATGCCAGGTGAGCCAGTCAATGTCTAACTGTAGGTGGACACGCAGGAAGGTGTAGGGTTGAGGGTTCAGGAGGGAGTGGTGTGTTTTTTCATTGTGGGTATATGTTGCCCAAACCCTTAGACAAGATCAGTTTCAGCCTGGGCTCACAAACCTTTGTCTCATGAACTCAACCTCTTGTAAAACAAACATACTGTATCTGCACAGAGACATTATTTTTCCTCACCATGAAAGGATTATATGAAAAGACTTTAAACCGTCACATTGATAATGCTTAGTAAAGTTTGGTCGATTTCTGGTTTGTCCGGTATATAAGGCTAAACCGATTTGATTTTATGCTAACCGGTTGGACCGGGATTTGTCAATATGTCACCTTCTGACAAAAAGTAGCCTACATCAGCAACCTGTGCAGATTCCGTCACGGCTCATAATCTTACTTATATTGCATGCAGTGTTGAGCTGTAGTGTTAATAGTTTACAACTCTCTCTGTTTTTCTCAGTATGGCTATGTTCAGAAGATTGTCGTCTGGCGACTTTCTCGCGATGAAACTCAAGTGAAGATCATTACCTCTTCTGAAGAGTCCATCATGTTTTTTTAATCCTCCGTGTCCTCCTTAGCTACTAGCAACTGCGTGGAGGAGGGGTGGGGGCACGTGCGGGATCACGTAAGGCTTGTATCATGTGGCCGATTTTTTTTTACATAAAATTGAATTTAGCTGACCAAAGCATCTTCCTTAGGGAGCGCGTCCTCGGTACTCTCATTGTTCCTCATTTATCAATCTAACGTAGAAACCAGCGCAGATATGAGCGCAGAAATCCTCTTACAACAGGCTTCACGTGGGATTCATGAAACGTTCGTATCACACCAATCGGAGAGTAAGAATGGTCGGACATTGATAAATGCAGCGGCTGGAAACAATCGGAATTTAAATATCACGCCTCAATATATTCTCGGTTCTGACGCCTCGCCCCCCCACAATTTACGACATGGCGAAATGTAATCCGGCTAAGAAGCAGCACTTTTCAGAGGTGGAGATTGAAACCCTGACATCTCAGGTTCATTTGTACTAACGTGTGTACTATTTGGCAGCCTGAAAACTGGTATTAAAGGCTGTAGAAAGAAGGCGGAATAGAAAGAGATCACTGATGCGGTCAGCAGTGTTGCTGTAATAAATTGGACTCCAGCTGAAGTTTATTTAATTTATACATGCTTGACATATGTATGCTATAGTCCTAATAGTAATATACAGGCTTATATTGCAATCTCATAGGCCTCCATGTAGGTGTACCTATATTTAAATAAATGTTTTTTTCATGAGTCAGAGCCAGGCAACCGTGAGCTGTGAAGGAGAGCGAGTGTCCTCTGCCCCCCGTGCTGGACCACCACCCCGACCCTGTCTCCTGACAGCAGAGAGGCTGGAAAAAGAAGCCGAAATATGTTGTTCAATGGCAGAAATAAATTGTTCACTTGTGGCCATTAACAACACTTTAAAAGAGAAACGAATACCTGAAGAATAAATACAAATGTGGCGCATCATAATGTTTCCTGTATTGAATATCATTGCCAAACATAACACTATACCTTTTTAAAGGGAGGAATAATATCCTGTCTCCTTCGTATAGCCCCAATTTGGTTGTGCTGGACACTGATCTCTGGGCATCGGGTCATCTGGCTCCATCACTACATTTATGGCACCCTGTTTCCCTGCGCGATGTTGTGCAGAACCCCACACGCTAAAACAATGTTGCAGACTTTTTCTGGCGTGTATAGTACGGTATCCCCCGCTGATGCAAGTAGAACCATCTGCCCTTAATCAATCCGATGCAGTGCTCCACTGTGGCCCGTGTGTACGTGTGCACTGTTGTACCAGCGCATAGAGGTCTAAAAGAGCCAGATCTGCCATTGCCGATAAGTGATAAACTGATGACTTCTCCTTCTCCTGTTAAACTGATTATATGCTGCACCGCATTCCACACTGACTCAAAAAGTTGCATACATAAGTTTAAACTTGACATGAGATTTTATCAGTCTCCGCTCACGTCCATATTGATAAATGCAGAGCTTTGCGTGGAGATGACCGTACACCGGTTTTACGCTTGTTTTCTGTTGAATGAGGGCCATTGACTTTAATTGTAAAAAAAATAATTGAAAAAAGCTTAATATTTTAAAAAGTATAAATATTACAACAAATGTTGAAGAAGTCCCATCATGTGCTTTAATGGCTGAACATTTTGATATTTGAATGTTCTTTGTAGCTGAACGTATGCAGAAGTTAGAGGCGACCAAAGAAAGTTAAAGAATGAAGAATCGGATAACAATACTGTAAATGCTGAATCAGCATTCACACAACAAGAGTTACTGTATCTCAAGACACTTAACAGAGTAGGTCTAGAACCACACTCTATAATTTACAAAGATAATAACTAGAAAATGAATTTCCTGCAGAAAATGTGTGGGAATACTGAATAGCTGAATTGCTAAAGCTAAACTGGGTGAATAGCTTAAATCCGTGAGAAGAAGTTGAAGTAGTGAGAGTAGTTGAAAAAGTGGAAATTGTTTTAATAAGTATGAATTTAGATGAAAGTTGAAATGAATTGCCTGAAAAGGCTAAAAGAAGAAATACTTTATCAGACATATACACTGCATGGAACGAAAAAGCATCAATCTAGCTGAGATGAGATGTGAAATATATTGAGTGAAAAGAATGGGGCTGAACAAGAGGAAATAGAGGAAGGAGAGAAGGGAGAAGAGAGGATAAAAAGACAGAAGAGAAGGAGAGAAGATGACAAATGCTGTGAGAAACAGATGAAAATGCAGAAATCTGTAGTATAGACCTTTTTCACGGCAGACATGTTGACATGTCATAGCAGGAAAAGCACAGGTGTATTCAAAACCATTAAACCATTACTGATGGCTGCATTCCACTTAGGAGAGGCCCTGGTATTAAACCTTTACTGATGGCTGCATTCCACTTAGGAGAGGCCCTGGTATTGTGCATGCTGACTCACTAGCTATGTTTCCATCGACCCGTTTTTATCCGAATTAAGTGATATCGAATGAAAAATGCCTTATGGAAACAGTAAAATCTGATTGAATTTCATGAATATCGACTCAAAGAAAATCCGTTCGGTCTCATCGGATTTTCTCTTGATCGATATATGGCATTCTAAAACGTGGTTTAATTTATCTAAACAACAATCAATCATCACCAGATTTATCATGGTCATATCTTGTCATGAACACTTAAGCCTGTCAAAAAACGAAATCGAAATCCAACGATTATAGAAGTTATCTCACGTTAATGTTTTCTTCATCAGTGGCCGTATGGCAAGGAAAAAGCTTAACGTGGTTTAATGTACCTAAACAATGATCAATGATTACCAAATTTCTCTCTCATATTGCTCCTCATAACCACTGAAAACTGTCAAAAACTCGAACCCAAAGTCCAATTATTATGGACATTATCTGACATTAAGCGTTTCTGCTTCATAGAGCCTATGGAAAAAGCTTAATGTGATTGAATGTAGCCTACCTAAACAATGATCAATCATCACCAAATTTCTCTCTGATATTACCCATCATAACCACGGAAAACTGTCAAATAATCTAACCCAATGTCCAATTATTATGGACGTTATTTGACATTTAGCGTTTCTGCTTCAGGGCAGCGGAGCGGCTGGGGGTTGACTCTCCACGGTTCTCATTGGCTTTATAAGTCCTAATGTGAAAAAGCTTAACGTGGTTTAATGTACCTAAACAACGATCAATCATCACCAAAAAAATCCTTTTCTATATTGCTCATCATAACCACTTAAAACGGTAAAATCTAACCCAATGTCCAAATATCATGGACGTTATCTGACACATTAACGTGAGATAACTTCTATAATCGTTGGATTTCGATTTAGTTTTTTGACAGGCTTAAGTGTTCATGACACATCTGGTGATGATTGATCGTTGTTTAGATATTAAACCATGTTAAGCGTTTTAGAATGTCCCCAACGACAAGCCGTGGGACGTCCTGCGGAGTAAATGGAAGGGGCTCAAACAGCGATACACAGCTCAAAAAACAGAGTTGTCTCGCAGCGGTGCCGGAGGGAAAATCTAAGGCAAGTTCCACCTTTTTGATGAGCTGGATCAGATCCTCAGCCAAAGGCACATCGGAGCTTATAGCTTGGCTTCTAATATTAACAACAACAACTACTTCTGTCTAGCAAAACTTTGTTCGCAAAAGTTAGCTTGAATCTTGTGCGATTCAGTGCAAAACTTTATGGAAACACCTTAAAATGTCTCAAATCAATTCAATATACCAATTTAATCGCAAAACAGCATGTGAAGACATTACGCACAGGTTTTTATTCGCTTTAAAGCTGTTGGATGGAAACACACTTTCACCAGCTTTATTCGCATGAGTTTTTTTTAATGAACTTCAGATAATTCGATTGACAAGTGGATGGAAACTTAGCTACTGAAATAGCTTACTGGGACACTTGATGGAATTAAGCCATCGTTAAGGTTATACATTTCAGCTGTGCTTTTCCTACTATGACAAGTCAACATGTCTGCTTTGAGAAAGGGCCATACAAGTTGACTGTCTGTGAAAGGGTTGTCATGGCTACTAAGTGCATGCGACCGTGTTTATAAACATGCTTTGATGTCTGTGATGAGATCTCTTTATGTGTTAACGATCGCACCTGCTCATAATGTGTCTCCTGTGGCACGCTCAGCTATTCAGAGACACTGAGAGCGAGTTCTCAAATAAAGGCTCAGACTGCCAAAACGATAACTGCTATCCGTCAAACGACGTCATCCTGAGCACCGGAAGGCCTTTGTGAACTGGCTCCCATTCTACTTTTAGAGACTCTAGGAAGAAGTGTGCCCACCCTCAAGGATCCACATGCACAGTGATGAGTTTAATCCCAGGTGCGTTAGCTTTGTGACTAGCCTGGAGGGTGATGTGTGTTAAATGCTGAACAACAGTCAATGAACAGCAATTTCACATAGCTTCATTTCTTTTCCAGGTGAGATAGGGTGGTGTAGAGGATGTGTGCTATGGAGTCTTCCGTTGATCGGTTGGGATAGTAGGCAAACTGTAATTGGTCCACTGTGCTTGGTAGTGAGGAGCAGATGTCATCCCTGACCAGTAGTTCAAAGCACTTAATCACTACAGAGGTGAGTGCCACCGGGCGATAGTCATTCAGGCAGGCTGGTTTTGTTTTCTTGGAATGATGGTAGACTTCGTGAAGCACGTGGGTATGAAAGACTGAGCCAGTGACAGGTTGAGTATCATTGTGAACACCATCGCTAGTTGGTCAGCATAAGGTTTGTGGACCCGCCCGTTGATACCATCAGGACCTGCCATTTCTTGGTGTTCACATGCTTAAAAGCCCTCCTGACATCATGCTCAGAAAGAGAAATGGGTGTGTGAGGTGCACCAACCCATCTTTTAACCTCTGCTTCAGCTGTTTCTGCGTGTTGGCTGCTGATGGCCTCAAAGCGGGCATAAAATCTATTGAACTCACTTGCTACAGACGCATCAGCACTTGACACGGCAGAGCGGGTTGATTTATAATCTGTCATAGTTCTTAGACCTTGCCACATGCGTCTGGGGTTGCCCTCCTGAAATTGTAATTCCACTTTCTTCCCGTAGTCACTTTACTGCTCTTCTTACGTGGTAGGCTCCTGCTATATAACTCTTCAACATCCCACGCCGGATGTATGGCTTTATCCTGGAAATATACTTTGGCTGCCGGAAGATGCATGAGGCTGCTTGCAGCTTTACTTGACATTGTAAGCTAAATTATAAGGCATACAGAAATAAAATATGTAAATCACATGTTGTCCTAAATATGGTCGCAAAGAGCAATAGATTCAAAAGCTGACTTTTTACTTTTTTTACTTTTTTGTCCACATGTGGGTGTGTCCAGTTGCGGCTCGCTAGTCGAAAATGGTTGGCAAGCAACCTCTGGTGATCTCAAGTGCTCACAAGCAGCTAAAAACAGAGGACATAGCATCTCTGATACAAACACAGATCACTTGTCCATCCTTGTCTACATCACCACCTCTGTAAGCCTCTGAATCTGTTTTCAAAAGACAGACAAAAGATCTGCACACTGTAGTGATAGCTCCGAGCAAATTTAGATTTGTCTGATTTTTGCCTTAAGTTTGTTTGTTGATCCAGCACTTGTAGATGTTTTTTGGATGTCTGTACCCTATACTCTGTTTGCCTCTGAATCTGTTTTCACCTTATGTTTCTGTCTATCAGGCTACATCGAAGCTTTGGTTATCCCTGCAGGAGCCAGGAGGATCAAAGTTGTGGAGGACAAACCCTCACATAGCTTTCTGGGTAATGATGCATTTGTTTTAGGGTCCTTGAGAAGGATCACTGCTATTGTCACAAACACAATACCATGTTTCTTTGTGAACACTTAGCAGCTGCTCATGCTAACTTTATTGTTCAACATATGGGACAAAAGCATTTTGTTTTCACATGCGAGCTAAAGGTCGTTTTATGGTTCTGCGTCGAATCGACGGCGTACCCCCGCAGATCCCTCTGCGTCTACGCTGGACCTTACGCCGCAGCCTGACGTGCACCTTTCGGAAAATTTAACTACAAGTCGCAGCGACGCACTTCGCTCGGCTGTGGCCTGGTAGCGTTGAATTTCCCCTGACTTATTTCCTGGTTCTCCTACATGAAATCAAGGAGAGGGTTAACGTTTCCTGCTACAAATTTCCCACTGTGGTCAGAAAGCACAGGGGAGACACTTTGTTTCTCTCACTATGACTCTAGAGTCGCTACTCGCTCCGAAGCTAATCGCCGTCACTCTTCTTCTTCTTCTCCCTCGCTCCCCACACACACACACGCCGGCTCGACGCACACACAGGCGCACAAGTATAAACATCAGGCCACTTATGCAGGCTACAGCGAAAGCTCGGCTTGAAGCCTCCGCAGAACCATAAAACAGGCGTAAGTCGAGAAAGGCGAGATTTGCTAACACATTTATAAAAAAATAAATAAAATAATACACATTCAAATAGTTATTTCAGCATTCGCTTAGTATTAAGGAAGAACAACAGATTCACAGATAACAGTAACAGAACTGGACCCTTTTCTGCACTATGTCCCTAACTCAGATAGATAGAGGTAAGGTTGAAAAGCGCCAAATTCTCCCTTTACCAGACTGGCCAGAGCTTCTTTCAATTTAACCATTAAGTCACTTTAGAATTTAACACATATCACCCATACATCTAAACACCAGTGTATCCATCCGCCCAGCACCTCGGCCTATAGCACAGGCTGCCAGATATGGTTGATTAGCACAGGTGTGTTTGGTGTTTGTACGGGTATGTGTCTGGTACCATGCCTGGCTAACTCACTTTGACGACAAGACATAACTCCCCCTTCAACCACAAACAGTCATTTTTCCCTTTGTCTACTGATTAAACATGTTCATTAGTGAGCCTTAGAGGTGTTGTTCGGTGTAGTATCTTTCTACATCAAGTCTTTATGCTAAGCTAGGCTAACCCTATCTTGACTCCAACTCTGTGGTAATGAACAGACCTGTGGGTAAGCATTTAGTGTTTCCCAAAATGTTGAATTATTCATTCAAAATGACATTTGATAAAGGACACAGAGTAGTTGTCACTGTCCGTCCTGTTGAAACTCCAGTGTTAACACTACAAGTTTTTATGATGAAACAAACTGAAATTCAACAAATAAACACACAAACAAACAAATATACTGTGCACACATTGGTGTCTTTGGTGACAAAGACAACCAGATAATCAGGTGTGAAATCACAAAACTGGGGTCAACACAGGGTTTGTGGGTGAAAGTGTTACCTCTGACCTCATGTGTCTCACTCACAGCTCTGAAAGACTCCAGTAAAAGGTCCATCAACAGCGACTGGAAGATCGAGCTTCCAGGAGAGTTTGAGTTGGCCGGGACCACGGTGCGCTATGTTAGAAGGGGACTGTGGGAGAAGATGTCTGCCAAGGGACCCACTAATACACCCTTACACCTGATGGTAAACACATCAGTTTTTCTCTTCCGATTGTTATATCACAATACACCCTGGATACAGTGGCAGGACTGAACACCCTACTGCTGGTGATAATGCTTGTGTGACTGTATATTTATTTAGGGTTATCAATTTGCTAACATTGACTATACTGTAAATTAGATATGAACTGGTTAGTTTTGCCTACCACGTATATGATAGACACGTTCTATTTTGTTTGACTAATGTACCATTAATAGTAGGCGTCTGTTTTTTGTTTTTGTTTTTTTGTCCACTGGTGCTCTGGCTGTCCTAATAAGAGTAGCAGGCCCTATGCTGGATACGCTCCTATTAGTCTATATCCACGATGTTCCGCTTCTGGGATTGCTCTGTTGCCAACGGAAATTCCGCCGGATTTCACTCTTTTCAGCAGGGTGTCCGTTACCTTCTGCTTTCTTGGTATTTAAATTCTAAACTGCGGTGGATTTATGAGGACTATGGTTAACTGCTCCTCAGCTCTCCGCAGGGTAAATCCAGACAGCTAGCTAGACTATCTGTCCAATCTGAGTTTTCTGTTGCACGATTAAAACAACTTTTGAACAAACACGTTCCACCAAAACAAGTTCCTTCCCGAGGCTATTTTGCTGCGGCACCGTGGCTCTGTCTGGGGCTTAGCACCGCCCTTGACAATTGTGAATGGTTTAGAGAAATGCCAATAAACCAGAGCACATTTTTCTCACATCCCGGAATAGCTATCAGACCCTCCTCCGCAGTGCTGTGGAGGAAGGTCTGGCAAAGCGATACTACGCTCATATATAGATCCCACGGGCTTACATACAGGCTACACACTGTCAAGCGTAGGCTACTGTTCGTGCAGGAGCCGCTGGAAAATGTCATTGTCAAAAAGGAGAAAAGTGGACACAGTGTCGGGGTTCCCAAAATAGCCTAAATGGGAAGTCATTGTGCTTGGTGTGTTAACAGCACCAGTGCTCAAGGAATATAATATTCGGTGTCACTATTAGACTTGTTTCCTTTTCTAACCCAGCACTACCAGGAGGTCCAAGGTGTATGGAGAAATCCTTCTAACTATTGCATGGGAAAACAAAGAAGGGTGGGGTGACATTTACCATGACTTACACTGCACATGCTACTGAAACCAAGACACCTCTCTTAGCAGAAGTCATTGATCCAACCTGCTTCACTGCACGGCGTGTAACTACCCGGTCAGGTGTTTGGATGGTGGTAACAGCGCTCTCATCCATGTTCCACATACTGTACGTCATCCATCAAAGCTATACCTCAATAACGTCCCCAAAGTTCTTGAAAAGTCCCACATTTGTACAGTTAAAGCGTGTAGCTAACGCCAAGGTAGTTGCCTCCGCACTTCTCATTGACAGAAGTTAGGATGCCTTTTCATGAAGCCTAAAAACCAGTCAGGACCTGAAATTTTATTCTCATCCCATGACTGGGCGTCATGGGTTTTTAATGTTGTACTCCACTGTAAGTTGATATCATGGACTGTAAAAATAATGGACGTAGCATTGGTGTCGTTTTGAAGCCAAGGGTTTGCATTTTGGCTGTTGCCATCTTGGTATTACCCAAGATTGGTATTCCCCAAGATGACAATGGCCCTCTGGAGACACGGTCCCCAGGGACCTCATTTCCCACGACTCTGCCGGCCAACGGTGGTGCACAGGGCTTCAGAGAGCCAGGGATGAGAGCGAGCAGGCAGGTGTCAGATCTGTGCAGACCACCGGAACAAAAACACTTACGCAGAGGCAGCCAGTTGAGTAAGCGGTGCTTCTATATGACACATTCACATAGACTTTGTTAAAAGAATGTGGCCATATGTGACCCAAATGTGGGTTGAGTGATCGGCTCCCAATGCATTCTCAATGCATCCTGGATGCATTCACACCTGTACTTAGAACTGTCCACTTGTGATTGTGATCAGATCACACAAGATGCATGTAAATGAACAGGGCCAAAATGTGACATTACATTACATTTTTTATTTAGCTGACACTTTTATTCAAAGCCACTTCCAATAAGTGCATTCAACCATGAAGGTACAAACTCGGAACAGCAAGAATAATATAAAATAATACACTAGCTTCAATTAAGCCAAGCTATAAAGTGCCACATATAAGTGATTATTATGATTAAGTAATTATAATCATCATCACCAAGGTGCAGTTGGAAGAGATGTTTTTTTTAGAGTGCGGTGGAAGATGTTCAGACTTTCAGCTGTCCTGATGTCAATGGGGAGCTTGTTCCACCATTTAAGAGCCAGGACAGCAGGGACAATGACTCATGTCCATTTTGCTTTTCTTGCTCTCGTGCAACAAGGGCAGTTCAATGCACTGAATAATTATTTTGTTTTTTTAAACATTTGAGTCTATCATATACTGTATACCAAAGCTGCCAAACAGGCTTGGCGCAGGCCAACGCGGTCCCATGGAAAATTTCTGTTCGTACTGATTAACTGTTTAATTGGAAGCAATGACTGTAATGGCTATGTTTGCTTACTGCTACCCTTTGAAAATGAGTTCTGCAAATAAAGATCAACTGAGTGAAGGTTGGTAAGCTTTATGTACAGCTTCACTTTTCTTTAAACCCCTCTCTGTCATGTTCCCAGGTGCTGCTCTTTCATGACCAGAGCTACGGGATCCACTATGAGTACACTGTGTCCCTGAACACAACTCAGGACAGGAGCAGTGAGGAGCCAAGGGAGCCAGAGTATCTCTACATCTGGACGCACAGCAGCTGGCAGGACTGTACTGTCCAATGTGGAGGAGGTAACACACACACACACAAACACAGGGTGCGATTTTCTGAGGGGTTGCATGGGATTTTGCCTGTTCTGGTCTATATATCCCCGCCTCTGCTGAATTATTTTTATTAAAAAATTTATTACCCCTCACAGTGATCAATGCTTCAACAATAGATAATATTATCAATAGAAGTATTTTAAACTGAGTAAAGCGCTGTAACGTGAACGGTCGTGCGATAGAATGCTAAAATCAGAGTGGCAGTTGCTAGATGTGTTTAGCTGGCAATAGGTGACTGTGAGGCGGCGACAACAGTTACGTTAAGCTTAAGAAACAGGTCGTGGTTTGATTAAAACACTCCCGAGCAACGAACACGCGTTTCCTGGGTGAAACTGTTTACTCCACTGCCTGGCTTGAAAGCGCTTTTATGTTCACACCACGTTGTGCTACTTCATTTTGATATTTTGCATTACTTATTGAAGTTCATAAATAGGTGTTTTGGCGTGGCTGGCCGAGTCACTCTATCCATGTTATTGTAATTTGACTGGATAGTCTCGCTGTTTCACTTACTGGCCGGCTGTCTGAACGCCCTGCGGCTTCGCGCACACTTCTAGGATGCGCCGTGGAATATCAAGCATTGACTTGAATGGCTGCGATTGCTAGTGGGGGTCGTGGCACCTCCGGAACGCAGTGGAAAATAGGGGTTAGGGGCCATTGCAGTTGAGTTTAGCCAAAAAAGCACCAAAATGACAACAAGTTAAAACAACACTAGAGAACTTTTCCCGCTTCAGTCCCCCTACAGGTTGGAAGCGGAATTGTCCATTACATTACATTATGCAAGTTTTCCAGATCGGGTAGTGGATCTGTAGGTCGAATGAACTGGACAATGTAATGTAATGGACAATTCCGCTTCCAACCTGTAGGGGGGACCGAAGCGGGAAAAGTTCTATAGTGTTGCTTTAAGATTAGAAGAAAGATTGTGGTTTGGGTTAAAACACTGGTCCCCTTAAAGGAACACGCTGACTTATTGAGAAATTTAGCTTATTTAAATTTAAATTCACCGCATTCACCGCGGCATCAGGCCAGCACAGAACATGAAGGTGACTGGTTCCAGCAATCCTACTGCTCCGAATAAGTGACAAAATAACGCCAACATGTTCCTATTTACATGTTGTGATTTATAGAGTCACAGCGTGTACAAAAAACAACGTAACATGAGACACAGCCGTCTTCTAACTGTAAACAAACCGGGAACTATATTCTCAGGCGGAAGAATATAGTACATGGGCGGAGTGATATGCTCACAGCAAGCATGTCTGAGAATATAGTTCCCGGTTTGTTTACTGTTAGAAGATGGCTGTGTCTCATGTTATCATCCCTGAGATGGAATCTGTCTGTTTTTTTTTTGTTTTGTTTTTTGTTTATTTTATTTATTAGGGACCATGTACAATTTTAAACATAAATGTTACCATTTGATGCATTGTACCAGAGTTAGCCTCAGGCTAATTTACATCTGCAGTCCCTTGGCAGGGCACAATAAAAAAAACATGGTGGTCTTCAGAAAAAAAGTTCAGTTGGGATTTAAAGCTCTTAATGGAACTGCAGCTCTTTATGTCATCTGTTATTGCATTCCACTGTGTAGTGGCTTTAAAAGAAAAGGCAGATTGTCTAAAAGTTGAACTGCAAAAATGTATGTTGCAGTCATAGAAGAAGCTATTCTGGTAAATCTTACAGAAATAGCAGGACGATAGCAAACAAAAACCAGTAAGCATGTAGGGGCCAGGCCGTATAAGATCTTGTACACTAGAGTCAAGTTTGAAAAGAGTCTAAAATTTTCAAAACTCAATAAATTATGTTTCTCTAGGATCTTGCAATGTTGGTACTAAAATGGCTTTTTGTCAAGGATTTTCATAGTTTGCTTATATAATGATTCTAGAGGTCTAATGGCATATTCACTGGCCTGTTCCCAACAGGTGATACAGTATGAGATATGTGAAAAAATTAAAGCATGCATAAATATTTTCGTTACATCCATAGGGAGGGACGATCTAATCTGTCTAAAATTATAGTTATATTTTATAGTTTTTGTCATTTTCTTGATGTTTCTTGAAGTTAAGATTTTAATCTTAAGTGATATCAAGATATTTAAATTCAGTAACTATATCAATTGATTCATTTTTAATAAAGATGTCTGCAGTTGGAATCTGCCCCCTAGAGTACTAAAAGTAAATCAGTTCTAACTTAGTCAATACCTGTGCATTTGGTGTTGGTCTATTGTTGTGTTGCATTTTCAGTTCAAAAGCTCTGTACAGCACAGTGGGTAGCAGTATTCCTAATCTTTGTTAGCTTCTGGAAATCTTCTGATGCCTGGGTCTGAGTAGGAAGAAGCATGAGCACAGGAGCAGTGCGGTCTGCATGCCTACCTGCTGTGGACAGCAAACATTGCAACAGCAATTTATAATGCTTCTCTAACTGTATTTACCTCATTTGACGACAAAGAGAGAAATAAAATGTGTGATCTCATAATTACCAGGTACGGTTCTCGGTATTATAAAATAAAGATCCGGATGGTCTCTCTCTCTCTCTCTCTCTCTCTCTCTCTCTCTCTCTCTCTCTCTCTCTCTCTCTCTCTCTCTCTCTCTCTCTGTCGTACACACACACTCATACAGTCCAGAAAACCAATGTTATGTATATAAAAAAACCAAAAAAACAGGAGAAAGTACAAGCACTAGGACCACGGGAAAACCATGCACACTCAAGCTCCCGGTCCCCCTTCCAACTCCCCCTCCTCCTTCTCCTTTTGTGTTCTCATTCAAACCAGGCGTTGATGCATAGACTGTATAAGTGGAGCCAAAACATCTGAATCGCCCCCTGGTGGCTGGCTGCAGTATAAGTCTCAAGCCCCGCCTTGCTCCAAAGTACACGTTTTCTCTCATTCTGATCACGCTGATGTTTGTTCAAGTGTTCATTTTTCTGATCTGTTTGGTTTTTATTCGTTATTTGATGTTATAAAAACGGGGTGAAATGTCATTATTGACAGCTGGGATTGACTTGCGATTGGTTGGGCGGGACTTCAATTCCACTGCCGTATCAATACTGGCTCCAAAATAACAAGATGGCCATATCGGGATATATCTGGGAGTGATATTTTTTTTACACTTTATTTCAAACAAGCAGAGACTCTACCACTGTGCTTCTTCATTTATTGTGTTTGTGTGTGTGTGTGTGTGTGTGTGTGTGTGTGTGCGTGTGTAGGTGAGAGAAGGACAGTGGTTTCCTGTATGAGAATAGTCAATAAAACCATGGAGGCTGTCAACGATAGCTACTGTCAACCTGAGAACCGACCACAACCCCAAGTACGATTCTGCAACTCTCACCCCTGCCAGTATCGGTGAGACACACACACACACACACACACACACACACACACACACACACACACACACACACACAGTATGTTTGTTGCTAATTGGAATAATTTGTAAAACTAAGATAAATACATTTACCTTTTTAACAATACACTTTAACTGTGTTGGAAGGTGAGCATGTCGCTGTTAAACAGCCACTGAGACAGATAAATGATACACTAATTATGACAGGTCTCCTTCAGAGCTCTGTGTGTTTGTGCCTGAACACGACGAGAGGAGTGGCCGACTTTGGAGGCAGGTTGTAGGCTGCCCACCCAAACACAAGTTAAAAACAGTACTGGTATCTTCGGTGCTATTTTTATATATCATTAGCTAAACAAACAAAAAATGTCTTAACTTTTGATTGGGTGGGAAAAACACTTCGAAATGGTTGAGTCAAACTCGCTGACACTTCCTGGTCTCAGAAATAAGGGAGCGACAGCCTATGTTTTTTTTTGCTTCAGTGTTTTTGATATTTTTAAAAGAAGGTGAACAATATAATCAGCTGACAGACAGCGAGAGCCCTGACGAGAGAGAGATCATGTGTTGTCACACAACGAGCTATAGGTACAGTATGTGTGCTCATAATAATTAATGTAAATTGTGTCGAAGGTTGAGTTAATTTTTAATTGCATGCTAGTAAAGCACTGTTGTTTGGTTCACTTCCTATATTTGGTTCGGATTGGGGTCTCACCTAAAGTTAACCAAACTCTAGTGCACTTGGAAGCGAATCCCGAGCCCTGTTTTCAAGTGGACCAGAGTTTGGTTGTTTGATCTGCACAAGAGTTCAAATGAGCTTTCACACAACCCCAAACGACCCGGACTAGCCGAAGAAACTTAAAATTATAAAGGCAACTTTTTCTCTCTGTGTCAGACCTCCTCTCAGTAAAACATTCAGACCCAAAGCAAATGGACTGTAGCTTATGAACTGTCTGTAACACCTAATGTTTTCCACAGGTGGGTGACAGGAGAGTGGGGATCCTGCTCCGTCACATGTGGTAAAGGTGTTCAGCAGAGGGACGTGGTTTGTGTTTACCATTTTCAGAATGGCTCACTCATCCACACCAGGGATCTGTATTGCCAAGGAGGAAAACCTCCTGTTGTGCAGGGCTGTGAGGGCCGCCTCTGCCTCACTTTGTGGGAGGCTTCAGAATGGTCCAAGGTATGTCACACACTGTGCTAATGTTATGTGAAAACTATTACAGGCTTTGGGCCTTGTTTCCTATTAACAATTGATCTTAGAAGTGAAGAATGGATCAACGAATGCTCTTTAATTCTTGCACATTTCTTAAGGCACTTAAGAGAGAGTCCGGGCCTATGATAAAAAGCTTGACACATTTTCCAACTGGATTAGATTAGTGACAGATATTTACAGGCCTTAACTTTTAAATGTACCTCATTTTACATCAAACGGCCCGTAACAAAGAACACCAGTGATCATGATAACAGAATATACCATAATATGCAATTCAGTGAGCAACACCTATAAAAACTTGAAAGATGTGTTTGGTTCCTTCTAATCTACATGTTCCAGAGCTTTAAGGTAACTTTGGTATTTTTCAACCTGGACCCTATTTTCCTATGTTTTTGTGTCTAAGTGACTGATGGGAACAACGATCTTTGACATTGGTCCAGTATTAAGCAAGACCGCTACATTCTGCAGCTGTGAAACAAGCTGCAATGTAAGTTATTTGGCAATTGCGCAGCTTCAATTTACGTAAACTAAAAGTGCTGTTTTTGCTGCTGACAGGCTCAGATTATTATTCTAAGTGTCTAACAAGATTATGGAAAGGATCCCTACAGAGATAGACCTTTTTTGTTAAAGAGTAAGATCCTTTGGACGGTGCTCGAGTGGTTACATTGCAGCCTTTGTTGTGGCTACTGGCGGCAGTGGTCTAACTTAAAACTGGACTAATTTTGACTTCCGGTTTGAGCGATGACGGAGTAGGTCGCAAACCGGTAGAGCTCTGTTGAAATCTTACCTAAATTCGATTAATACATGTTTTATTACCACAGTTAACTTTTGCAAGCCTGTGTGAAAGCTTACTAAATATGGGGAAACCAACCAAAAAGCAAAACCAACCTACAGAGGACACGTCTGAAGATAACCAAGATGTCGGAACACAAGCTAGCCAAAATGAACAGCATGCTACAAGCAATGTGCCGCTTACCTTGGCCGACATGGAGAAACTTCTCAACTCAATGGAGGACCGCATTATAACCAATCTATCTGTCCAACTTTCTGCTGACTGAGCAATTATTGACCGGCACGACCAGGCCATCCAACACATGGAAACGTCACTTAACGATGTGGAGACCAGGCTGCAATCCCTGTCCAGAGAGAACGAGACCCTCAAATTTAAGACGGATGATCTTGAAAATAGATCGAGGCGCAACAATATCCGTATAACCGAACCTGAAAAAGTTGAAGGCTCACACCCAACTGCTTTCATGGAGGTATTCCTGGAAGAAACCTTTGCCACAGAGGCTTTTCCCTCACCTCCATCCGTCGACAGGGCGCATACCCGTTCATCGCACGGATCCACCATTATCAGGACAAGGAGCGTATCCTGAAGCTAGCTAGAGAGGCCGGGTCCCTCTCTTTCCACGGATCCAAGATACACATCTACCCCGACTAAATAGACACTCTAGCTCAAATTTTAGAAGGCTTTTCAACGTTGTTTTTTCCCCTCCGTCCCGCTCCCCGGTAATGGTTATATCTCTTGACGCTGAAAAAGTGTTCGACCGAGTGGAATGGCAATATTTGTTTGCAACCTTAAAAAAAATTTGGGTTTCAAGATTCCTTCATCTCCTGGATAAACTGCTCTACGCTCACCCTACAGCCACAGTAATAACTAATGGACAGCTATCAGAGCATTTCTCTCTTGTCAGAGGCACATGTCAAGGCTGCAGTCTGTCTCCTCTGCTCTTTGCCATTGCCATTGAGCCGCTGGCCATTGCTCTTAGACAATCTGGGGACTTCAGGCGTATAGAGCGTTGGGGCCTCACGCACAAATTATCCCTATATGCAGACAGCATACTTTTATATGTCTCTGACCCGCTAAATTCTGTTCCCTCCATTCTTAACATTCTGGTTCAATTCAAAAATCTCTCCGGCTATAAAATCAATTTTGAAAAAAGCAAGAGGAAAGAACTTTCCTCTTAATCAGCCAGCCACTTTAATCCCTGCATCACATTTCCCATTTAGAATTGTCAACAAGGGCTTTAAATATCTTGGGGTAGAGATCACTCCTGCTTTTTTGTCCCTCTTCAATAAGAATTTTAACATCTTGTTTGAAAAATGTAAAAAAGACATGGCCTGATGGATGAATCTCATTATCAACCATAAGTTGCAGACAACGTCGGTGCATTCTCCCATAAAGAATAATTCAAACTTCCCACCTTCTCTCTCAGATTCTACCTTTGGAACTTGGTCCTCGAAGAGCATTAAGTCAATTTCCAATCATTATGTGGACGGCAAGTTTGGATCATTTGCCCAACTCTCTCAATTATTCTATTTCCAAAGTCAAAGACCAAACAGTTTACATTGTTAGTTCATTTCCTATCCTGGCCTGGGCTGGGACACACAGTCATATGGTTTGATAAAGTACTTATTGGACTTATTATTGCACTTACAATAACGAGCATAGCTGTCAGGTCCTCCTGTATACGTCTCCTCTCCGTTTTTTCCTGCATCCACCATGTGTGTTTGTGTGTGTGCGCGCTTCAGTCGCGGGGAGAACTGAGCAGCCCCGCCCGCTGCAGATACCCGACAGGATCGAAACTGCAGCCCCTTCAGCAACTTTAGAGTGAAAAAACGTTACAGCGTACATTGATATTAAAATGTATACACCTCTTCTTTCGCGCGAAAGGGAAACACACTGTCTGAGGTCACATACGGGCACCTGACGGGCACGAGGCTACATTGCGCAGGCGTCGAACCATGCTGCACACACACACACGCTCCGAACCGATGATCAATCGAAGGCTGTGCTTGACTTAGTACATACAGCTTCTCCTTGTGCCAGGCACAGCGAGATACAACTCAAAATAGTTCTAAGAGCACACTTGACCAAGACAAGGCTGGTGAAAATCTTCCCTAATGTGGACCCTTCATGCCCAAGCTGTAAAGGTCAACCAGCGGACTATATACACATGTTCTGGTCCTGCCCCAAACTTAGCACGTTCTGGGCCAACATCTTTGGCGCCTAAACTAAGATGCTTCAAAGAAACATCACCCCCAACCCTGTAAGTGCCCTATTTGGATTTACCTTTTAAAAATAGGCCCCTTATAGCATTCACTTCCCTGATTGCCAGGCGTCTCATCCTGCTCTCCTGGAAGGAACAAGCACCCCCTAGCTTCACGGGTGGATTAGAGATGTTATGCATTTCCTGAAGCTTGAGAAGACAGGATACACCCTTAAAGAAAATAAAGCAATATAGACGTAAACTGCGCAGCTGGTGTCTAGAGTAGAGAGTGCATCCATACCGTTTTCCTTCTCTCTTTTTCCACAGCGGAGATATTTTGCCCAAAACGTTTTTTTCATAAATCCCCAAGAGTCCAACGAAATAGAATATCCAAGCCATTATATCCAAAACGAGCTGTTTGTCTCACAATCTTGAAGTTTCTGGCAGAATCACAACGGAAAAACATTTCCACACTTGTATGGCGGCTCGCTTCTCACCCGAGACTTCTACATGCTCGTCGCATCGTCACTGTATTCTCTGAGGTCTAAGGTTTCCAAAGATATCTTGTATGAGCCAATCCATTCAGTTTAGCCTTTGATAGCCATATGGGAAGCCGATGATCCCTCTGACACGATGTCAGTCCCACGTGCGGCTGATCAACATTTGCTTGGACCAGTTAGACTCCCATCTTTTGAGACCCTCATATCCTTATAGCCCTCATAAGGATGATTTGGGTGTTTGTGTATTTGAGAAGTGTTTTATTTTGTACTTTATTGGCTTTTTTCTTTGCACTTTTCAAATTGAAATAAGAAAAACGGACAGACATATCTGTAGAAAAAAATTCATATAAAATCAATTTGTGAGTCTTTTGGCTTCTAACATGTGGCTATGGCCTTGTGTTGTCTGTATCTCACCATGTGTGTTTACAGCGGTGTATTTTAATCATTTTACAGATGTATACTTGGAAGGAAATAAAAAGAAAAATCCATTCTAGCCTCAGGAACTCTGTGTGAGTAAGGCCTAGAATCACCCTGACATTTGTAACAAAAACTTGAGAGTGTTACCTGTCCAATGATATCAGGCACACCCCTGAATGTCAGAGTATATGGGAGCTGTACCTCTTTTAATTTGGGTATGACATTTAGACCAAAAAGCATGGAATTTCAAGCGTTTCTTAGGCTCCTTAAGAGCTCATGCCATTGTTTTTTCTATGAGGAGAGCAGTGGAGACAACAAAGGAAGTGCTACCCTCTGTGTCGCGCACCGCTCGAACTTGCCACCGAGCGCTGCACTCAGAGTTAATAATAATAATTTCAACTTTGACGTCATTTCTCGTGACCTTTCAAGTCGAAACCAATTCCAGAAGCAATGATGACGTATACCTGCGCTGTACTTTTCCTCTGTGCCTGCAAAATTGATCTGCGCCCTACCTCGCAGCTTTACCTCTGATTATGTTTAGGCAGCTTAAAGCTAGGTTTGTTGTAGCCGTGGTGTTCCCGGTGCAAGGTGCCCGAGCCATGAAATCACTTTGCTTTTGGGAAAAAACCCTCAGTTTGACAATGTTGGTGAATACATTTCATGGTCATCTGAGACAAGATGCTTTGGGGATGTGGGACCCTGATCAGCTTATTGTTTTTTTATGTTTATGATTGTTAAAGTAAAAACAAGGTTGCATATTATATATGTATATATATATAATATTTCATTCCAGTTCCCTCATACAAAAACAACTATGGTCAGAAATTATTTTTATACATACACCAAAATTTGGAATGACATTCCCCATCACATCACATATTTCAAAAAGGCACACAAACTTTCTTCTCAACAGTTACACTTGCGCACATCGATTGTTAATGTATTGTCCAATTCTTGTTTGCACTGTCTACTGTATATTGTTGTTTTCAGTTGTCTTTATCTGTCATGTGCCGTAACTGTATTGTTGTTTTAGCTGTCTGTATCTGTCTAGTCCATGCAGATGTTTTATGTTTCTGCAAAACAGGAACCTGCTGGAAACCAGTTTTTAAACAGAGTCAGGCCCGTTTATATTGTAACTTATGTTCCTTTTAACTTTCCTGTATAATAAATGAAAGAAAGAAAGAATATTTTTGTTTTCAAGATATGAGACTTTAATTTTCCCAACATTTGGGAATTAGCCACACTTCTTTCATTAATTTCTACAAATTGCATCCAACGTTTACCAAACAGTGTTTGGTGTATAAAATATTCAGAACAATGTGAAAAACCTGTCTTTTTGGATATGCAGTACCGTTTTTTTCCTGTAATTTTCTTGCCAAATCTCTCTAAGTGACATATTCCTTCGCTGTTATAAACCCAGCAAGTGTTGTTTATTTGTCTCAGCTCTTAAAATTAGCAAAGCAGTATAACTGCGTTCTGATGGTTGCATGCTCAGTGATGTCTTCCCAACAATATGCTACTCTCCAAAGGATTAAAATGCAGGCGTGGAGTTGTTTCACTATAAACAACAAGGCCCATGTTTATTGCAATAAAGGACTAGTAAAATGAATTATAAAATTCTGTCAACCAGACCTCTCTTCATTAATAAGCTATATCAGACTGTCTTGTTAGCTTCTCCCCACTGTTCCTTTACAATATTGTGTTTTCCACTCTTTTCTACATATTGTTGTATCACTTCCTCTAGTGTTCATCGGGCTGTGGTCCAGGTGTTCACAAGCGGACGGTGTCATGTACAAACCCTCAGGGTCTGTGTGATCCTCTGTCCCAGCCCACTCAGGAGGAGCCCTGTGAGGACTACTCTAGATGTTACGAATGGAAGACTGGAGACTGGTCCAAGGTACAACTACCTTCAAACCCCATGGTTCATATATGGTTAAAACCTAATTAAGGTAAAACACTTCCACACTCCACTGTGTTCATTCCTAGCAATTTACTCAGTATTCACTCCCCAAGAAAAATGAAAACAACCTCTTGAAAGAGAAAAAAATAATTAACTTTGTTTACGCAGGATATTATCTTCCTATAAAACAAGTTTCTACTTTTGGCTGGTTACAGTAGGAAAAATGACTTGCTAAAGTCGAGACATCAGTAAAAAGAAGTCCAACAGTTCTAGGAACACAAGCAGACAGGTTGGAAACAAACTAACAGTTCATCCAGATAACCTAAACCACTTCATTTCAAAGTAAACCTAAATGAGTTCATCTGAAATGATGTTAATAATCCCTCATTGGACAGGGAAACTGTGTGCTCAACTACAGTAAATACAGTAGGTCAAAGCTGAAGCAAGAAGTGGATCTGTAAACTGTGCTGGATGTTTACAACAGACAGTTTACGTATATGGTGGAGGTTGGTTTCCGAAATGTCTAACGTTTGACTTCTTTTCAATAATGTCACATGTGTCAAACTCAAGGCCCACGGGCCAAATCCGGCCCCTTGTAGATTTAGATCCGGCCCGTACATCAATTTGGGTTCACAATACATTTTGGCCCGCATAGTTGTGCGCCAAACCAAAACACAGGAAAGTGTTTTTTAAACTACAATGACCTGACATTCAAAGCAGACTGCGACTCAGAAATTCCCACAGAAGCAGAGAGTTTTCATATTCAGGCTGGGAAACAGGTTGTTGTTGTTAAAACAATAATATTTCTTATATAAATAATAAATAGTAACAGCATGACAATAACAAGTAGACAAATTGTTGAGAGAAGTGGATCTTTAGAACTACATTTTCTGGAATGTAGGATATCACCAAAGTGTTACTTAATAAAAAAAAGTAACATTGTCCCAAATAAGTGAATGAACAAATGAGGCTTGACCTAGTGTCGTCTGTGCATCTTGGCATTACACATTGAAGATCAAACCAGAATGGTGAGGTGCTGCTAAGTTTAACTAAAGAATTCTGATATACACATTAATTACTTACTTCAAAAATATGTGCACCAGAGCGTAATTCACAACAAGCGAGCAAGAGCTTTTGATAGAGGCTACTGAAAACATTGATGCAAGTTATTGGTAATAAGCAAATTGTATAGACTTCCATATTCTGGCCTCTTGTATAGATTTGTGAAAATGAACATGAACAGGATAGACATTTTGCCTGAAAACAGCATTTGAAAATAATTTCTAGAAAAGTAAACACAGATATTTGTATGGCTTTGTAAAAATGAACCACCATATTCTGGCCATTTGTATAGATTTGTACAAATGAACAACCATATTCTGGCCAATTGTATAGATTTGTAAAAATGAACATGAACCGATTTGTTTTTTTACTTTTTTTTTGAATGAATGAAAAATAGCTATTTAAAACATCAACTGTGAACTGATTTTGTGTGTGTGTGTGTGTGTTAAAGAGACAGACGGGGAGAGAGAGAGAGAGAGAGAGAGGCTACATTACTCGTACTGAAACTGTGTTCTTCTCTCTTTTAATGCAGCAAAGCGGTCAATGACTTTCTCATTGAAATCAAGCATGTTGAGGACTAGTTCCCTCTCCATGGAAAGCATGGCCAGTGCATTCAGACATTCCTGGACCATTGAATTTCGCAGGAATGTCTTAACCTTGTCCAGCATGGGGTATGCGTTCACAGTGGCATTCAGAGCCTTATCAGGAAATTAATGGCAGTACCTTTCAAACATACCTGCTTGCAGTAAGATAGTACTCACAAGGTGGTCAGTGAAAGAGAACTTTGCTTTGGTGTGATCCAGGTTGGTGTCGCAGACCTCTTCAGACAGCCTCTGCTTCTCCTCTTCTCTCAAAGCCATTCTGGGTCTTTTGGTTCCTGTTGCTATTGCAGCTGCTGTTGAGAGGAGTCCCTGAAGGCAAACAGACCAATGTGTTTGTTAGGTTATGTACAATACTGTAGTCTATGTGATGCACAGGTATATGCAATTTATCTATGTATAGTACAAAGATTTCAGTTCCACTTAAAATGGGCAGAGATGCATAAAGTCTTTAGTGTTTAAGTTAGCCTTTGTGTGTCACCTAGCCTGGATGTTTATCACAGTATACAGTATACACACTATATAAAGTAAGATAGATTACACCACTGGCCATATATAATGAGAATAATGTAATTTCTAACACAAATGCAGTCTCCTTTCATGCATACATTTTCAAATAACAAAGCTCTGCTTTGAGAATGATCAAATTATATTATTTAATCTTACCTTATGGCCTGCACACTGCTTGTGAAGCTGTCGATGGCACGTTTGATGAAGACAGCATCAATGCCCTTCTTCTGGAGCTTCTGGTACAGAATATCGATGTGGGGAATGATTTTGTGAAAAAGCCACAGGAAAAAAGGGAAATCTTCATCATGTAGCATCCTCATGTTGCCAGATGCCTCTCTCACGGTGGGCCGTGGTCTTGTCAGCTTGGATGGCTAAGAAGTTCGCCGACTTCACCTCCTCCACAATATGTTCCCTCACGACCGCTAGCATACACTCCAGTAGCTCGTTTTGAATCGTCTTTGATGTGCCCTTGAAAACTTCAGCATTTTTAAAATGCTCATCAACACCTCATCTAACTGGTCTAACAGTTGACCAGTCCAAGACAAATACCAGGGTTGGTAAATCAAACACTCCGCAAAACTTCACACACTGGATTAGCCGGTTGAGGATGTGGGGGTTCTTACTAACCTCATCGTTGTGGCGACGGACAGCTAGCCTGCATCCCTCATCCAGGTGATGGCAATGTTCGCTCTCCCCAAGGCAGACAATCTCAAACACCTATCCATGTGGGTCTTTGACAGCTCATGTTTCTTTATCTTTTCTGAAAGATGGTGCATGTCTGTTACACCATTCGCTGTCCAAGCAGTGCTGTCTGCCATGCCGCCTTCAAGATGAAAGAGTAGGCAAAGGTAACAGAAAACTGCATTGGCCACGTTGCAGCCTGCTAGCCAGGTTTTTCGTCAATACCAATTTTTGGAAAACATTTTCCCCGTTTAGTAGGAACCTGTTGAATGATTAAATTTGGTCTGTGAGGTCCCAATTGTTTCGTTGCCAATTTATCCTGGTTCGTTCGCCGACAAAAGGGAACTTCTTTCAAAGAGACAATTGAGTTGCACTGAACGCTAGCCATCTTGACAGTAGTACATGATTGATTGACGCTGCTACCTGCTCTTTTCTTAGTTACGTTCATGGTTACGTTATGTGTGACGAAAGGGCATAAGTGCAAGCGCTCCTGAAACCCATAGAGATTGTATTGTATTGCTCTGATATTTGAAAAAACATTATTTTCTATGAGAGACTTCTGGGGTGGGGCTATTTGAAGCACGACTATAGCCTGATTGGACATTTACTGGCAGATCAGACGTATAGATTAGAACACTAATTACGACTTTTGACATGATAGAATTGGATAGGAAAAAAAATCCCTTCCTTTTCACGTTTGGCAGTGCATCGCCCATATCGCCCTAATGAACAAACCGCCCCTGCTGCCAAGATTGTGAATTTCTCACCAATTTCGGGTCACAATACTGCTGAATCATGTTCGGTTGTTTAATATTTGGTTTATAAGCCTTTATTGGTGTTTTTCACGGTACAAAGTCCTGAAAGCTGGCCAATCAGAGCAGACTGGGCTTTTTCAGGAGGGGGGCTGAAAGAGACTGGCGCTCCTACAAAGCATCTCATACAGAGGGTGAATACAGGTGCAGCAGCCATGGGCAGTATGAGAAAAGTAAAGTGTTTATTTAACATTAAAGGATGTAAACATGTCTTGGTAGAAACACAAAATACAAGTATGAACCTGAAAATGCTATATAATAGTTGCTTTAATATTTTTTAAATATTGAACATATTAAGCCCAATATTTTGACCACAAGATAGATGATTCTGTGTTTCCTCTATGCTACACCTCAGCGTACCCTTTGAGTAGATGTTTCTCAATCTGCTGCCACATAACAACCAGACAGCATCTGGACTGGCTGTACTGACACCTAACATTGGCTTCCATTGTATTTTTATGTTAGGAAAGGAGACATTGGATATTTTCTTTCCACCTAATGCCACTGTGTTGAGATAAAATATTTTTTCAAAATGTAGCCAGAATAGTTAATTTGATAGAGCAGACGCACATATATAGAGGTTTATGCCTTGACACAGAAGGTCCAGGGTTCAAGGCCTACCTGTGACGATTTCCTGCATGTCTTCCCCCTCTCTCTCCCCCTTTCATAGCTGTCCTATCCATAAAAATTATCTTAAAAAAAACCAGTAGTAAACTCTGATCCATGTGTACCAGTGCCTTTGGTTTTTTCTAAATATCCAGAGACTGTAACTTTCTGAGCCACTTTCTGTTCCATTGAGATACAGCTCTGTGTAACTCACTTCAATTATCCCATCAATCAATTGGGACTGAGGGCCTTGCTCAAGGGTACCTTGACAGCAGTTGAGAGAGAAATTCTCTCATTGCTAAATGTTTGTGTTTGTATTAAATATGTGCATTTTTCATGGGTCTTTGGATATCTCATAACTACAGCTATTAATACTGTCTGTTTGTGTTTATCTAAACAAAAACAAACCTGAATTACAAAAAATACATCTCTGTTTGGATTTTTTTTTTTTATGATAAATCTTTTATTATTTTTATATTTTTAAACACACAACATACAGAACAAACAAATACAATCGAACAGGAACAAAAAACCCTCACCCACCCCCCACCCTCGAGGAAAACAAAGCAAACCAAACTACAAGAAAACTAAAATCACACCTTGCCTAGTCACTCTCCTCTAATTCTTGTGATGTTGAGGTCATTAGGACTGATACTTGTCCTGCTGCGTTTTTCCATAGGTCTATAGTCGATGACTTGGTTTTGTTAATCCTTGCTGTAGAGAGTTCAAGCATAACTATGTCCAGAAAATATGCCAACCACTGTTTTATACAAAGCACTAGGAGTGGGGGGGGAGCCAGCGCTGAGCTATCATTTTTTGGTCGCAGTTGATCCAGCTAGCCAAATTTTCTTCTGTCTCCCAAGCAGATGTAATTTAGAGTCATCAATTGGGTCAGTAGGAATTCGACATCCTATCACATCAGATATTATTGATGCTGTTTTATTTCAAAACTCATGCACCTGTTCACACTCCCAGACCATGTTCAGGAAAGTTCCAGTTTGTTCAGGTTGGCAGAATGTGCAATAGGGAGTAGGAGTGGCTTTAGAGACGTATCTCTTCTGAGGAGTCCAATATGTCCTATGGCATATGTTGAAATGGATCTGCTGGTGATTTGGGTTTTTGGAACAGTGGGAAATGTTGTCCCAAACTGTCTCCCAATTAATTACGTTCCCCTCCGAGCTCAACTCTCGCTCCCATTTCTTTAGTATTGGACACTCTGAGGGCCTGTAGCTGAAAGCCTCTGTGGTACACTTAAAGTTGGGGAGGGCCAGGCCTCCCGTGTTTGTGGTACGTTGCAGGGTAGAGTATTTTAGCCTAGGTTGTTTATTATTCTAAATATACCGCCGAATTAAGGTATCAAGTTTCTTCCAGAAATTTATCGGTGGGGGTAAGGGGATCATTGTACCTAAGAAATTCACAGGAAGAACTATGTTCATTTTAACAACAGTAATCCTGGACCGTAGTGATACCGGCAGCACAGAACAATTGGCCAGATCCCTTTGAATACTACTTAATATAGTTTCATAGTTGTCCTGGACAACTCGCTGTAGGGATGCGTGTATGGTGATGCCCAAATATGTAATTTTGCTTTGGGTTGGTATTGTAACACTACTGGCTGAAGCCACATGCCTGTTATTTAATAAAAGAAGAGTAGATTTATTCCAGTTAATTTTATAGCCGGAGATTGAGCCAAATTTGTTGAAGATCTTAAGAATTTTTGGAATAGAGTCCTCAAGATCAGAAATGTACAACAAAATATCGTCCGCAAATAATGATATTGAGTTGCTATTGGATTTAATCTGGACATATTTTATTTTGCCTTATGGCTTGGGCTAAAGGTTCAAGAGAGATTGCAAACAGCATGGGAGAGAGCGGGCATCCCTGTCGTGAGCCCCGCTTGATGGGAAATGGCTGAGAGTGCAAGCCATTGGTTGAGACTATGGCCGTGGGATTCGCATATAAAGTACGTACCATGTCAATGAATTTGGCCCCCAAACCAAGCCTCTCCATTACTTGCCACAAGTAGTTCCACTCTAGGCAGTCAAAAGCCTTTTCCACGTCCACTGATAAAACTGCTGCCGTTGTTGGGAGGTTTTTGGCTTCTTCTATTACATGGAATAATCTGCATACATTGTCTGCAGCATGACGCTTGGGTATAAAACCTGATTGGTCGGGGTGGACTAGCTTCTCAATAAAGCGCTCTAAGCGGAGAGCCAGGACTTTGGAATAAAGCTTAATATCAGTCCTGATGAGGCAGATGGGCCTGTAATTTGAACAGTCCGTAGGATCTTTGCCCTTCTTTGGCATAACGGAGATCAGCGCAGTGTTGGTGGAAAGTACCCTTCTCTATAGCTGAAGTTAAAGCTTGTAAAATGTAGGTCCTAATATGCCAAAATACTGCAGAAGAAGCTCTGATGGAATTCCATCCAACCCCAGTGTTTTCCCTTTTTTAACTATTTTTAATGCAGATTTAAGTTCCTCTAACGTTATAGGTCGACCCAGTTCTTCTGCCACCTCTGGGTCAAGAAGAGGCAGATTTAGCTCTTTTATGAACTCCTGGCACTGTGTCGGATCGGAGTTGCAGGAGGACTCATAAAACTTTGAGTAAAAGAATTGAAAAGTGACGCTGATCTCCTTAGGATTTGTTACCTCGGTCTGTGCAGATGCTGTTGATAGTAGCTCTGGATTTGCTTTGTTTTAATTTCAGAGCTAGCAATTTGCTTGGTTTACAGCTGTTAAAATAGTAATTTTGCCTCATTATGAATTCTCGATTTGTGACTAGAAGAGTATGTGTAGATTTAGAAAAACAAGTCTTAAGAGATTACTCTAACGATTTACAGCGTTCTTCCAACTCCGCAATCCTTGCCTCTCTTTTCCTCTTCAAGTTGACCGTGAAGGAAGATGTGAAATCCCTAATAAACTCTTTAGTTGCTTGCCATGTATATGCGGGATCAGGAACTGAGTCTGTATTAATTGATATAAATTCATCCAGTTTGGTTCTAAATTCTGCATCAAAAGCTGTGTTCTGGAGAAGGGAATTATTAAATTGCCATCTGCTAGATCTTTCTCCTAACATATCGCAACAGAAAGTGGTTATCAGCGCATTGTGATCAGACAGAATTGCTGGTTCTATTGCTATCGTGTGAAACATTGCCTTAAGTTCACTGGAGCACAAAATATAATCAATGCGGGAGTGGGTGAGGTGACGTGTGGAAAAGAAGGTGTAGTTCTTGCTAGTAGGATTGTGCATCCTCCATATATCTGTAAGATGGTGGGATTCCACAACTGCTTTGAACATGTCTCATATATGTTTCTGGGCTTTGGTGTGGTTGACCCCTGATCTATCCTGATTTAAATCTAGCACTGCATTCATGTCTCCCCCTATAATTAATGAATATTCATTGAGAGAGAGCAATTCATTGGTTAGGCGCAGGAAAAAGCTTTCATTATATGTAGACGGTGCATATATCGAAACAAAGGCTATTTTCCTACTCCTTATCGTGTTACATAAGATATTCTGCCTTACTGCTTTTGTCTACGTTGAGGGCGTATTTCCGCAACAGCAACACAATGGAGCCCTTGGTTTTGGTGTTGTCACTTGATGAGGCAGCAACCTTAAAGTATTTATTTTGTAGACTATTTACATCTCTTTTACGTACATTTGACACATCTATGTTCTTCCTTCTTAAATAGTCCAGGAATTTAGCTCGTTTGATCGGCCCGTTTAGCCCCCTGATGTTAACTGAAAGGATTGAAAGCTCAGCCATATTCAAAATTTACACGCATACATGTCTCGAGTACCCTACAGGAATTTGCTGAAAAATATTTAGTAAAGGGTGAACTGTTAGCTCTGAGCAAGGTGTGACAAAAACATATATGACAAAAAACAATAAATCCCCTAACCCTCTGAAACCGCAGCCCCCCTCCCCTATTTGTAAGATGCGTGACCACATCAAACGCAGTTTTCGCAAAACTCCAGCTCAAAACTACACCTCCTCACAGTCACAGGTCAATTGAAACAGGTCTAGTGAATTCTTATGTTAAACATGAACATATTATAAACACCTTCACAAACAATTTGTGGACTAATCTGTGAAAAACAGACCAATCTAGTTGGAACAATATAAACAGACTATGAGCTTAACAGACTTGTTCTTTCAGTCTTGTTAGCTTAAATGTTAACAAACAGACTGCAAACTGACCAGCCAGCATTTATCATGCACCTTCAATCTGATTAAGTGTCCCTTTAAAGCTCAGCTTCAAAACTTACATACAGTATCCTTAGGAGTCATCACGTTCCCTTTTTTCAGCCCGATTAAGTGTCCTCAAAAATATAGATTATAGTCTGAGTAGCCAGCATTCATAATTTCTTACAGTCTGATTAGATGTCCCTTCAACGGTTGGTTTCAAAACTTACACACAGCGTCCTCCAGTTGAAGTCAGTACAGTGGCCCAAATACCGTTAGTCCACAGGTGCTGAGTCCTCCAGTCGCGGCCCAGGCATCGATCGCAAAGTCCCCCCACTGTCCTCCGGTTCCTCGCGGCGTGGGGCAATCTGTGGATGTAGTGCGTCCTCCTCCTCTAATTTCAGCCAAAAAACACCCAGGTCCGCAGCGCAGGTGAACTCCTTCCCCCCCGCGGGTTGTTCCCAGGGCAGCGAGGCAGATGAATGAGTTCAGAGTGCAGCTCGTGCTATATCCCCTCAGGCGTCCGAAACCACTGGGTCTTGAATGTGACGCAGTCAGATTGGTCCAGCTCACATACCATGATTTCCTGCATCTCAGGTTCTGCCCCGATGTGTTGCTGCGAGGTGTTAAATTTAGCCAGCACTTCCTTCTAGTAAGGGGGACTATGTGGTTTTTTGGGTTTGAAATGTTATTTTTTGGAGAGTGGTTGGACTGTTGAACATGGAGAAAAATTATGTCTCCATTTTTTTTTTTTTTTACCTGTTACAAACCTATTTTTCTGAAATTGTATATTTCACTGTAATTAACACCATACATTTCACCTCAATCACTGGCTATGTTGAATAAAACAAACAGTTATTTTCAACAGTATGATTGTATTTATTATTATTATACAGAATTTTCAGAATACAGAATATCCTTTTTTTAAATGTATTTTGTCACACAGGGCTTAAAATGGAACATTACATTGGATTTTTGAAGTACAAATAATAAGAAGAATACATTTCAGGTGATTTAATTTGTGGCCTTGAATCTTGAAGTTTTTTTGACATGTTTACATCAACAATATCCAAGTATTAACTTACAAGCAGCAACAATAACAACAACCACAATTAAAGCTGCGAGCAGCGATGGACGGGCCCTCGCGCCTCTGCACGCTTCGGACCGTGCTTTTGCGCGGCACTCAGACGCCGCAAATCGTTAACAATGAAAAGGGAACTCCCTGCCGAGTTCAACGATAGTTCACACAAGACTCTACGTCATACAGTTCATTAGCTGTGAAAAGGGGCGTGGCAAAAGCGTAGGGGGCGGGTCAAACCATCACCAATTAAAAAGGAAGTCTTTGCTGAGTTCAATGATACCTCACATAATACTCTACCTTAAACGGGTCAAAAGTTATGAAACGGGGCGTGGCTTAACCATAGGGGGCGGGTCAAACCATCACCAATTAAAAAGGAACTCTCTGCTGAGTTCAATTATACCTCACACAAGACTCTACCTTAGATGGGTAAGGTTTTATGAAAGGGGGGATGACTGAAGCATAGGGGGTGGGCCAAACCATCACCAATGAATAAGGAAGTCTGTGCTGAGTTCAATGATATCTCACACAAGGGTCTACATGAAACGGGTCATCAGTTATAAAAGGGGGCGTGGCTACAGCATAGGGGGTGGGCCAAACCATCACCAATGAAGAAGGAACTCTCTGCTGAGTTCATTGATACCTTACACATGGGTCAACCTTAAATGGTTCAAATTTCATGAAAGAGGGCGGGGCTTAAGCATAGGGGGCGGGCCAAACCATCACCTATTAAAAACGAAGTCTCTGCTGAGTTCAATGACACCTCACACAAGACTCTACCATAAACGGTTCAAATGTTATGAAAGGGGGCGTGGCCTGAGTAAGTGGGCATATTATAGGGGGCGGCTCAGTATCACACGTAGACCACACATTCTGAGTTTCATGCAAATCGGATGATGTTTGTCATATAAGGCAGATTTCCTGTTGCCAGCGGGGGGCGCTTCAATTTTGGCCTGTAGGTGTCCTCAGGCCTGGACCCTTGGCAATCGTGAGAAATTTTGGGCAGATACGACAACGTACACTAAAGTTACTACAACTTCTTTGTTCATCGCTAAACATTCAAAATGGCCGCCACGCCCCCACCGTCTGACGAAAAGTTTTTCTTTTAATAACTTTTCATCGTTAAGGTGTTGGGATGTTACAGACAAAGTTTGAAGTCCATCGGATGAAATCTCTAGGAGGAGTTCGTTAAAGTATAGCACCTTGACTTTTAGGCCTACTTCCTGTTGCCACTAGAAGGCGCTATGACTTTAAGTAAATATCGGCCTTCATTTGTCCTCAGGGTTGGACTCTTATGAATCCTGAAAAGTTTCGAGGTAATTGGACAACGTACACTCGAGTTACACCCACTTCCTGTTTCGGCGGCGAAACGCACAAAATGGCCGCCCCGCCACGGCCACGCCCTATGACGAAAAGTTTTTCTTTTAACAACTTTTCATCTTTAACGTCTTAAGATGGCACAAACCGAGTTTGAAGTTGATCGGATGAAATCTCTAGGAGGAGTTCGTTAAAGTACGACATGTGGAAATGGCCAAAATCGCACTAATTTCGAACTTTGAAATCAAAATGGCGGACTTCCTGTTGGGTTTAGGGTATGGCTCTAATGAAGTTTTTTGTACATCTTGACATGTTACATATGTGTACCAAGTTTCGTGAGTCTACGTTAAACGCACTGCAGGGGCTCAATTTTCTTAACTTTCTAGGGGGCGCTAGCAAGCCATTTTTGTGCGCCTATTCCCGAAACCCTTAAAATACGTAAATTTTCACCAGACTTGATGCGGCCGCCAAATTTGGTGAGTTTTTGAATATGTTAAGCCCATCAAAAAGCCAATTCATTTGACGGGAAAATAATAGAAAGAAAGAAAGAAAGAAAGAAAGAAAGAGAATAATTCCTTCAGTTTCAATAGGGCCTTCGCCGCTGTCGGTTTGTTATGGTGGCTGAAGCAGGGAGATCTCGTGTTGTTACTGGCACCAGTTAATCTCCCTCGGTCTCCCATCCATGCTCTGTTGGTGGTGGTAACTGTGGGTGAGGTACATCATCTTGATTCCAGACTATTGCCTGGAAATGCATAGTATTCTGGATCCATGAAATAACTGGCCTTTAAAAATAAAAATCTGCCTGCATCTATGGGAATTTAACATAGGGGTGTACTGACTTATACCCCCTGTATTTTAAGGAAGAACATTTATTTATTTACGATACATTATTCATTCACAAAGAAAATTGGTGTCCTTAAAGGTTGGATTCTTCCTCATTTTTTTTAATTAAGGCATTAAGATCAATTTCCAAAAGATGATTTTTTTATTCCTCTTTTTAGTCAACTTTAGCATGGGTTCCTATACTCATGCCAACAGGTCAGCTTTCCCTTGCCAGCAAATCGGCCTGTTTGATCACATCCAGAGAAAGCATGGAACTGTGGTAACGCTGCACCTCTTTCCTCACCAAGAGCATTAACTACTGGCTCCAGCAAGATCATCCGTTTCTTGTTACCAACACCAGTGATGAAGAAGGTGTCTTTGCATAGCTGATGGTACCGTTTAATTACAAGAATAAACACATCAGTATCAGGGGAGTATAGGATGTAGAGTTTTGTTGCCCCTCTTCGTACAGCATCCAGGCAGTCAGCTCATCTTTGGTGCTGGTACTTGATAAGAACTGCTTTGCAGACACTTTCCCCACTGGTCTGCTGTCTTCCACATGGTAAGCAGTTGGTTGCTTGCCACCTTGCCGTCTCTCCCATGTGGCCATCTTCAGGGAAGATGGGAGATCATAGCGATCAAACTACATGGATCTCACTATGCTCTTTGGTTTTTCTGTCCAGTATGGCTATGAAGTGTTGAGCCCATTGAGCAGACATTGTGATCCATGGTGGGTTTTTCCCATTCCCTGTACTACTGCCATTCCATCTATAACAATTACCTTCTTGGTTTGCTGAGGACAACTATCAGTCGTGACATTGTGTTGTTGATCACCAACATCATGGTCATTGCTAGCCTTCCAGTTGGGCCATCTCCTCTAGTATAGTCATAAGCTTGCTCTTGTCTGTACATGGCAGAAGGGTACCAGTTACGGTGAACAGTGCACGTGGTTGGGAGGTAAACTCATGCTGACCAATGGCTTCTCTCAGGTTGATCTCTGATCGTGATTGCGCAACAATCAGCATACATGCAAATAGTGACCGGTCGTCTTCCAGTCCTCAAACACACACACACACACACACACACACACACACACCTGTCAGTTTGTCTATCTGATCCTTTACTCTTTCTTTTCTTCACACTTACATAGGTTACGGAAGGCCTTACAGACTTCAGCTGGTGCTGGTTATGTAAAAGTCTATTAAACTTGATTAACAGAGATCTCTGCACTTTGTGCTCTGAATGGGTGTATACAAGAACTGTCAGAGCAGGCTATGCCTACACTCAAGCACACTAATAGGCGTGAATTGATAGTACTGATATTGAAGTATTATTTTTTTTAAGCAGACATTTTTGAGCATTTTAGAAACAATTTCTTGCTAAAGAGATCAATCATCAGCCTAAAAATATTTTATAATGTTGTATTGTTTATGTTGTCCACTTTTGCACACCTCCTTGTAGAATATCTTTGCTTTTTGGCACCAAACCCTATGCTACAATACCAGAAATGTGAGGTTTATGGACAAAACACAGAATTTGACCTTTGATTAGGGTCACTAAAACCTTCAAGAAAAAATGGAGACATGTTTCTTTTTTACTCTTAAGAACCCCTGGAACCAAGATATAATACTCTCCAGAAATTAACATGCGAAACCCACAAACTCCAAATTAGACACATAGGCCCCCCTACTATTCACTGTGCTATGTACATCCTGTGGTGTAGCTGTTTCTCCAAGACCCGGTCGATTAATTCCTTCATGTTAGAGAACGTGTCCATATCAGCTGCTCCATTAGCCACCGCTCCATTAGCCACCGACATGCTAGCGAATTTCTCTGAACGAGTAGACAGCCCAGGCCACAACGAGACCCGCTTTTTCGTGCCTGCAGGCGTTTCACCGAGTCACCATGACAACAGACAAAACGTTTTGGCGTCGAAGAAAAAGCAATAGACCTGGCTATTTAATGAAAAAAGATGGTTGGAGCACAGTCTATTGCAACAATTGCGGGTGCCGGTCACGTGCTTCTCTTCTTGTTTGGAGTTTTTTTAAGTGGGGTTATATGAGATACTTATCTATATAAATGTGTGTCAGTAGATGGCGTTTGGAGAAGCAGGCAGGAGTACCGGCACGGAGGCTAAGCAATGTCCTGCTCTGGACGGGGGCAGCAGCTTAACTTATTTTAGACACCTTAAAAAGGCTCACCTGAAAAAATCTATATCAGTTTACGTGTATGCTATATTTAGAATATTTTCACCACATTGCTTTGCCATTAGACAGCCCTTTCTGACAGGGAACTGAGCCCGTCCTGCCTGCTTCTCCAGCCGGGGGGGTATGGGGGTAACCTCCATTTACTGTACATAGGTAACAAGCAGCTCATAGAATCCCACTTCAATTGTTTAACCTGTACAAAAACAGAAATGTAAAAGTTACCTGTGTCAGAAGTAAACCCTGTAATTGGCTGTTTCAGTGCTCGTCATCCTGCGGGAAGGGCCTGCAGTCGCGAGTGGTCCAGTGTATGCACAAAGTGACTGGACGTCATGGTAACGACTGCCCAGTGACGCTGAGACCACCGACCTACCGGCCCTGTCACCATGGTACCTGCAACGACAAAATCAATGTGAACACCATTACCTCTCCCAGGCTAGGTGAGACACTGTTCTATATGGGGGGTTAAGGGTTAGGGTTGCCTTGTTCATTCGCAAGAGTACAGATTATAACTAAAGACCTCTGACCAAACACACTGTGGAATAATGAGCAGCTTCTCATATTAAAGGATAATTTCAGGGGGGTTTTCAAATCCTGACCCAATTTTTTTGAAATTGGTCCAGTATTGACCAAGATCACAGTGACAAGCCGGCGCGAACCGAGCTGCAATGTAACTTAATGGGGCAATTGTGCAACCCCTTTTTTTTTTTTTTTTACTGACAGGCTCTGATTGTTATTAAGTGTCTGACAACATTATTGATCTCACGGGATGACTTTTGTCCATAGACAGCTGGTGGAGGATCTGTTGTTTCACTCTCCACAACGCTGTCTTCGGACAAAAAGTCACCTTGTGAGATCAATAATGTTGTCAGACATAACAATCAGAGCATGTCAGTAGCAAAAAAGACAAAACTTAAAAATCAAGGATGCACAATTGCCCCATTAAGTTGCATTGCAGCTCGATTCGCCGGCCCATCATTGCGATCTTGATCAATACTGGACCAATTTCAAAGATTTTTGGTCACATCAGTCTATTAGACACAAATGTATGGGGAATTGGGACAAGTTGAAAAAGGACGGTCATGCATGCACACAGACAGAGATTCTGAATGCAGGACTTCTACTGTGCGGTACTAATAGTTTTACTTAATAAAAAACATTTTGAGTACTTCTTCTACCACTGCCAAAACCAACATACAAATCTGCGGCCACCCCTAAATCATTAACCACCCCTAAAAAACACACCCAATAGCTACTCGACAAAGATGATGTCAGTGAGAGCATCAAAGCATGTTGAGTAGGTCAGGCTCCCAGGAAGTGCGCTGGGCTTTGAAGCCTATTTCTTTAGTGACCAAATAGAGGAATTGCATCTTCCAGGTCCGTTATGTGATGTCTTGTGGCCCAAAAATACTTTGTGATGCAGCACATTAACTTGCTGCCTCTCTCCTATCTCCCCCCAGCTGCTCTGACCTACAAATGCATGGGGGACCAGTGGACAGTGCACTGTCGTGTGATCCGAGAGAAGAACCTTTGTCAGGACATGAGGTGGTACCAGCGCTGCTGTGAAACCTGTAGGGACTTTTATGCCAAGAAAATACTGCACAAGAGCTAATGACCAAATGCACCTACTTTTCCTCTACATAACACTCCTTTTTGTAAATGTTTTTAATATTGTTAAATGTTAAGAAAGAATAATGGTAAGAAAAGCATTTCTACTGTTGATGGAACTTTTTGTATTTAAAAAAAGAAAATGGCAAGTACACATAAATGTACATTTTAAATGGGCTCATAAACTTCTAGATTTGATGAAAACTTGAACATGTTCAAATATTTCTTTTGCTGTACACCAAAAAGAAAAATGGGGAGGCCTTTATTTGCACAGAATGATTAAAAATAAGTCCTTGGTTTTGAAGTAGACTCTAGCTTAGTTTCCATCCACTTGTCAATCAAGTTCGGTAAAAAAACTCCAACGGCTTTAAAGCGAATAAAAGCCTGTGTGTAATGATGTCACATGCTGTTTTGCGGTCAAATTGGTTTATCGAATTTGAGACATTTTATGGTGTTTCCATTCATTTTCACACTGAATCGCACAACATTCAAGCTGACATTTGCGAAAAATGTTTTGCCAGACAAAATGGATACCAACCTACAAATGAGTAATATTGCACAAATTGTAATAGGGCTTATGTGCCAGCTGATAGCGAAATATCAAGCTATAATAAGACAATGACGACGCTATCAACACATTGCTATGATGATGTAGATGCCCAACGACAACGGAGGTGGCCTGTGGTGTGGGAATGACAGCGCCTTAAACTGTTCTGGAAGATCGTGGTTTAGAGACACTTCACAGAAATCCTTTGGTTGAAGCATTTTCGGATTTGACCTGTTGTGTAATTTTATTGGCCCGTCCCTTGACCCAGATAAGCCATGGCCCTCCAGTTCCAATCGAGAAGCGTATCACAATTGTGCTTGAGTACAGAGTTGTAGGCGAAACGTTTGGGGCCAGCAAGACCACCGTGTGTTTATGCCGTGTGCAATGCCATACGAACGAGGATGATGCGAAGGTATATACCTACCTTGAGTGGATGAGGCGCATGAGATGTCACTGCGTAACTCCAGAGCACACCTTGTGCCACAGGTGTATGGCGCAATAGACGGGACTCACGTCCTGATTAGACCCCCTGCTGAAGGCTGCAGGGATTTTGTCAATAGAAAGGGCTGGCCTTCAATCGTACTATCGCATAAGCCATATATTGATTAAGAGAAAATCCGATGAGACTGAACCTATAAACTTTGAGTCGATATTCAGGAAATTCAATTAGAATTTTATTGTTTCCATAAGGACTTTTTCATTTCATTGTCTATCAGATAACATGGGATTATGAGTCAGCCACCGCTTTCCTCCTCTCCTGTCTTTCTTCATTGTATATTTTACTCTGTTGTACTGTATTACAGCTAATTGTTGCAATTTCAAATAACTTGTAGGCTAAAATAGGTTTATATATAAGTAAAATTATTATACTTAAAGGGGTGATAGAATGCAAAACTGATTTTACCTTGTCATAGTTGAAAAACAACAGTTTGGAGGGTAAATAGGACATACATAGAACCTCAAAATTCCATTGCCACCGCTTTCCTCTGCAAATCTAAAAATGTTAAACTGCTGCTGAAAACGGGTAAATCTCAGCAAAGCTCATAGTTGACGTCAACTATGTGGCTGTACCTTATTTGGGTCTAGTCTCTAGTCTTTGTCACGCCCCAACATTTACATAGGCTACACCACTGACCTGAGGTCAGCTTAGTCTTCTGAATCTAAGTCACGCATATCTCAGAAATTGTATACATTGTTCGTCTGCTGTTTAATTACTAAATTCACTTCTGAGACTTTTTTATGCAAGAAATCCGCTATGTAGAGGTCAAATATGTGCCGTTTTATGAAAATGGATGGCTAATTGCAAATTTTGTCCGACTGTTTGTCGGAGTTCAGCAGGAGCTGAGCAGGCTAACGTGACAGCAGCCGGTGCTGCCTCGCCACCTGGCCTGTCCTCCTTCACAGACCCTGGCCCACTGTGAGCTAGATGGATCTCTGTCACGGCCGGCAAAAGTGTTAGCTAAGCTTTGTAAGACCTTAGGGTAGCTGTAATATAAGTGGCGTGATGAAATTCAAAGTATAAATATATTATAGTTATGCCGAAAGTGTAGCTAGCTAGCTACACTTTCGGCATAACTATAATATAGCCACGATCTTTACCCATAGGATTGAAGGGACACTAACAGCTAACGAAACCCCTCACATTCACAAAAATGCATTAAATTGAAATTGGACACAATTGTTAGCTTTGTAAGACCTTAGGGTAGCTGTAATATAAGTGGCGTGATGAAATTCAAACTGTAAATATACTATAGTTATGCTGGAAGACGGCCAGCTCCATGGAGCCCCGAGCCCCAGTAGTCCAGTAACCCAGAAACTGTCACTTTCTCCTGGGTATTGATGGCTAATTTCATAATTTCATAAAACGGCCCATATTTGGGCTTTATATAGATGATTTCTCGCATAAAAAAAGTCTCATTGCAGTGTCTGAAATAAGAGACCTGCTGTCTCGTCTGTGTATAGGGTTTGCTCAACCAATCAGCGCGCAGCTCATCTAAATATTCATGAGCATACCATATTTGGAAGAAAAGCTCTCGTTCCAAATAGGGCCAAAACACAGGGATGCATAAGGGCCCATAAAATAGCAACCGGGCCATTTTCAGCCCTATCAATGTTACATACCCTATTAGGAGACCTTAAGGGACAGTGTGAAATACCCTACATAATCATTCTATCACCCCTTTAAATACCGCTATTAATTAATTATACTGTAATGTGTAAGTATCAATCAGGAGCCATGGTAAATAGGAGATAGGAGACTGGCCGGTCTGTTTGAGGGCCCTGATAGCTCATGGGGCAGAACATGGTGCAAGCATAAACATGGTCTCTGCATGCGTGGGTGTTTCAAATGCAGTTGAGTTGATGGGTTTATTTAAATTCACCACTTTGATCAACTGTGCACCTCAGTGCAGTATATTCTTATCGTAAAACATTTATCAGTGTGTCAGTATGAACAGAAAACCATACAGTCTGAGCAGTGAGAACTAACAGCTTTCACTGTTTCAGTTCTTGTCATCCTGACCATGGACATGCTCAGTGCTGTAGTCTACGTGATATGCCGTAAAGCCACTAGGAAAGGACAAGTGGATGGTGATGGCGCAGTTGATATGACACCTGCCTTTGGTGTGGGAGACCTGGGTTCGATTCCTACTGCAATGCATCAACCAATGTGTCCCTGAGCAAGACACTTAACCCCTACTTGCTCCAGAGGCGTGCGACCTCTGACATATATAGCAATTGTAAGTTACTTTGGATAAAAGCGTCAGCTAAATGTAATGTAACAAGGATTTCCCTATACCCACTTACAAAAGCGCGAGGATAACTTTACGTTACGACAATTGTTTTGTGACATAATTCCCCCCATCTGTGTTGCAAGTCACTTCAGAACAACATAGTTGCTTGGCTGTATTTCTCTGTGCAACCCTAAAGGACATATGAAACAAAACTTAATTTAAACTACACTCTTTCAGTGTTTTGGTAAGCCTGCCCCTGAAGCTACTGCAGACATTAACGTTACAGAAATTACAGAAAATGAGCCAAATGAGGCTGATGCTATACGCGGTAACGTTACAAAAAACGTTTGGGGTTGTCGCTCTGGGACACGTCGCTCTGGGATTGATGAGGAGTATGAAGCTAGGACGGAGAAATCACAGTTACTCACTATAAAAAACTAGATTACACCACTGGACGTGCTATACAGTAGGTTGCTTACATTTGTTACTTGCTGTGCCGTCCCAAGCGTCCCAGGCGGCCAAAATATAGAGTTGTTGTGATCCTGCTTGGTAGCAGGACCCACCATGGCTGTGAGACATTCAGACTTCAGTTGAAGAATAGACTTTGTCTTTAGACATGAACTCTTACCCATGGCCAGTGCACATAAAGTAAGGGTTAATCCCAACCACGTGTCCATTGTCAGGTATAACTGAACTGTTATATTTATTTTAATACATCATAGTACAATCAAAATCTTTCCCTCGTTACACCTGAGGGGTAGACTTAAAGGAACACGCCGACTTATTGGGAATTTAGCTTATTCACCGTAACCCCCAGAGTAAGACAAGTCGATACATACCCTTCTCATCTCCGTGCGTGCTGTAACGCTGTCTGACGGTTCCAGCATTAGCTTAGCCCAGCACAGATCCTGCAGGTAACTGGTTCCAACTAGCCTAATGCTCCGAATTGTGACAAAATAATGCCAACATGTTCCTATTTCCATGTTGTGATTTGTATAGTCACAGCGTGTACAAAAAACAACGTAACATGAGACACAGCCATCTTCTAACAGTAAACAAACCGGGAACTATATTCTCAGACAGGCTTGCTGCGAGCATATCACTCCGCCCAAGTACTATATTCTTCCGCCTGAGAATATAGTTCCCGGTTTGTTTACAGTTAGAAGACGGCTGTATCTCATGTTACGTTGTTTTTTGTACACGCCAGACTTATAAATCACAACATGTAAATAGGAACATGTTGGCGTTATTTTGTCACTTATTCGGAGCAGTAGGATTACTGGAACCATTACCTGCATGTTCTGTGCTGGCCTGATGCCGCTGGAGCCGTCAGACAGCATTACAGCACGCACGGAGATGAGAAGGATATGTATCAACTTGTCTAACTCTGGGGGTTACGGGGAATAAGCTAAATTCCCAATAAGTCGGCGTGTTCCTTTAAACCTGGAACATTCAACAGTCATTCCCATCCCATAATGTTCTTATGCAATGCAAACTTGTTTCATTGCTCCAGCAAATAGGACGGACCTTAGATACGACTTTCCATGCTTAGCAACAGGAGGTATTTCTATTCCGCTCGGCTTGTAGAACCCTTCAGCTAACGTTATGCTAGCAAGATTCAGAGTCAATGACATGTATGGGTGGCAATCAGTAAATGTAATTTTAACAGTATTTCTAACAACAAGACAAGCTAGCTATCCAGCCATATCATTGTCCCCAAATCAATATAAAGATTTTCACGAACAAATGATCGGCCATGTGTACTGGCGGCCGCAGCCTGAAGTAGAGAGCTGAACAACGAACTGGATGAGAGATGGTCGCTGTGAAACAAAGTCAGTTCAGAGTTTATTCTTACGGTCTATGGTTCAGAGGGGTGGTGCAACTTACTTTGTGCAGCTTGTGTGTTAGCGCCATCCTGTGGTTTTTGGTGTTGGTTTCAGAATTGAAAGCGTTATTAGCAATGAGTACACTCTAAGAAATATCTGTTGTATGACTGTATATTTTAACAGAAATTGTTTAGTAGAACGTGATTCACAGTTGTATTTTAGTTTTTTTCATTTCAGATTGCATAATTTGTGCTCCGACAACTTTTATTGGCCACAGATATTGGTTTTGTCCACGTTGTCACTTTTTTCGACATTTGTCACTGTTTTCGATGTTTGGTGCTTTTTTCATTTTGGACTTTTTTGCAACGTTTTTTTGCTTTTTATAACTTAGCAGATTTGTATGAAATAATTTGATATAAGCCTAACAGAAAATGTTCGGTATTTTAACTATAGTTACACACAAAATTGCCGTTTTGTAATTCACCCAGACTATGGTATGAATAAAAATAGGTTCATGTCTAAATGTGTGTGTATATATATATATATATATATATATATATATATATATATATATATATATATATATATATATATATATATATATATATAACTTTTTCACTCTTGGCTTTTTAAACAACAAGATTATTTTGTCCACCTCATTACATTTTACCATCATATCTGATAAAGACCCCATTTACATTTGTCCTTTCAAGTGTCTTGTATGCAGATAAAATCCAGATGCTATTTAATCCATGTTTGTTCACACTTAGCTACATTATGTGTCCTGTTGGACAAATGACCAAATCTAATTAAGATAAAATCTATCCCGAGGGTGGTGGTAGAGCACCTGAAGCTGTTTGATAACTGACAAGACCACTAGAAGAAGAACTTCTGCACTTTAGTTACAACAATAACAGTTAAGATAGCTAACAACAGCTATCCATAAACTTAACACAAATGCATGGATGAATTCTATTCATGAATTTCTACTCCACTCCCCTCCCCCACACAGATTACTGCGCACTGCCAGTCATGATCTAAATTTCCCCCATAGAGACATTCACATGAAAGTCAGTGTGATTATTATTATAATATATATTCTTTAGGAATTTCAAGTCAAATTCATAATTTATGTGCACTGTGTACACACAGGTTTTCTTATGCCTGTACACATGTACATAGTTTATTTTAACTATAATTCCGTCCATAAGTAACCCAATTACAGAATGTTTGACTATTTTGGTCGTGGATTTCATAAACTTTCTGTAATCAAACATTTTAAATCAAAAACTATCAGATAGGGGCCCCTGGGATGAAATCTTATCAAATGGGGGTCCGTGGTCTAATTTGTGTAATTTTAGGGGTCCTTGATGTAAAAAAGTTTGGGAACAACTATTTTAGAGAGCCACATCTGATCAACACAATGATCCCAATAATAACTATGTAATAACAACTGTCATGCTTTTAAAGAATAAAGCAATGGCATTGCTATTAATGGCACTGCCTGCTAATAATTATCTTTAAATGGTTGAACATTGAATACTTCCTATCAGCACTGAATATGTGTCACCAACAGCTGCTGTTCAAAAACATTATCTCCCTGTCAATCCTTTCTACATAGTTATGGAGCTCACATGCATCTGTGAGTCTTTTCCCAGGGGATAAATGGTGCTATCTTATGACCTGTTTCACTGTTGTGGAATTCAGCTTATAGTCAGTGAGTATGTTTACATGTACACTAATATTCCACTACTGTTCATAATATGACAATATTCTCAATTTCATACAGGTCATGTAAACAGCATATTTCGTTTGGATATTCAGAAGAAGGCCTTTTTTTCAAATGTAGCTTTTTCCGATCAAAACGTGATCTTCCGATATTATTTTGGTTTTAGACGCACTCTTTGGACATACTGTATATACAGAGCATTTGGAATATGAGTCTCAATCAGGGTTTTTACCTCTGTGACAGTTTACGGCCTCTTGCCTGTTTAGGGCTTACGGTCAGCTCTGTGCAAACCAAGCAGCCAACAGTTTGCAGGGCTGCGGTAGAGATGCATGGCCAAAAGAAAAGGAGAAACACAGCTACTCTTAAACATTATGAAAGACTGGAATAGTATGTATTATGTGCATAAAAATGGTCCTATTGTCATTGTTAAGTTACCTGCTTTTGTATGTTGTTGGATTATTTAATAACATTGCCTTTTTATTGAGGAGTCTTTTCTTTTTTGCCGATGTATTGCAAATATCTTTAATTATTCCTGTACTGTACTTTGTTTTAGTTGCACATGAACTGCCATTACATGTATTTTATGGTGCTGATTTGGAACTGAGTAAACCCTCTGTTTCTACAGTGATTTGACCATTTGTCTGTTGTTCTGTGTATATATATATATATATATATATATATATATATATATATATATATATATATATATATATATATATATTAAGGTATGTAGATTTACTATTAAACCAAAATGCAGACTGCTCTCTTCATCTTCCTGTCCTCACAGCACACTGCCACATACTGTAGATTGTCCTCCCCCATCTTATATGAACGTTTATAGTGACAAATTCCATAAGGAGGCAGGTTGGGATGGTGGATGGGTCAAACAAACACAGGCCTTTCACCCAGGGGTTCCAGTCCTAAAGCTAGTCTCACAAAGCTAGTCTCACATTGCCAGACCTTCGTCCACAGTGCTGCTGCGGAGGGTCTGGCTAGTCCACACAGCCTTCCAGGATGGAAGAAAAACATGCTCTGGTTTATTGACATTTCTTTAAACCAATCACAATCTTCTTGGGCGCTGCTAAGTGCCGGACGAAGCAATGGTGACACTGCAAAATAGTCTTGGGAAGGAACTTGTTTTGGTGAAACATGTTGCATGCTCCAATCAGGTCTACTGTAGTCCAGCCTTTACTTCCGTAACAAGCGCTCGTCACTTTGCATCACTTTATAACCACGTTATAATGCTCGCCTAGCTGTTGGGTGGTACACCCTCATGCTCCGCTTCTGACTGGCTAGCAGTCCTTACCTACTTTGCTTTTCTTCCAAATATGGTATGCTCATGAATATTTAGATGAGCTGCGCACACTTAGAGACGAGACAACAGGACTCATATTCCAGACACTGCAATGTTTTGTTACCAAATTCACTTCTGAGACTTTTTTATGCGAGAAATCAACTAGGCCTATATAAAGCTCAAATATGGGCCGTTTCATTAAAATTGATGGCTAATTGCAAATTTGGTAAGACGTGTCTGACTTTAGGAGCTCCACACAGTCTGACGAGAAAGCGGCAGCCTGCTGGGCTCCATACACAGGGCAAAGTCACCCTTTGACTTTAACTAACTATAATATATTTACAGTTTGAATTTCGTCACGGCACTTATATCACAGCTACCCCAAGGTCTTACAAAGCTAACAAAAGCTAACAGTCCGATTTCAATTCAAGGCATTTTTATGAACGTGAGGGGTCTTGCTGGGAGGAGCAGCTATCTCACAGAACTCATATCCATAAGGTGTTTTGTCAATGTACGCTAACAAGGCACCACATCTGCTGTATGCATCAGCGATGAAAATTATTAAAATGTATATTTAATAGATTAAGTTAAGATGTGACAATAATATAAATTTTAAGTTTTTTTCAAGATAGAACACTAATATAACTTTACAATAATATATCATTTTTTCATGTGTGCCGTCCTTCGCACGCCTCCGGGTAACGTTGCCCAACTCTCGGGGTACATATATTTCAGTATATTCAAGTAAAAGCAGTCTCTGCTTGTCCCGTGCAAATGCGCCACACAAAACTCAGATGTGAAGGGGTAATTTCTAAATCACACGCGGTCCCAAAATGATTCTAATCCCGTGCAAATAGGGTTTATGAATTTGCACTATAACGTTAGCTATATCAGGCTTTGATTTTAAGCTAACATTACCATTACATGCGCACCTATTTGCAATAATACCACATATGGTTAAAAACAGTTCACCAGCGAGACCGTTGTGCATACCTACTGTAAACGACTGTAATGTTAAATATATATCTTTTAGGTTTACGTGCAGTTTAGTGTCCCAAATTCCACTATGGCCACGCCAAGACCCGCCATACGAAGCAGCTCGATTGGTTGGAGTTAGGCATTTGACCTTGAGTGGTTAAGGTTAGGATAGCATATTGGTCAGGGGATAGGACCTGTACAAATGGGGTTACGTTACTGGGAATTTACTAAACTGCACGTATACCTATATTTTAATCTGTTTATTCGGTCTGTATAACGTTATTAGTTAGCCTCCTAGCTTGGTTAGCAAGGTGCAATCTAGCTAGCTAACTGATATTAATTGGGATGCTAATGTTGGCTAACGAAAAACAGTATTAAAACAAAATGTAATGTTACTTACTGAAAAAACTGAACTGCCGACTCATTTGAGTGTCTTGTCATACAACCGAACGCTGAACAAGACATTATTAGGCGACCACAGTCGACCAACTGTCACTACGACAAAAGCGTGGTCAACCCCCAAAATGAAGTTCACGTGCCATGGATAAGCTTTACTAAACCTCTGTCATGATTGACAGGCCGCGAACTGTCAATTACATCATAACCACCATCATAAAACACACTCTGCTTTATTGTCGATTTTATAATCAACGAGACCATAATTAAAAAAATTTACATAATTCTGTATTGCAGATGACTTAGAACTAGCCATTGAGACCATAAACTAATTATGAAAATGTTTACTGAAGTAATAAATCAAGTGAGAAGTGGGTCACTTTCTCATAGACTTCTACAGAAACCGAGCTCCTTTTGCAACCGCACTTGTTGGCTCCTGCTGGAATTCTGATAGAATGTAGGTTTAAGGCACTTCCGCATTTGCTAGCATTTCGCGGAACTGGATGCTTTGTCCATTAATATTTACAGTCAATGTTATATACAGCAGAAATAGTGGCAGCCATCATTGCATTACAGTGGGTTAAAGAGGTCAGACTTGATAGGGTGGTATTATGTACAGACTCTGTCATAAAAAGCATACAGTCAATTACATCTGTCAGAGAAGACCTACTTATAGAACTTCATCACTGTTTGCTAAGATTACATTGGGGTGGCATAGATGTTCAGTTTTGTTGGGTGCCAGCACATTAGGGGGTGAAAGGGAGCAAAGGTGCAGACAAACTAGCTAAAGAGGCTTTACTAAAGGAAATAACAGTTCCAATTCCACTAGGAAAAGGACAAGGAAAAGCTGTGGTTCAGAAGAAAGGAATTGAAATATGGCAGAAATGGTGGGAGGAAGACCGAAAAGGAAGGGGATATTATAAAATACAAAAGTCTGTCAGTATAAAGAATTATACGGAAAGGACCAGGAGGGAGAAACTTATAATGACAAGACTCAGGGTGGATCATACAGGACTGAATAGCACCTTGTTTTTAGTGGGGGAAAAAGAGTAAAAACTGTGAAAACTGTGGGGTTAAAGAAAATGCTGAACATGTCATATTGTACTGCACATTGAATGAGGTGGAAAGACGGGTGTTTAAAGATAGCGTTCAGGAGGCAGGGCGGGAGTGTAATCTGATAGGGATACTGAGATCCGAAGGAGAGGGAGAGGAGATAAGAATCACCAGAAAGGCACTAATTAAAAATTTTAAAAGACACAGGTTGATGAGTAGAATTTAAGATAATTGTAAAATGACATGATGTTACACACTCCTGTACAGTAGGTGGCGGTATGCATATAAACGTTGTTTGCAATCCGCCATTAAATGGAAGAAGAAGAATAAAGAAGAAGAAGAAGAAGAAGAAGAGGAGGAGGAAGAGCAGCAGGAAGAGCAGCAGGAAGAGCAGCAGCAACACCATAGACAGTTTATGAATGTAACTATTAATAGTAACAGTCTATGGTTTCACACGGAAGAGGCAGCACCATGGAACACTCAGCGAGCTGCAGAGACCTCTCCACCATGAGAGAGCGCTTTGACTGTCTGACAGAGGCGTACACATGTTTTCTGATGGGAACATGCCCCAGCCAATGTGTGGCCTGCGTGATATTTTCCGGACTGGTCCCCGGCGAGGACAGAGAGTGTGCTCCTTCCGAGAATCGCCGTGTGAACAGAGCGGAGCTGAGCTACATCAGTGTGACTCTGGTGGAGAAGATTACCTCCAACCTGACGTCTCGCAGCCTGTCTCCAGCAGTCACCTTATACTGCGTGGAGATGCTGACGGTGTTGTTTCAAGACATGGATCTCATGTCACTACTTGTAAGTGCCCCACTCCTCCTCAGGCTGACTACAAAAACACACAAATACATTTTAACACCGTACGTGGTTTCTACAGTGATATCTTAAAAGAGCACTATTCCACAGATGCAGCATTTCCAGGCTGAGGACCAGATCATCTCACACCTGGCTGCAAAGACTGTATCAACGTGGGTGCTCTATCAGCTCCACAAATCTGTGAGTCCCCAGGGCTGCAGTCCAGATTTTAAGAAACACAGACAGCAAAGTTTGCTTAGAAAACTTCTTCAATTCAACTTTATTTCAGACACACATACCATATCAGTATAAAAGTATGTGAAACACAACAACACAGACCAGACAAAAAGTTCTATACATTGAAGTTCATAAGTGCTCAAAACACATACAGACATTTGTTCCAATGTTTCCATAATACCTTGTGTCACTCTGTGTGGGGTCAGTTAAAGCCATTATAATTACATTTACACAAACTATAATACATGGCATTCCTCAATACAGCATGAAAGGTGGGAACATTACTAGTCACAAACAGTAGGACGTTCATTTACTTCATACGCACTCCGTCTCTTTTGTTTCAAACTTCTTTACTGGTAAACTTTCTTTAACCACACCAAATTAACACTCATATATATAATCTCCCTTTTAGAAAAGTATAGGGAAGTATGAGCTCTGTACATGCCATATCAATAAGTTCTTCAGTGTTTCTTGTTATAGAAAAATGCCTGAAATAAATGACACTGTCAGTGAGCAACGATGATGCAAAGAGTTTGGCCTAAAAGCTGCTGTACAAATTTGGAATAGAAAGACCAACAGGTCAGGAGAAGATGAAGAAGTGGTAGGGTTTAGATGTAAATATTAAGACGTGATTACTTGACCAATACTAGCTTTATATTGAATCTGACATATTGTACTTATCAAAAAAAAAATAAACGTCCTCTCACTTTCAACTGCTTTTATTTTCAGCCAAGTTAACATGCGTACAACTTTGTATGAACATAAAAAAAATTAAACTACTAAGAAATAAACTGAACAATGTTTCATGGAAGAATGTGTCCCTGAACAAAGGATGGTCAAAATCAAAAGTCACAGTCAGTATGTGGTGTGGCCACCAGCTGCATTAAGTACTGCAGTGCATCTCCTCCTCATGGACTGCACCAGGTTTGCCAGTTCTTGTTGTGAGATGTTACCCTACTCTTCCACCAAGGCACCTGCGAGTTCCTGGACATTTCTGGGGGGCATGGTTCTCGCCCTTACCCTTTGATCCAACAGGTGTGCTGGGATTGAGATCCGGGCTCTTCGCTGGCCATGGCAGAACACACAAGACTTTACTGTCTTGCAGCAAATCACACACAAATCATCTTCCCTGTCTTCCCCTGTTCTGCAACTTTTGATTTTGACCATCCTTTGTTCAAGGACACATTTTTCCATTTCTGTTAATCACATGTCTGTTAAATGTTGAGTTTATTTCTTAGTAGTTGAATTTTTTTATGTTCATACAAAGTTTTACGCATGTTAAGTTGGCTGAAAATAAAAGCAGTTTAAAGTGAGAGGACGTTTCTTTTTTTGCTGAGTTTATGTTCCAACATTATATGTGTATGATATGGACTTTGATTTCTCAGGGTACAGTCAGTCCTGTCTGGCAGAAGAAGTGTGTGCAGGCATTTTACATCTCACTCCCCGGTCCTGAATTGGACAAATGTCTGTGGTCACTGACTGAAGTCTTAAAACGACTTCTTAAAGGAGCTCATCGAGGTAAAACCTGTTAGTTTTTTTTCCATTCACACTGTGAGCAGAAGCTCTGTTCATTTACAGGGTTTCTGCGGGGTCTTAAAAAGTCAAAGTCAAAATTGTAGGCCTTAAAAAGTCTTACATTTTAATAATTTTAAACATGTCTTAATTTTCCTACGTCATTAGTAACGCTACCTCTAATGCTCATTGAAATGTTCCTGCAGTGCTTTAGAATGTTGTTGTTGTAGTTGTTTCAGTCGCTAGTCCAAATATAATTTGCTGTGTTACAACTACAAATGAGACCAACATGCAACTTATATTGCAGCCGATCTAGACACCAGTCGTATAATGCCAATGAGGAAATCGGGGAATTGTTTGAGACAATGTTTTCGGACTACAACATTTTTTTTATGTTGTGATATAGGTCTTAAATTTAATTCATAATGGTCTTAAAAAGTCTTAAATATGACTTGGTGAAACCTGTAGAAATCCTGATTTAGCTTAAACCTGTGACAGCCAAACTCTGCTGATGTGTGAACTCTTATCAACCTTGTTGGTCACAGCAGAACTTCATGCTCATCAGCCAGCTCACATATTCTCTGCTTTTTGTTTCCCTGATCCAGGACCGTCATACTGTGCATCACTGTCATTGTTATCTCCCAAACCTAGGACACTGAGTGGCTCATAAAATGTGCTACAGGAAAGTTTTTGAAAATACAAACTATAGCCCGGTTGATACTGGATTAAGGCAAATACCGATAGATAGAGCCCATGCCAAGTAACCGCATAATTGAAATTGCCAAAAAATATCTTTACAAAAATAAAATAACCATAATGGTATATCAGATGATATTCATTCCTTTATGTTAACGCATAACATAAACAGTGGTGGAAGAAGTATTCAGATCCTTTACTTAATTAATAGTGCTAATACCACAATGTAAAAATTCTCTGTTACAAGTAAAAGTCCTGCTTTGGTAAGTATCATCAAGAAAATGTGCTTAAAGTATTAAAAGTAAAAGTACTAAATGCAGATAAATCCACACATTTTAGAAACTGGAAAGTTCTGTCAATTAAATGTCAACTTCCGGAATTGCTCAGGTGCTGCCGGAAATTACCGTGGATGTCACTCTTTTCAGGCGGTTATCCGTTAGCTTTCACTTTCTTTGTGTTTGAATTTTAAACTGGATTTATGAGGACTATGGTTTACTGCTCCTCAGATCACTGCAGGGTAAATCCAGAGAGCTAGTTAGACTATCTGTCCAATCTGAGTTTTCTGTTTCAACTTTTGGACATACACGTTCCACCAAAACAAATTCCTTCCCGAGGCTATTTTTTTATTTTTTATAGCGGCACCGTGGCTCTGCTCAGCACTTAGCACCGCCCATGAAGATTGTGACTGGTTTTAAGAAATGCCAATAAACCAGGGCACGTTTTTCTCCCATCCCAAAATGTTGTGTGGACTAGCCAGACCCTCCTCGGAGGAAGGTCTGGCAATGTGAGTCTACTTGCAGTGTGATCCTTGTTTTGTTGTTGTGTCTAATCTCTCATTTTTAAATGCATGTATTTTCTTCCATCAGAAATCCTTGGGAAACTTCTGTCAGCTTTTGACTCCAGCCTAAGTACTCTATGTTCAAAGTTTCTCCCTAAGGAGAGAGACAAGACAACGCAGTGTTTGGTGGATCTTCCCAGCAGCAGCGGACGCTGGGGAACAACCTTCTGCCTCCTGCTGGACCTGCTGGAGCTGCTGACTGCATGCAGTGTGACATGTGGAGCTGGCATCTGTCTGGAGAGTCCGAGAATGACCTATGTTCACTCCTCAGCACTCCTGATGACAATCAGCTGCTCCTCAGAGTATTTTGTCAAAAAGCGAGCGCTGCTGCTTCTGAAGAGAGCCGTTCTTCAGAAGGCCGGAGAGGACTGGTCTTTAGGAGAAGGGCTGCTCACTGGGCTGAAACACAAGCACTTCGACTCGGATATGAGTGTGCTGTCTCAGAGTGTCTTAACAGCCATGGCTACTGATTGGTTACACAGTGTTCAAGTGGAGTCTTCCTCATTCTTTGGGGGGACCAGATGCATCAGAGGGGAAGAAGATCAGAAACCAGACTGTGTGATGCTGAGAGCTGTCAGCCTGCTTCTTCTCAAGTCCATGGAGCTTCACATACAAACAGCTGGGGGAACAGGTGAGAATCCAGTAGGGCTGCAATTAGTCTATATCCATGACGTTCCACTTCCGGGAATGCTCCGGTGCTGCTCTTTTCGGCCAGATGTCCGTTAGCTTCCCCTTTCTTTGTGTTGTAATTCTAAACTCCGGTGGATTTATGAGGACTATGGTTAACTGCTTCTCAGATCTCTGCAGGGTAAATCCAGACAGCCAGCTAGACTAAGTTTTCAGTTGCACGACTAAAACATCCTGTGAGTGAACACGTTCCACCAAAAAAGTTCCTTCCCGAGGCTATTTTGCAGAGGCACTTAGCTTAGCGCTGCCCAGGACGATTGTGATTGGTTGAAAAAAATGCCAATAAACCAGAGCATATATTTCTCCCATCCCAGAATGCTGTGTGGACTAGCCAGACAGGAAGGTCTGGCAATGCAAGACTAGGATGTAACTAAAGATTAATTTCATTGTTGATTATTTTCTCGATTTAATTGATTAGTTGTTTGGTCTATAAACTGACAGAAAATGGTGAAAAATGTGGTTCAGTGTTTCCCAAAAGCCCAAGAAGAAGAAAGTCTTGTTTTGTCCACAACTCAAAGATATTTAGTTTACTGTCACAGAGGAGTGAAGAAACTAGAAAATATTTACATTTAACAAGCTCCAATCAGAGAATTCTTACTTTTTTCATAAATGACTCAAACCAATTATTCGATTTATCAAAATAGTTGGTAATTAATGTAATAATTGACAACTAATCGATTAATCTTTCGCAGCTCTAGAATCCATGATAAAAATCCCAACACTGGTACACATACAGTATATATTGTATGTATTGTGTTTATTTTTTGGATTGATGTCACATGATAAAAGTTTGAAGGAGATGGTGCTGGGTTTAAAGTGAACTTTAGACTTATGCAATTTAGGGCTGTAGCGAATTTTTTTTTGAGCTTCGAAGCTTTGGTACTTATCAACAGCGAATAGCTGGACTGTCCGACGAGTGACGACCGACGCAGTGTTGGTGAATGAATGCTAAGCCAGCTAGTGCCTCACTAGAGTATTAGCATTATGAACTGTCGTACTATCTCTACCTTTAGCAAATCGCCTGAAAACGACACCAGGCTGCTACAGTATAACCTTACAGACCTCTACACACATCAGACAGCTCGCTGTAACTTAACTGTTCTCCGTTCCTGTCTGAGATGGACGACATAGTGCTGCATAAATTAGCCAGCAGCTACCGGCTTAATACCAACAAAACACAACAGTAAATTTCAGCCTGCATGCACATTTAAAAAAAACAACGGATATTAAAATTTAAAATCGAATACCTACCTTTCAAACGAATATTCAAATATTCGGATCCAGCCCTAATGCAAAATGTCAAGACCTTTTACAAACCCCAATTCCAATGAAGTTGGCACGTTAGGTAAAACGTAAATAAAAACAGAATACAATGATTTGCAAATCCTTTTCAACCTATATTGAAGTGAATACACTACAAAGACAAGATATTTAATTTTCAACAACCAGACTCTGCTGAATGATGATCGGTGAGCTTTCACAGCCGTGGGGACGCGGTGTTCTACGGTTTAGTAGTACAGTTAATCCAAAGGCAAGACCACCAGCCAAATGCTACTACTAACAATAGCCTCTGGATAGCCTCTGATCCTGAAGTCATGCACATGGTGTGAGACTTCCATAGACTGTATTTACAGTCTATAGCGACTTTACAAGGGGTAAGGGCTGGAGGCCACTGATCTGTGTGCGCCATTAAAAAATACATAATTGATTGGAGAAAAACACTGGGTTATGCTGATACTTGCCTTTGTCATCTCACAGCAGGGGTGGACAGTGCCACCGAGGTTTCTGGGTATCTGCAGAGTCTGTGGGGTTTCCTGAGGCGGTGCAGTGTCCAGCTGACAGAGAACACTCATCGGTGCTGCTGGGTCAGCCTGCTGTTTGGAGAACAGGACGACGACATGATGGAGACCGCCAAAGCTTTGTTTTCCATATTTCTCCATCACAGGTACAACAGGCGTACAGACGAATGTCATTCATTTGCATCAACTGTATGTCAGTGTTGGGCAAGTTACGTCCAAAATGTAATACAATATAGATTACTAATTACTGTAATTTGAGAGTAATTAGTTATATTATATTGCTGAATCTGTCTTAATTTCAGATATTTGAGATTTTGAGAGACTCTAGTCACACTCATTCCGCTCCCCGTTTCTGGGTTGGCACTCTACCAATCAAATGGGTCATTTGAGTCCGACTGCCGGCAGGGCGATGCATGTCAAATCGGGCCAAAATGAACACACCGTACAGATTCAAGCCACTGACCTTGCCTGTCCAACAGCCGATTATCGCGTGTCAGCGCCTTTACAGTTACCTGCTGGGACACAGATGTTGTCCGTATATTACCTGTTGGGACACAGATGTTGTCCGTACCGTCTCTGGTTCTGGCTCTAAACACAGGAACAGTGACAGGGCAGCTCGCTTCAACACAGCGTAATAACTCCTGAAAATAATGTCCATCTTGCAAATGTAGAATCCGTCCCTGCAGTCATCTCAACCATTGAATTCCAGCAACAGGAAATATTACTCACTGACTTTTTTTCTCTGGTGCCAAAATGTTGGTGAATTCTTAAAAAAACAAAACACCATTTAATTTCGGGTTAAAATGCGTTGTAACTTGCGTTATTGAGATTGTAACGGGTATGCAGACGTGTATAAAGTACTAGAGACCCATACTTGAGTAAAAGTACAAGCGCTCTATCAAAAAAGTTAAGCATCACACATAAGTAGAAGTACTAAAGTATTCAACATTTTTTGTACTTCAGTATTGCAAGTAGTTTATTTTATTTTACTACTGAAGTACTGAAAATAAAAGTACAAGTATTGTGTTATTGAGTTATTAAAGAAAGCAGTCAAAAGTTTGAATATCATATTGTTTATATTATGTCAAATGTTTAGCCAAGGCTGTAGCCAAAGGAATTAACAAATATTAAATATATTATATTAAAAATAACAAATATTAACAAATACTGAAATAAAATGTACAATTACCACACTGTGTAAGTAAAATGAACATCCTCTCCAGCACAGTAACGATTAAAGCCCCCAAAAAAACTTATCACACACTAGCTAGTAACGTGATGAACAGGAGAGTTAGCAAGCTAGCAAAATACAGATAAACTAGGAGCTTCACATCACAGGGTCAGACGGTTAACATTCAGTACTCACTGCAGACTGAAACAACTCGGGAATAGATTAATCTGCTGCAACAATAGCTAAATAGAGTACAAACTTACATTGTTTCTAACTTCTGAACTTGCAACCGTAATGAAAAGAAACACGACGCGATCTCTGAGATTTCTTACGTAAATTACGTAACTAACGTACACACACACTGTAACCTACACCGTCTTCGTAGCGTGAGGAATTCACAACACTAATGAGTAAAGATGCAGCACATAACAAATGTATTGGAGTAAAAGTATTAAACTCATCGAAAATATGTACTCAAGTAAAAGTGGAAGTAGGAGAAAAAAATAATACTCCAGTAGAGTACAGATACAGCCTTTTAGTACTTAAGTACAGTGGTTCTACTTCGTTACTATACAGCTCTGCGGGTATGATATTACCGAAACTGTATTAGTAATGTGTTACTCCCAACATTGGTTACAGTATAATGTCAGAAAGGGGTGTTCAGCTTACACACAGCTTTTCACAGCACTGTGCCTTGTTGTTTGACACATCAGTTCAGCAACCACTATTGGTGACTGGGTAAAAGGTGAACAGATTAGGCAGATAAACCTTAGCACATAATGAGAGACTAAAAACAACACAGACTGCATCAAGTTTCACTGGGATTCTCTGATGTTTCTCCCTGCAGAATGTGTTCTGGGCTGGATGACGTTGCTGTGTTGGAGGCAGCCTGTGCCTCTGGCTGCAACCCTCACTGCCACTTCCTGCTGCTGCTTCAGAGCATCTCCTTCGACCACAGCATCCTCCTGGACTTCCTCATTTCCACTGAAACCTGCTTCCTGGAGTACTTTGTGCGATACCTCAAGTTCCTGCGAGCAGATTGGCAGGGCTTCACTGCAGCGTGCGGAAGAATCTGCTCGCCACATATGCAGCAGTCCGTTACTGCCTTATGTGCTGCTGATACTTTAAAGGTGACGTGCAAAGGTGAGCCGGATCGGGTTAAATTCAGCTCCTGTGCCCAGTCCACAGGTGTAACTTCACAAGTGGGAAGGGTCAGTTTGGCTGCTGGTTTTCACCTGGTAGAGTATGATAGTTCTGACGAGTCTGATCCAGAGAACATGGAGGTTTCTCAGGATGAACCAGCGGCGTCTGTATGTGACAAAAGTACATTTAGTGCCTTGGATGTGAAACAAGAGATCAGTGGACCACCAGTACCTATCAGGCAGAAACAATATGAGGCGTCTGACTCCACAGTATTACTGAGTCGACCTAACTCCACTTTGGAAAGAAGAGCAGAAGGGCCATCCCTGCCGGTGTTGCAGAGTGAGCAAACATCCGGTCCAAACATGGCGCCTCAGCCAGGACAGGTGGCCTGGGAAACATTAGCCAGGGCAGTCATCTGTATGTCAGAGCTCAGAGAGGTGGTGACCAGGCTGCAGACAAATAAACTCTTCCCATACAACCCATCTTCACTTCTGAAGCTCTTAGCACAAGTAGAGAACTATTCCAAGCTATCACGTCTCTTACATTTCAATAAATGATAAAGATGTATAATATATGTTTTGTGAAGTGATTTGGAAGCTAAATTAAAATGGTGTTTTTAAGTTACTAGTTATTTCTCTCAAAAGTAATTGATTTACTTTACTAACTACGGTACTGCATTTAAGAGTGACTATTTACAAGGGAATAGAGCTGCATGATATGAGGAAAATATGCAATAAAGTTTTTTGAATTTTGCCAATATTACTTGCGATAAGTAAACGGATATTAAAGTGTACTCAGTTCTGCACTTCTGCTGCTTTCAGAATTCTGCTAAAATGCAACAAATTTCTTATTAAATTTAAAACAAATTAAAAAGGAAATAATTTCCAACATTCTTTTATTAAACATATTGAACATTTAATTGAATATAAAAGGCACCACTAAAAAAAGAATGAGTTACATTATAAAGTGCAGTTTTCTACAAATATTTTCTTTCAACTAACGGAGTGTCTTTCGCAATGTGTATATCGCGGCAGTTGATGACGATAAAAAACTGAGGGGGGGACAAGGGAAAAGAAAATAGTAGGCCAACACAAACACGGACTGAAAAGAAATAAAATCAGGCGCTAAATGGAATGGAGATATAATTTAATGTTGGCTACTGACATACAACCACATCACGCAATCTAAAGTTGTGTTATGAATGGAGTAGACCTATTACATACCTGATAATTCTGTTATTATCTCCCTCTGTTAAAAGCCCGACCGAGATTGACTCAGGTTTTCGCCTGTTGTCTGTCACTTTCCCTTTTAGCTTTTAGTTCTTTGTTTAATTTCCTTTTTTTCTGTGCAGCAGATTACTTCTCAAATAACATGGCATTAAAATACAATTAGGCCTCTATAAAGAAATCTCCTGCTACCCTTTTACCTGGCCTTCATGCTATCCTAGCTTTACTGCCGTCATTAATAAATAATCATATTTGATGAGACAAGTTTCTTTTCTTTCTTTTTAAAAATGTTTAACTTGAGAAAAACACAAAACCAACAAGAAAAGTAGCATGGTCAATTCAGGGTCAAACTTCACCCCTTGATGTCGTGCTGTAATGAAACACATACATCCATATAACGGCAAGATCTTCAGCTTTCCATCGGCACATTTCTCTTTTCTTTAGCAGTACAATTTACAAAGATATTCCTGGATACAGTTTGGGTCGCCGGTGACTATTCACAGTTAAAGCAAACTAAATACTGGACTGTGGTAGACTTTGGCATAGGTCAGAGATCTTCAACAGGGGGTCCAGGACCCCTGGTGGGTCCTCATAGTTACTGCAGGGGGGCATCAAATTATACATTTTTTGACATGATTTCCAACTTATTAGCTAATTTAAATAAGCCTATTTAAAAAAAAAAAAAAAAAAAAACATTGATAGGCTTACTGGCCTATAGGTAAAGTAGTCTAGTCAGTATCCACAGATTCAGGTAATCCTAAGGATTCACTGCCACATTTAGTATTAAAACATGATTTATGAAATTATGTTAACAATTATTTGAATAGCTTTGTATTCTATGCACTAAAAGGGTATGTATAAAGGCTTTAGGCCGCCTACACGTTATTGTAGGCCCAGTTTAATATGCAACTTAATTTGATACAATATATGTAGTAGGGGGTCCCTGATCCATCGCTCTCTCAGTTAAGGGGTCCTTGGTTTAAAAAATGTTGAAGACCCCTGGCTTAGGTCATTAACTAGCCATGAAATATGCACAACTAAAGGTAAAAATCATCAGTTGCTATTGTGCTTCCGTGTGTGGATTATGGATTCCTTTTTTCTTTTTTTCCACCCTTATTAAAATAACGAGTTCTGTTGCATACGTTATTTACAATTATTAGTAAAGGTAAAAAGGGTAATGTAGTTATATGCAAGCCACCAGGATCTGTTCTCTCTGTCTCCATGCAGCCATGAGGAGGCTGATGATAGGATGTCACTATATGCAGCTGTGGCTCTCAAAGACTGTATGGCTGCAGCCTGGAGCGTCCCATGTCATGCCGTCCCGCCTGGTGCCGTCCCCGAGCTTCTACTTTTCAAAATAAAAGCTGGCGTCTGGAATAAAATACTTTAAAATACTTTACTACTTTAATACTCTATTTTTTTTAAAGACACTGATGTGTAGGCCTACCTTAAGGAAAATCACAGAAAGAAACCATCAGAGTCTGCAACCATAAATTGCTGTAGGTAACGTTAGCTAATATTCGCTAACAAATGTCAACTAACGCTGATGCAGGTTTCATCAAATGTACGTTAACATGAGTCATTTTGTACCCACCACTTTTTTTGAAAACCTTAAGCTCAATTTAGTTAAAAAAAAAAAAAAAAAAAAAAAAAGTCCATAACACATAATTCTTTAGCGACAGATGCCAAAAAAATCCACAACAATTTCTATCCCCACAGGGAAGGCACTGGCTGCCCTGTCGGGACATTCTGCTTAACGTGAAAAAGCTTAACGTGGTTTAATGTAGGCCTACCACAACAACGATCAATGATCACCAAATTTATCATGGCTATATCTTGTAATGAACACTTAAGCCTGTCAAAAGAACTAAACCGAAATTCAACGATTATCTCACATTAACATTTTCTTCTTCATTGGCGCCTATGGCGAGGAAAAAGCTTGTACCTAAACAAGGATCAGTGATTACCAAATTTCTCTCACATATTGCTCCTCATAATCACTGAAAACTGTCAAAAAATCTAACCAGAAATGTGGTGATGATTGATCGTTGTTTAGGTACATTAAACCACGTTAAGCTTTTTCACATATGACTTATAAAGCCTATGAGAACCGTGGGGAGTCAACCCACAGCCGCCCTGCTGAAAATGTGATGCAGAAACGCCTCAGATGTCAGATAACGTCCATAATAATTGACCGTTCGCAAAAGCCACGGCCCCTAGTTATTGTTACTACGCCCGTCAAACAATTGAGAACCAGACACCTAGCCATGGCTGGGTTGAGCTCCTACCTATTGGTATAAGTAATTAGTTTTGGAGTAATGCAGCAGACATATCCTCCAGGGCACGATCGAAAGGGCTGCAATATGCAGTGGAGGGATATGTTCAATGACCGTCAACCTCTTGCTAAATTATCTGTGTTGATAGCAACATGTGCTTGACAGGCTAATAGCTATCAGGCTGCCTGAATTTCCTACGGAATAATAAAGTATCTAATGTTCTAACTTTACTACTTTCGATAATAATGCTATATAGAGCCACAACTGTTAACTTAAGTCCAGTTTTACAGATTGTAACTTATGTACTTAGCTACTTAAACTACTTATTGATAATTGATATAAGTTAGCTCGCTAGCTTTACTTACCTTGGACATAAGTAGTAATAGGATGGCGTCTTTGCGCGTGCATGTGTGACGTCATCACACGCACGCGCAAACCCGCCATGTAATCTGGTCATATGAGCGTGCATGTAACGTCGCGGGTGCCCGTTGGTACTCGCTGTAGCCATCTAGTGGCCGAATGTGGTATTGCATCTAATCGTTGCTGGTACTCGCGGGCGCCATCTAGTGACCGAATATGGTAGTGCATCTAATCGTCGAAGTTGCGCGCGCATACCGCGAACGTAATGACGTCGCTGTCGAACGTCGTCACACCGCGGACGCCATCTAGTGGCCGAATGTGGTATTGCATCTAATCGTTGCTGGTACTCGCGGGCGCCATCTAGTGTCCGAATATGGTAGTGCATCTAATCGTCGAAACTGCGCACGCATCTAGCGGATGTGATGACGTCGCGGTCGAACGTCGGCACACCGCGAGCGCCATCTAGCGGCCGAATATGGGAGCGCATCCCGTCGTCGAAACTGCGCACGCATCTAGCGGATGTGATGACGTATGTATAGCTGGCGTCATGGTTTATGTGGGGGTGAGGCATTATTTACATTTTGTAAAAAGGTGTTAAAACGTCTGATAGACCAATGGTTAGCTGTTAAGAAGGGTTTGCTATTGGTGGGTTGTAAAAACGCCCTACAGGGTGTGGTTTGTGGTGTTTAAAAATCCCTTGTTTCAAGGCTGACTGCTCACTTTTTATCCACCATTTTTAGCTGTTCTGGTAGCTAGCTTGTTTCCACGTTTTTTCCACAACAAAAGGCCAGCTGGAGTTTCACTTTTTAATTCTTCTAGGTGCAAGCAAAGAGGAATTGTTTTTCAGCCATGTCTTTCCACGCATTTGGACAACAATCTGGATCATCTTTTGTTGAAGAAGGTGAGACATCTAGAATAGGACCCACTACATTTGGTTTGAGCCTAGCCCACCGTGAAGAGTTATGGGGATGCGAAGAGCCTAATACTGGAACAACAGGCAGTTTGAGTCAGGCTCCCAGAAAGAAGCGATTCCGTTCGGAGATCTTTCCTACAAGCATGACTGAGTCATGTACATCTGATCTGGAATATGTTGGTGTCAACGGATACAGTTATTCAATTCGCTACAATGCTGGATACGTGACATTAGCTGTTTACACTAGTGTTGCTGTGGAACTATCTAGCAATGCCAAAACAGCCTGTACAATCTCTGTGAAAGACTGGGGCCTTTTTCGTGATGTCGCCTGTCCGGATCTTGACAATCCGGGCTTACCTGAGCTGGTGTATGTGTCTCAATGGGATAGTCGCAATGGCTCCAGTATCTATCGTGTGGAAGCAGACCGTTTCACTAGACCTACAGAGGATTTTATTTTCCTTAGCTTGTGCAGTGAAAGGGAGAAGTTAGTTGCTGCCCGTGGTCATGAAGAATGGAAGTTAAAACCGTATCCTGTATCTAACGATGAATACAACAAATGGTTTAAAAATGTGTTCTTTATACAATGGTGTGACTGGGAGATTTTGAAGAAACAGTTTGATACCATCGACTATGTCATCAGAAGAGACAAAATAAGGAGTTCTTATGAGAACATAAGAAAAAGATTGATATTTGGGAACACTGACCAACAGTCTCTACCCCTGCCACGGAACCTCTATAGACCTAAAATCATCAGACACAAAGACTAGCAAAATGGTGGGTCTATTTTTAAGGTGCTAATTATTTGCCCAAAATAGTTAAAATGATTTTATTTTTTTTTATTTTTTTTTGCTACTGTGATTGTAATGTGTTATTTTTTTTTTTTCTTCCCAGAGGATCTGGAGTGGTTTCATTCGACCCCCACAGGTACGCCTCCCTAACACCCCTGGGCTATTTGCACCCCTAAAGGCATCCGGATCTCCTCAATCCCTTTCATCATCGCCATCATCGCCACCTCTATCGCCGAACACTTCCTACCATCCCCACCTACACCTCCCCTGCCACCATCTCTATTGTTTGGGGCACTTCCCCTCAGACATGTGCATATCAAACAACCCCTCAACATATGCTACATTACAACAGGGAGGTGTTGCTGATTGTTCGGACACAGAGGCGCCTGATCAGACGGATGGGGTGGTGTCATCTTTGTTTATAGATAGCGTTAAAACAGCGTCTCTACATCTTCTTAACATTGTTCTTTACAAGTATTTGGAAGAGCTTTGTTCGGGCTGTCAGATCAATCATCCAAGCCAGAATCAGCATGCCTGTTTAGAGGGGCTACCAGAACACTTCTACACTGTCCACTTTGAACAGCTTATGAAAAGACTCCTTACTGATAAATTCATTGGTGTAGTGCAACGTTTTCTGTCCTTGAAACATCTCACCGCTGATGAGGGTAGAATCAGGGGAGTATCCGAAACAGTTTTGTACGAGTTGAAAACGGCTGAAGATGTTACGACTAAAAAATCAGTGCTATGTATGACTCTATGATAGGGGACGACGTTGTCAAAATAGCCGAAATTAGAGAGATTGGGGACTATTGGCGCGATTTATATGCAAGAAAAAAAAACTAACAGTGTGAAAATATGGGGAATTGTTTAGGTGTAATGTATAACCATATCAGTGAGCGATATCACGTATCGCATTTATCTGGTATTTTAGATAATGCCATTGCTAATAATGTGAACGACGTTGAAAAATACCAATGTAAGAGTGCTGATGTAGATCGTACAGTTGTGAGTAGGTTAGAAAAACTGATGGTGATTGTAAGAAGACAACATAATACCCTCCTTGGGAGGATCTGTTGCAGATGTTATTATCAATGTTAATGACACGTGAGAGTATAGTGGACACATTTTGTGACGTCATAGCCAACATTACACGCAATTTTAAGATGCTGAAAGTTTATCACCTACTTACTATGTATACAATGCTTGTAGATACAGTGAGTTTGTATGTGCAAGAAAAACAGTATACTGATGTCTTGCAGGATTTGCAAAAACTAAATATATTCATAATCAGTAAAAAGCAATGTATCCGTATTAGCCAATATGCTATCTATGATAGAACGGGTTTCACTGTCTTCATAACTGTCCTATATATGACTGTGTGAGTGTGTTTTGTAAAAAATAAAAAGAATTACATAACTCTAATGTGTTCACTTGTGTTTTAAATGAATCATGGAGAAGGTTATGCACAAAATATACTATGATCCGTCCCCACCCAGGAGGGTTGGGAGGAGTGCAGCGGCTTCGTGATTCCGTCAAAGAATGTACTGGCTTGTCTCCAACTATCCCCACGGTTAAAAAGTTTCTGCTGAGGCAGGATGCGATACACTGCACGCCTCCTGCATTGAAACACTTCCCAAGAAACAGAGTGATTGTTAATGGTATCGACAAGCAATTCCAAGCTGATTTGGTCGATATGTCTGAATATTCATCGGAAAACGATAATGTGCACTATTTATTGACATGTATTGATGTGTTTTCTAAATATGCCTGGGTAATATGTCTTAAAAACAAATCGGGTCCTATTGTGACAAGTGCCTTTAAGGAAATATTGGAACAAGGACGATACCCCAGAAGCTCCAAACAGACGCTGGAAAAGAATTTTATAATAAGGTTTTTCAAAAATTGATGACACAGTATAAAATTCACCATTTTTCCACATCGAATGAAATAAAATCAAGTGTGGTTGAACGTTTCAATAGGACTTTCAAAACCAGAATGTGGAGATATTTAACGGCTGTTAACTCACGCCGATATATTGAGGTAGTACAAGATATGGTTGCTGCTTACAACGCTGCATACCATAGGTCAATAAAATGGCTCCGTCCTCCGTATGTAAAGACAATGAGAAAACTGTCTTTAACACTCTGTACAAACTGAAACCACATGGAACGGTGCTGTTTAAATTTCAGATGGGGACACCGTTAGGATATCAAAGCACAGAGGCATTTTTCGTAAAGGTTACCAACAGACCTTTACAGATGAGTTTTTACAATATCAAAACGTATAGGTAGAACTCCTCCTGTTTATATACTGAAAGACAATAGCGGGGGAGCCTGTGACAGGTACCTTTTACGAAGCAGAGTTACAGGCTGTAATTGTAGACAAAAACAAAGTGTTTAAAATTGAGAAAGTGCTGGCTCGAAAGGAAATAGGCCGTAAAAAGCTTGTACTTGTGAAATGGCTAGGATGGCCTGAGAAATTCAATTCATGGATCTCTGAAAAGACATAGTTGATGCAAGATAAAAGAGAGGGGTCAGTCTTGTAATATTAATCATTGTGGTTTGTTAGTGAAAGGTGTTGGAGCCATGAATAAGAACGGATTTTTTGTCACGCTGCCTAGTAATGCCTCACAATTAGTTTATCCAAATAATAAGATTTGGCAATTCAGAACAAAACTGGCTAAACCGATCATATTACAAACACCGTATGAAGTTGGTCTTATTGAAATTCAATACCCCAGGATCTGGAATAGTTTCACCGAGAACGATGCCAAGATTGATTTCATCGACACGAAAACGAAAATGTACAACAAGACAAGGCTAACAGTTGGTTCTTATAATACAATCGCCAGCATTGTTAATGAATATAATATGAAATGTGCTGCTAACACAGCCCTAGCCCACATAACTATGAGCCACAACCCTATCACTAATAAGATTCTTTTCACGGGAGGAGACGGATGGAATATTGTGTTTAGGGACGCCTGGCGAAATTCTTGGGTTCATACCAGACTCTGTGTTCGAAATACACATTGGCCCCCATTTAAAATGTTCAGCTCCACACCCGGCCGACATCCATGGGGGTCGTTATAATATATTTATTTATAGTGACATTGTGGACTACCAGCTAGTCGGTGATAGTCATGTACCCCTGTCCGTTGTATAAATATCTCTGATGAGAGCAAACGATGCCCACTCTGAGTTACGACAGTCCTCACTACACATCGTTGTCACGCTCGACTATTACTGATATTCAGATAGAACTACGAGACGATCAGAACCAACACATCCCTTTCTCATACGGAAAAGTAATTGTCAAACTACATTTTAGACCTGTGAAACATCATTAAAATGATGAGGAAAGCGTACACAGCCGATGATGGAAGATATATGCACTATTACATGAATCAAGCTGGTGGAGAGTTGCCGGGTTTCATAGGTGCCAGCACACAATATGGGCATGGATTAGGGGGGATATTCAGAAATTTATTTCGAATGGCTGTTCCACTTTTAAAAAAAGGGTTTAATATAGCCAAACCCCATCTGAAAACAGCAGCAAGTGGTTTTATTGGCGATGTTGTGACTAATGTCAGGAACGCCGTGGCATCCAGACAACAGGGCAATGGGCTCATGGTGTACAGACGCAAAGCATTAAAAAGAAGCCCGCCAGGATGTGGGCGATCCGGACTGTGAACAAAAAGCATAAAAACACCACCAAAAACGAAGAATTCTCAAAAGAAAGCATCTGTCAGTAGGCGCAGAGCTCCAAACGACGCCTCTGTCCCTGACAAAAGACATATTTTAATTTTACAGAATCAATCATGGCGTTTATTCATAATCAGTCCGAAGAGTGTGTGAAGACCGAATTGGACCTGTTTACAGTACCGCACACACAAACATCTATCGAAAAATCTACATTTGTAGAAATCCCACCAATGTCAGCTCTAACGGACGGAGGTCCTATTGAATTTTTCATTTCGCTAGCGGGAGGATTATCTCGACCTTAACGATTCATACTTGTATACACGTAAGGATTACAAACCCTGATGGCACATTGTTGGCTAACGCAGCCGATGTAGGTTTTATAAACTATCCTGGATGCAGTCTTTTTCACAAGTAGATATAATGTTGGGTGATAGACTGATCACACAGTCTTCAAATACGTATCCTTATCGATCCGTTATAGAATGTCTTCTGAATTATGGAAAGGACACATTGGCTACGCAATTTAGCACAGGGCTATTTTGTAAGGACACAGCGGGCAAAATGGATGAGACCTCTATCACAGGCGATAATTTGGGGTTGACACAAAGGGGTGAATACACATCCGAAAGCCGTATTGTTGAATTAATAGCACCAGTACACGCAGATTTGTTTTTTCAAGAAAAATTGTTGCTAAATGGTGTGGACATGTCTCTGAAATTCATACGCTCAAAAGATGACTTTGCACTAATGACCCCTGGAAATGTCCAATTGCTGTGAAAATAATGTCTGCTAGTCTATTTGTCAAGAAAATATCAGTGGCACCAACTGTTAGACTAGCTCATAGTAGGGCCCTACAGCATACTAATGCAAAATATGCTATTGACAGAGTAGCTCTAAAAACCTTCTCAATACCTACAGGCACACGTGTTTGCAACCAAGAAAACCTATTCATAGGACAGATTCCTAAATTTGTAGTCATAGCTTTCGTAGATAATGAAGCATACACTGGGTCGTATGCCCATAACCCCTTTAATTTTGGAAACTATAATACAGAATTTATTAGCCTTTATGCCGATGGACAGCCTCACCCAGCCCGTCCTTTTCAGCCCCTTTTTCAAAGAGGGCAATATGTACGGGAATATTATCAACTGGTTGAATCAACAGGACGCCATTTAAAAGACAGGTCACTAGCCATAACACGAGAGGATTTTGGGGCTGGTTATACTCTATTTTGTTTTAATTTGAACCTGACGGTGGGGGCTCAGGAAATGTTTCACTGATTAAGAACGGTAACGTTCGCTTGGAAGTTCGGTTCAGAAATCCACTTCCTAGGACTGTGACCCTTATCTGCTATTCAGTTTTTGACTCTGTAATCGAAATATCTAACAGACGGCAAGTCCTATTGGACCACTACTAAAGATGAATACAATAGAACTCACCAGCGTCCTTAGAAAAAGAATGAATAGAGACACAAATTTCTTAGGAGTAATACCATGCGATCATCTCCCAAAAACAGTTGTTTGTAAATTACCCGCCATGCTCGTTGTAAATACACAGCCCAGTAATATGCCGGGTGAACACTGGCTAGGTATTTACATTACAGAGAACAAGCATGGTTTGTTCTTTGATAGCTTTGGACATCCACCTACCTTTTTTTCCGCAGGAAATTGGCAATTCCTCTTAAAGAACTGTGTGGAGATGTACCATTCAGCAATCCAAGTGCAAAATAATTATTCTACAACATGTGGCCAGCACTGCGTCTTCTTTTTATGTCATATTCAGAAAAAGATTCCTTATACAAAAGTATTGAGCATGTATGGCACTAATCTTGTATGCAACGATACAATGGTCAGCCATTTTGTTAGCAGTATACACCCCGTTGTGTGTCACGATCAGAAATTTAAATGTGTACAATGTTCATGTTCCACCTATAGGTAGAAATTGTGTAATGTTTCTTTTCAAAAAATAAAGAATGTGGAATATACTATTCTTATAATGCCTTAATTTTTTTTTTTTATTTTTTTTTTTTTTTTAAAACAAATTATACAGAAAAAAAAAAAATGCATTCAACAGATAAAATTAATGTAAAACATTCATTTAATGTCACCTGTTTACATACAACACAGCATTTTCACGTAGTCGAATAAAGCCAAACACATGAATAGAAAATTTATGTAAAACACATTCATTTTATGTCACATGTTTACATACAACACTGACTTTTCATATAGTTGAATAAAGAAAACACACCTCAAATAGAAAACACACCCTCAATAGAATAAAAACAAAAACAAAATGAATGAAAACACATCAAATAGAAAACACCCCTCTCAATAGAATAAAAACAAAATAAAAATAGGTTTTTAAAAAAAGTAAAATATAAAGTAGTGTAATAATAGAAATAGGTTTTTAAAAAAAAAAAAAAAATATAAAGTAGTGTAATAATAGAAATAGGTTTTTAAAAAAGTAAAATATAAAGTAGTGTAATAATAGAAATAGGTTTTTAAAACAAAAGTAAAATATAAAGTAGTGTAATAATAGAAATAGGTTTTTAAAAAAAGTAAAATATAAAGTAGTTAATAATAGAAATAGGTTTTTAAAAAAGTAAAATATAAAGTAGTGTAATAATAGAAATAGGTTTTTAAAAAAAAGTAAAATATAAAGTAGTGTAATAATAGAAATAGGTTTTTAAAAAAAAAAAAAGTAAAATATAAAGTAGTGTAATAATAGAAATAGGTTTTTAAAAAAAAGTAAAATAGAAAATAATAAAAATATGTTTAAAAGTAAAAAAAAAATAAAGTAGTGTAATAGAAAATATAAAAGATTAAAAACTAGACCAGCGAGTCTTAGCAATGGGTGGTGTAATACTAAATGTTCTAGGAGTACTAGTTGCTCGTAAAGCAGATGGTGTACCATGTGTAAATACAGGGGCCATTCTTATTGCTCTAGGAGTGCGAGGGGTTCGTGGAACAATCATAGGCGTTTGTGTATTAGTTTCAGATGATGCAACAGTTTTAAAAGCCTCAATAGAACAGCGTACCCTCGTGTTTGGGATTACGGAGAGTGGCACATTTAAGCTAGCTAACGTTTTTAAAAATATGTTCCACCCTTTTGGTCTAGAGTGTTCTGGAACATTATTATGGGTTGTGACACTTTTCAGCAGATCATACAGATGACTTCCAGGCACATTCTTATTTTCAACAACTATTTCCCTTGATTTGTCCAAGATAACTGGTCATTGTGTCGGGATAATGAAGCCAATATGTATTCTGCATTTCTTTTATTTCTTATAGGCATATGTTTCAACACTTCTGTCTTTAACATATTTTTCTTCTTCATCTTTTGAATCATCCTTTGAATCAACTTCAGGTATTGATAATGTAATCACACTTTTCTCGCGTTCACCCTGTTTTATCATGACTAAGTACCGCTGTAGAATACTGGAATATCTTTTAGCTTTTTCATATACATCAATGTCAGGCTGTTTCAATATATCACTCATGGCTCGGTCCAATTCACTTTGTACAGACTGTCGCAGAGATACATTTGAGGAGTCCGATGTTTGAGGAGGTTGTAATGCCACTAATTGATTTTGTGGAACCAAAACATTTTCTGCGTGTGTTCCATCTCAATTCCTGTTGATAAGACTTGCTATGAATGGGATAGCGGCACCCAGGAGAGGGAGTAGAAACCCACCTGTTTGATTGATTGTCTTTTTTTTTTTTTTTAAATGTTTAACTTTTTTTATCAGCTATTAGTCTAATAACTTTCTTCTTCTTCTTTAACAGTTTGTACTGATTATTAGACAGTGGTATGTGGCCTCTTAGGACGTTCAAAGCTATTTCACAAAGCGCATTGATAAAGTCTGACTAGCGTTGCTCACAATGACACCTCTCGCTCTGGGTGACGCCTTATGTAGCATGTCTAACAATGTAAAATTCCCTCCATTCGCTTGACATTATTACACCTTTTTTTCTAGGAACATATACAACCTGCTGTGGGGATATCAGAGCTGTTCTGAGTCTTAAAATATCGGGGTTGTGGATTTATAATCTATCAATAGATAGCCAAAGGTGTAACTAGTGGCGTCTTTAAAAGCCTCTAAAAAATATTTAGAATTTCCGGGAACATTTGCCGTGCCAGCAAGCTTATTTGATGTTGATCTCTAGCATTTTTGAAAATAATCATATAGTTGGTGTTCAAACTGATTGTACGACTAGCTTTACCTTGAATAAACAGATTCTGCACTAAATATATACAACTAAGACGCCGGTGATGGACATACTGTGTGAAAAAACTTTTTGAACTTCCAAATTATCACAGGCTTGATTCATTAAATCGCCTATAATGAGCAAATTATTCTTAGTAGTAGGCAAGAGTGCCTTTCGTCAGAACGATTCGGGAGACCTTGTACAAAATTTATATTCACCG